>NC_000086.7:51956201-52256201 GCF_000001635.26 Mus musculus
AATAACAGCCCTGTTAACTCAGTATTGCGGTGCAGACTCTAAAGCTAAGGCAGTATTGAGCCGCCTTTGCCTTGAAGAGCACAGGCTACCTTGTGTGTTTCCAGAGCCATCTAGTCTGTATGCTCTCAGGAAGGGAATGGCAATGAGGACTTCCCTTCTGATTTGCCTCTCTGGCCTTGAGGGCACAACCCCAAGTACCTTGACATGTATGGAAATAAAAAAAAAAATTACCAGGAAATGACCTCTGTGTTCAAGCTTACTTTGGTCCTACTGTTGTCTGGATAGTTGAGATATATAGTGTTGCCTGTCTGCCCCTACACGTCCACAGACACACACCATGTGTCTTCCTTATGCTGATATTTCAGTCAAAACTCATGCAGTGGATGACCAGCATCCAGGAGACCAGGTGGCCAGTCAGGGGCCAGGCACTGAGCAGACATCAATGCCCTGGTAAATCTGTGATGAAGAGAAGAACCCATGGAGAAGCCCAACAATGTCCAATCCTTCTGCAGTGCAAGAGCTCTGTGGAGAGGTTCCCCCAGGCAAGGAGAAGACGTGAGTCTCACCCAGCTATTTCTCTTAAAATTCCTAAATACAATTCCTTGAGGTGGGTTAAGAAGTGTTAGGTGGTGGACATTTTGTAGCAGCATTTTGCAGGTTCTTTTGCAATGTTGCTATTGTCTGTCTTCCTCATGTGTCAGGCAATTTCCCACCCCCCAGTGCTGAGAGGAGGGGTCTATATCTCAGGAGTCAGGATAGAGTACTCTTCATCCCTTAGCAGATAGGCAGCTAGTTTGAAGTGTGCTTATACAGGGCTAATGGACCCTCAGCTGCTGCCTTGAAACTTCCTGGCAATATCTGCTGGAGGTGGGGACCCAGGAGAATGGGACACCTCAGTAGTGTGAGATGACACCACCAGGTCAGTAGCCACACCCTTCTGCACCGTGATGGTGAGGGCATAAAAATGTTGCTGCTGTCCATGAAAGGGCTAGGCTGACCCAAGTGTATGGCAGGCTAGGCTTGGGAACAGTGTCCAGGCTTAGATAGACTCACACACAGACTCTAGGCTCAAGGTTAAGATTTTAATTTACTGCCACAGTTTATTTTTTGACGTAAGAATTCAAGATGTTCTTTTATAGAGAAAATGCTGATTTTTCTCAGGGAAGAGTTCTCCCTGCATTCATGAAGATATTTATGAAGTGGAGTAGCATACAGATTATACAATCATCCTCTGAATACTGATCTTCATCCTCTTCCTCCTCCTCCTCATACTCTTCCTCCTCTGTTTTCTCCTCCTCCTCCTCCGCTTCCTCCTCTTCCTCCATCTTCTCTTCCTCTTGTTCCTCCTCTTCCATCCCAATGTTCTCCGTTATATACATGGCTGAGAGGGCAGCTTTCTGGGTAGATCTGCATCCCTGGTATAGAGCCACCATAGAGCCATATCTAAGGTAACATGGTGGGCACGGTATGCTGGTGGGCTCATTCTCAGCCACTTCCATCTCAACATCAGCTGATAGACAATCTGTATCATTATCTGAAGAGCATTCTTTATGTGGGATATGTGTCTCCTGAGATGGACTTCTGTCTGGGATATTTACAGGAATGTTGCTCTTTTTAGTTCTCAAAGGTCCCATGCTCAGGCCTAATGCCATCTTCCTTGGCCATTGTCTATATTCTGGACTCCAAAGTACTAAACATCCCTCAAGACAGTCTAGATTGCCTATCCTTACAGGACAGGCATCCCACAAGTTGTGGCCACTGAGTGCTAGCTAGCCTCAGTAGCAAGCCAACAAGTCATTATCCTCTTTGTTTGTCATATGATGTCACAAGGTGGCCCACAGTCAGTCTGGAGAAGGAGCCTGTCTTAGTGTAGGGGAGTAGTCAGAAAGTGGAAAAAATTGAGCAGATTTCCAGAATAGACTCCTGTGTTCTGACAGACACATGGGACCCACCCTGCATCCATTGAGAAACAGATGCTATTTCTTTTCCCACTCCTCAAGGAGAGGAGGGAACAGCAGGGGTCTGTTTCCTTCCACTCTGTTTTGCCCAAGGGCCAGCCTGAAGTTAGTCAAACTTCAGCAATACCTAGACTGCTCAGCTAAGATAGGCTGCTAGAGGACTCTACTTTCCAGGCCACATGGTCTAGCCTTGCTTTCACCACCTACCTGTCCCACTACACACCCCTTTCTGGCATTGGTCTCTTCCCACTGCTTCTGCTGGCTGGTTGTGTCTGTTCACATAGGTCCTAATAAAGAATGTGTTTCACTACAAGGTGGACAGGATGTCCCCAGAGTAGTGCTATGCCCAAGTAGGACAAACTGGGTGTATTTTATTCTAAACACTTAAGTGATTAAAGGGCCACACGTCCTTTGGATTTCCATGTGCGCCTCTGCTTGCCACCAAATCTTGTTCTGGGGAGCACAATAGAATTGCCACTGGCTTCTCCAAAGATGACATTTTTCTGTTCCCTGACACACTCGATTTTGAGGCACAATTTAACCACATTCGCTTATCCTGAGTAAAGATCCTACTTGCTCAGCCCAAATGACTATAGTAATTCAAACATGAGAGGTACCAGGGTGCATCTGATGATCAGATGAGTGGGGTGTGTGTGTGTGTGTGTGTGTGTGTGTGTGTGTGTGTGTGTGTTAGGTAGGAGGCCCAACAGAAAGCCACCCTCCACCACAGGTGAGTGACACAGAATGAAGTTATCTCATCTATAGTATCAATCTATGTAGAAAGATACAAGCTTTATATTGGAAACCCACAACCCAGGACTAAAGGTTCCTTTGCCCCTCTCTCCATTGTGTGGTCCTCTTTGGCCTCTTTGAGTGGCAGCCCTTTGTTTCAAGCCAATGTGGTGTAGGGGAAGTGGGTAGTGCAAAGAAGACTTTTCCCCCATTTATCTCAAAGAAGGAAATGAGGGCCTGAAGAAGATCCTATGCAGGTGTCTTTGAACCCAAGGTCTCTCTAGAGAGTAGGCATAGCCCAGGTGTAGAGTCAGGCTTGCTCCATTGTTATAGGACTTTTATATACTTCCTAAGCCCTCATCCCAGAACTGTGATTCTGGGAAGGGTGAGATGCCTCAGAATGTACAGCCAAGCTTGGCATAGCCATGCTCTCTAGACTGAACCAACATAGTGGTGGAAGGAGTCTATCCATGTGCTTCAAGACCCTGCACTTTGAAGGTAAGAAATGAAGCAGAGTCCATTGGAACGATGTCCCTGGGGGAGGATTATATTTGGTAGATTTCCCTTAAGCAAACTTTGTCCCTTACTAACACAGCAATATCCTTTTTTTTTTTTAACAAAAATTCATTGTTTTTTTCTTTTTAAAAGTATTGCTAATTGGAATAGAGTTACATCACTTCTCTCCTCCCTGTCCATCCTTCCCAGTCACCCTCCCTGCAGCCCCTCAGTTACCCCCTCTCCAGAGCCTTGCAGCTACCTTCCCTTGAACCATTTCCAGCCTTACCACTATCAAATTGATAACCACTTTTGTTTAATTATAATTCTTATATTCACTCAGGCATGCACTCGCGTGCACACACACATACACACACACACACACACACACACACACACACACAGAGAGAGAGAGAGAGAGAGAGAGAGAGAGAGAGAGAGAGAGAGAGAGAAAGTCATGCAAACAAATTCCTTTTTAAAATTACTTTTTTTTTTTTTTACAATCCAGTCATTGCCCCACTCCTGGTCCACCCTCCCACAGCTCGTCGGAACCCCTGTCTCCAAGAGGATATTCCCCTACTCCAAGCCAGGTCTCTCCACTCCCTGGGACCTCAAGTCTCTGGGGAGTTAGGTGTGTCTTCTCCCACTAAGGCCAGACCAGGCAGTGAATATAAATATGCAACCTCGGGGAGTGGGGAGGTGGGGGGGGGTGGACCCTCTAGAAAGTACCAGAGACATGGGAGGTGATGGACTCTGACTCAAAGGGAGGGACTTAGATGAAATGGCCAACAGTGGGGAGAGGGAGCTTATAGAGCAAACACATTCTTAAGATATATTGTTTGGCCGTACTACCCAAACTACTCGGTGTTCCTGTAAGGGCAGTTTCTCAATGCAGTGATTTTTATTTTGCTCCCATGTTTGGGGGCCTTTGGTGGGGCTTACATATCTTGACAGAGCTAATTGCTCATAGTTCAAAGCCAGAAGGAAAAGAGACATAGTGGGCTGAAGTCCCACAATCCATTTCTTTAAAATTTCCATGCTTTAAAAATATAAGGATTGTACCAACTTTTAGTCTAAATATTTATATTTGTACCAATAGGCAAATGCCACTCTCATCCTTAATCGAGAAGCTTTTCTTTGCCGTAAATGTCAGCTGAATATAGAGATCAAGGTGCCCAGAATAAATAATGATTGAATGTTCAGCCCTAAACAGGACATTTATACCATCCCAACTAAACCTCTGGGGACAAGGGCCGGGACATTGAGGAAAGGCAGCAGGAAAATGTCAGAGCCAGATGATGATATGAAATGCTATCTTCAGCTGATTATATGACACAAACAAGATCTCAGAGCAGCTGTGGTGGTTTGTCTACATTGAGCATGTGTGAGACTGGACCTGTAAGCAGCCAGTCTTCAGTTGGGGAGGGAGGGGATCATGGGGCTTGACTTAGTTGGCTTTGTTATTGTGATGAACAACATGCAAAAGAGCTACTTGGGGAGGAAAGGGCTCATTTGGCTTACAATTCCACTTTTCACCTTTGAAGGAAGACAGGTCAGGAACTCAAGCAAGATAGGAACCTGGAGGCAGGCACTGATGCAGAGGCCACAAATTAGTGCTGCTTACTGGCTTGCTGTCCTGTAAATTCAAAAAAAGAGTAAGTTAAATATTTGTCTTATTTAAGGTTTCTATTGCTGTGACAAAACACCATGACCAAAAACACTTGGGGAGGAAAGGTCTTATTTGGCTTACACTTCTGGGGCACTGTTCATCATTGAAGGAAGTCAGAACAGGAACTCAAACACGGCAGGAACCTGGAGGCAGAAGCTGATGGAGGAGGCCATGGAGGGATGCTGCTTACTGGCTTCATGTCCTTGACTTGCTCATCCTGTTTTCTCATAGAAGAACCCAGGGTCCTAGCCCCATCAATCACTAATTAAGAAAATACCTTACTTCCTAGACTTATGGTGGCATTTTCCCGATAAATAGTCCCTCCTTTCAGATAACTCTGGTTTTTGTGCCAGGTTCACATTAGCTAGCCAGTACAACTTCTTTACTTTAATAGGGAAGAATCAGGGCACAGTCCCAATCTGAACAAAACAAAACCGAATTCGACCTGTGTAAATAACTCAGTTTCCAATGTTTGCGTTCTACACAACCATCTTCTGGGCCCATCCAAAAAGCTTGGGTTATCCCTCTGCCTCTGTGCACTGCAGCACACACAGCTTGCCTGACTCCACTCCACCCCTGCTGCTGCTCTTGGCGGTCATCTTGTGGAGTCTCCAAGACGCTGGGGTCTCTTGCTGCAACTAGGCTGCCCTTTCACCACTAACAGACTCTCCTGGCCTTTCTTTAGGGACTCCAGTCCTGTCACAGAGTGCCGAGCCTCCACTGCTCTCCAGATTCACCTTCAAATCCAGCGATACCTGGGTGACTCTTACACTACCAAGCTCAATTGTTAGCATAAGGTGGAGCCTTGGCCACTCTGGAACCGAGCTTCTGTGTGCTAGTGCTGAGGTTATACTTCCCAGAAAGGGTCACCTCAGGGAGATGCTGGTGTCTTCTTGACCCCCACTAAATTCTCAGTTCCAGCAAAACAGCATTGATTATCCCCGTATAGGAAAGGTTTCATTTTAGTGCTTCTTGTCTCCCGGTAAGCATGAGTAATTTCTTTGCTCCAGCTAACCAGTAGCACAGATTCTTAACGAAAATATACAAAGTGTCTCTCTGCTCACTGGCACCTCATAAGGAAGGCCTCCATCCTCTGCCTTGTTCTCGGCATTCTTATCTTCCAAGCTCCCTCAAAATAGCTCACCAAGCTTAGAAAAGCTCAATGGCTTTTTTTTTCTAGCCAATGTTCCCAAGTCCTTCCACAATCCTCCTCACTCCTGGGACCAATTTCTGTCTTGGTTAGGGTTGCTACTGCAGGAATGAAACGCTATGACCACAAAAACCTTGCTTGAGGAATGCACTTGTTTGGCTTATACTTCCACATCAGAGTCCATCATCCAAGGAAGTCAAGACAGAAACTCAAAATGGGGCAGGAACCTGGAGACAAGAGCTGATGCAGAGACCACAGAGGAGTGCTGATCTCTGGCTTGCTCTCTATGTCTTGCTCCCCTTGCTTTCCAAATGGAGCCCAGGACCACCAAGTCAGATGTGACACCACCCACAATGAACTGGGCCCTCCCCCATCAACCACTAATCAAGAAAATTAGTGGTTGCCTGCAGCAGGACCTTATGGAGGCATATTCTCATTTGAGGTTCCCTCATCTAGACGACTATAGCCTTTGTGAAGTTGAGATAAAATAGTCAGAACAGGAATCTACTTCTCCCTGCTGAACTATGGGCAATTACCATTTCCTGTTCAGGGGACAGTCATTGCTTTCAGTTGTGTATAAAACAGTGAGCCCACCAGGTCCCACTGGATATTTCCAAAGCCATCGTCACACAGTAGGTCTTGAGACTAGCACATTACAAAACAAAACAATACAAATGCCATAAATCTGGGCAGGGGTGGTGGTGGTGGTGGTGGTGGTGGTGGTGGTGGTGGCGACGACAGAGGTGTGAGGACATAAGACAGAGTGTATGTGGGGAATGAATGTGACCAGAATGCACTATATACATTTATGAAATTGTCAAAGGGCACATTTACTCAAATAACAATTTAAGGACTTGACTCCTCACAATGGAGCATTGGAAGGTATTTGACACTTTCTTAAGAACACTACTGCTGACTACTCACAGAGGGCTTAGTCCCTTAGGTCAGAAGGGATTGGTAGGGAAAAAAGGGATTGTGAAAGTTACAGTTTTTGACATGCCATTGTCCCCGTGGTTCGGTGTAGATGCCGTTATATATTGTAGCCACTGTGGGCTCCTCAGCTAACATCCTGCCTGTTCTGGTTCCAAAGTCACTGAATGTAACTAGCAATAGGAAGAGTAAGCCACAACCTCTTTTACAGTGGCTACTTGGTTATGAAAGAACTGACCCACGAAGAACCAGCCTCGCACTCAATGGGAGAACTCAGTTTTATTCCTGGAGGCTTGGACCTAGGCTAAAGCTCCTTTCAAAGGAAAAGGCGGGGGGGGGGGGGGACTGGAAATGAAAAGTCCAGCTTCAACCTATAGCAACAGTTTCTTATAGTTTAGATACCAGTGTTCTAATCCCTGACTGTGTGGCCATCAGAGAGGGTGGTTTTGAGTCCCATGACCACCAAGGGAAATTTCCATCCCAATCAGACATGATTGCAGGAAGAACAATTGCAGACAGCAGATCCTTAGTAAACATCATCTGTTCTTTGACAAGGTAGGTACTTGTGTTAACCATTTCTTTTCTTTTTTATGATTTATTAATCATTTTCTTTGTTTACATTTCAAATGTTATCCCCCTTTCCAGTCTCCCCTCCCCTCCACGAACACCGCACCTCTTCCTCCCCTCTGCCTTTAAGATGGTGCTCCCCTCCCACCCACTCCTATCTCACCCCTCTAGCATCCCCCTTCTCTGGGGCATCAAGCTTCCACAGAACCAAGTGCCTCCCATGCCACTGATGCCAGAGAAGGCAGTCCTTTGCTACATACACTTTGGTTGGTGGTTTAGTCCCTGGGAGCTCTGAAGGGTACGGATTAGTTGATATTGTTTATTCTTCCTATGGGGTTGCAGTCCCTTTCAGCTCCTTTAGCCGTTCCCCTAACTCTTCCATTGGGGTCCATGGGCTCAGTCTGATAGTTGACTGTGAGCATCTGCATCTGTATTAGTCAGGTGCTGGCAGAGCCTCTCAGAGGACAGCCATGCCAGGCTCCTGTCTGAAAGCACATCTTGGCATCAGCAACTGTGTCAGGATTTGGTGACTATAGACGGATGGAATGGATTGCATGGTGGGGCGGTCTCTGGATGGCCTTTCCTTCTGTCTCTGCTCCATTTTTCTCCCTGCATTTCCTTTAGACAGAGACAATTCTGATTTAAAATTTTTAGATGGGTGGGTGGCCCCACCCCCTCCACTGGGGGCCCTAACTATCTACTGGAGGTGGTCTTGTCTCTTCAAGTTCTACTTCCCTGCTGTTGGGTATTTCCGCTAATGCCATCCTCATTGGGTCCTGGGAGCCTCTCACATCCCTGGGATCTGGGACTCTCTAGTAGTTCCCCAAGTTCCCCACTCCCGCACTGCTACCTATTTCTGTTCATTTTTCTGGCCCTCTGGACTTCACTCCTGTCTCTTCTCATACCTGGTCCTGCCCCCACCTTTTTTCCCTCCCCGTCCCCTCTCAGGTTCATGCAAACATTTCCCATCCCTAGACAAGAGGAGGAGGCTCTAACAACCTAGCAGAACTCAGCATACTTCCTTATTTCAGAAGTAAAATATTAACTCACTCTATTCCTACATAATGCTATAGTTTTTAGGATGCACAAATGCATATATAAGGGCAACATATACAGACATACATACATACAATTATATATTCCTTCTTCCCCTCTAGGCTAGTGAAACCTTCTTCCTCCCTGCTAGTCTCTGCTGACCACAGCCTGTACCCCTGAAGATAGATTACTACTCACTCGAAGGACTATTCTAATCATAGCTCAGGACTTGTCATGGGTAATAAGTACATAATTCTTGTGCTGTCCTAGGCCTGCCTTCTCCATCCTTCTCCTGTCACACTTGATCTACTTCCGACTATCTCTTCAGCAGCACCTAGTCTATGACAATCCCAAAGCTGGAAATCCCTGGGCTCCTGGCACTGTTCCAAAAATGTTCTGTGACCATGTCTGCTCCTGAAGCTCCCATACACACTGCACATTGAGGAATTCCCAAGTCTAGCCCGATTTACTCAGCTTGTGAGTATAATTGTCACCTTTAGGGAACCTGAGAGGATCCTTCCCCTGAGGCTATTCCAGCACATCTGGGAAAACACACATACCGGTGTCACTAGGCTTTGGGCTGGGAGGGTGAGAAACCTCCGGGTGTATTTAATCCATGGTCTCCCCCACAGCCCCATGACCTGTCAGGCACAGATTCGGAAATCCCCAAGCTGGCAGCCTCAGTGCTGTTCACCCAGGAAGAGGGTCTGATAGTCTATCTGTCAGGACTACTGGCACATGTGTCAGACATGTAAAGACCCCGGTGTAGTACTTCATGTGAGGGGAACCACAGCAAAAGGTGCGAGGCTGTTCTTTCCATTAGAACTTTATCCAGCCCCTCTTGACCCTGAGTGGTGGTACTATCTCAGTTCTCCAAGACATACCAGAGGATATGTAGTGCAGCAGGACACAGGATAGCTAACTGGTGTCAGTGAAAACTCCAGAAATAAACATCATTAAATACCCCAGCTTGTTGGACCCCTGTTGAAATCTGGGGTCCCATTCCTTCTCTTGACAATGTGCTTTGATACATGCTGGCAAGGATATAGAGCAGTGAAGACTCCTCCATTGCTGGTGGGACTGCAAACTTGTACAACTGCTCTGGAAATCAATTTGGCAGTTTCTTTAAAAACTAAGAATAGTTCTACCTTAAGACCCAGCTATACTACTCATGGGCATATAGTCAAAAGATATTCCACCATACAATAAGGACACTTGCTCAACTATGTTCATAACAGCTTTATTTATAATAGCTAGAAACTGGAAAGAACCCAGATGCCCCTCAACTGAAGAATGGATAAAGAAAATATGGTACATATACACAATGGAATACTATTCAGCTATTAAGAATGAGGACACCCTCCCCAGTGGAGGAGTTAGAGAAAGGAATTTAGGAGCTGAAGGGGTTTGCAGTCCCAACAATTATCAACCAACCAGACTCCCACACCCAGAGCTCCCAGGAACTAAAACACCAACCAAGGAGTACACATGGTAAGACCCATGGCTCCAGCTGCATATGTAGCAGAGGATGGCTTTGTCAGAAATCAATGGGAGGAGAGGCCCTTGGTCCTGGGAAGGCTCAATGCCCCAGTATAAAGAAATGCCAGGGTGGGGAGGTGGGAGTGGGTGGAGGGTGGGTGAGCAACATCATAGAAGCAGGGGGAGGGTGGGTAGGATAGGGGGTTTCTGGAGGGGAAACCAGGAAAGGAGATAACACTTGAAATGTAAATAAATAAAATATCCAAAAAAGAAAGAAGAGAGAGAGAGAGAGAGAGAGAGAAACAAAGAAAGAAACAAAGAAAGAAAGGAGGGAGGGAGGGAGAGAGGGAGAGGGAGAGAGAGAGAGAGAGAGAGAGAGAGAGAGAGAGAGAGAGAGAGAGAGAGAGAGCAAGTAGGGCTGGGGTAGCAAGCAGTTCTCTTTATACACTTATACACATTCTGGCACCTGGAGGGCTAGGTAGCTGTTGGGCAAAGCCTAGAAAAATTGTCCATAAGCCAATATTCCTCCAGTTTTGTTTAATTAGAAATGAGGAATTAGGAAGAGGTGATGGTGGGGCAGGACTGAGGTCATTCTATTCTTTAAACTACTTCCTGCTGACTTTGGGGTGACATTCCATCTTCAGGTAAAACTAAGAAAATTGGGATGCTGGTCAAGTCCTGGGCAAGCTGGCTATTTCACTGCTGTCCAGGATCTGTGGACCATCTGCAGCTAGGAAAGTGCAGGCCCGGTAGAGAAGCCTCTGGGAAGGTAGATCTGAGCACCTGTGGGTAGCTTCTCTGGAGTTATCCTGGATGCAGATTCTGAGGAAACACCTGGGCTTGGCAGAATGCTGAAACACATATATACACATTAGAGGAAGAAAAAAATCAAAGTTAAGTAGGTTTGGACAAAACCTTTTGTTTAGGTAGACATTTGAAAGCTTTAGGCCCCTGGTCTTGGTGGTTGGAGATGGGAGTCCTAAAACCACGAAGGAATCTCACCCTCTGGAATAGGCAACCAGGCTGACTGACAGAAGTACGTACCCAGAAGTGAGTCCACTTGATCCATAAGAGGTAGATCCAAGTGGGTTTCCTGAAGCTTACAAGAATCTTATTAAGTTTACCAAAAAGAGATAGATTTTCAACATGTTAAATTGTAGTCTGTTTTGAAATCCATAATGTAGAAAAAGGTTGTAGATACCATATTTTTTGTCATAGTAGAGGCTTGATAAACAAATTTTTTTTTAAAATATGAGCACTCCTTAAGGTAAGCTCAGGGAAGACAGAAACCTTCTATGGAGCAGAAGGGGCAACTTGAAAGATGTCCTCTGGCATCCCCACAAACACCCAGGCATGCACACATCCATGCTCACACTCACATACACAAGTGATTTTTTTTAAAACCTTCAATTGGTCTGGGGATAGAGCTTTGGCTAAGCACTTGCTGCTCTTGCAGAGGAGAAAGACGTTTCCAGCACTCACATGGGCATTAGCAACTAGCTGTAACTCTAGCTCCATGAAATGAGCCAGAGGTGTAACTCTGGCTCCCTCTTTTGTCCTCCGTGGACACCAGGGTCACATATGGTATACTTCACATGCAGGCAAAACACTATACACAACACAAACAGTGATGTTGGTAGTTGGCTGTGTCTCTCCTGACCAGGGAGGCAGAAGAGGACCTTCGAAGTTCTAAGCCTCACATTCCTATGATCCTACCCTAGGTGTGAGGAATCTCTTATACTAAGGGCAGGGGAAAACCACGTGCTACATGTGCTTTGTTCATCCGGAG
The DNA here is from genome assembly GCF_000001635.26 of Mus musculus. Taxonomy (NCBI): domain Eukaryota; kingdom Metazoa; phylum Chordata; class Mammalia; order Rodentia; family Muridae; genus Mus; species Mus musculus. The sequence continues at coordinate 51,968,006 of NC_000086.7, forward strand.
TTCTCGTAACAGGACAGGATTCCTCTCTACACATTTTGGTATCCATATTTAGGTGCTAGTGATACAACCTTCCTGACTGTGTTATCCAAGTATTCAGTCACCGAGTGACACCCAGCCAGAGCCCTCCATGTCACCAACAATGACAGCTCAGAGTAGTTTTTCCATCCTCTCAGCCCTGAGCCATTGACACCTTCCAAGGACCTGGTTCTAGCTAACTATTTCGAAGACCTATTACTGCTTTGGTTCTATACCACTGACAAGCGACTACTTGCCCCAGGAAACCCCTCTGCAGCCTTCCTGTACTTATATGTGTGATATAAAGGGAAGTCTCACTTGTCTTGCTGACAGGGGTGTTGTGGTTGAACTTCATCTTTTCATAGAAAAGGATGGATAACCTTTTCTGCAGTCTCCCTGCTAACATAGTACCTCTCACAGAGCAGCTGGTACTCAGTAAAGGCCTAGGAAAGAGAATGCATTCACCTAACACTAGCTTTCATTTTAATTAGCTAACCAGATCAGGAGAATAAAACTAATACAGCAATCAAAATAATTTTATGCCATGTTCTTTCCCATTGCCTGGGTAATTCCTATTAGAATGCCATGGTATCTTAAAATATTTTAGAAATTAGACATACGTCATTCTCACTTATTTATAAAATATTAAAATAATGAAACGGAGCAACAGAAGTAGGTGCGTTGTTGACATTTATGATCTTAAAACTGTCCAGATAATGAGCCTTGGAGTACAAGTAGCAACATTTCATAACAAGAAAGCCTGAGTCACAGTCAGTACAGGAAGAATGGAATAGTTCACAGCTCCCTCTTTCCAGCTCTCAAATAAGGGAACAGTACGTAGACTCTGCCTGGCCTGATGTTGGATGGGAATGGCCAGTGTGCTGGAATGTGTGCTAGCCAGAGCATAGTACCATCTGTTGGGGGAACCTGGCCTAGGTCCTGTCTATCTCATCTTTCAAAGCATCTGCATACCTAGTTGGGTAGGATCTGGGATCCTGTTTAACGATGCTGGCAAAATGCTTTAATACTTTCATTTTGGTGGTTTCAGCATGTGCCCTCGGCCCCCACAGATACTCTCTGGTAGGAGGATCACTGCCTGGCACCTGTCTGCATTCTAGATATCCTTCCTGCACAAAATGTTCAGTTATAAGAACACCTGGGTCCCCATATATGAAATGATCTCTCCCTGCATACAGCCCCATGTTATTCAATATACGCCACAACTCCTGCTCGCTGGCACAATTGTCCTGTATAAAGATGATGCATAGCACGATGATTAGTAAGCCTATCTTTGGTACGCCTCGAAAACCATGAAGCATACCATCATAGGTGAGCCCGAGGGCATTGACAAGAGAGTAGGAGTGGACACGGGGATTTCTTTCTATTATTTCAAGGCCAAACGTCAGCCTCAAGCATTCAGATGCCTTAGTAAAGATGGCAGGGAAGTGATCCTCATAACCTCGGATGACCATATACAGAATCTCTGCCTTACATGTCTGCTGCTTTCTCCTATACTTAAGGATCAAGAAGAGAATTAAGTCAATTGTTTTACTATTGAGTATCTGCTGCCTAAGGATGTCTGGGTAAAACTCTATTTGGCTGCCAGAGGCCTCAACAGATGGTACCCCTGCAGTGGAAGGAAAGGAAGCTCTCTGAGCACCCTGGGATGAACCCAGTACATCTCCTGAGGTGCTGGCCTCTTCTTCGCCTGCCTCCAGGTCTCTTGTCTCCCTTTCAGAATGAGTGCTGTCCTGGTTGACATTCCGGCTGTTGTCGGGAGGATCCATGCTGGGTTTCTTTGGAAACAGATGCAGGAAAATGTGCAGCTGACAGGGATGAACTCACAGGTCTGAGAGAGAAAGGAAAGGAATGAGCAGACTCTGAAAGCTGTGCCTTGGGCAGCTCACAAAACCCCAGGTTACGGGATTTCACTTCGGGGATGCTCTAAGGCCAAGGGACAAAGTTCCAGCATGTGCCTCTGATGGCCTCAAGGAAGAATAGACATGGCTCCCCCTGTGCATTCCTCCTCTTGCCTGAGCTAAATTCTCAGAGCAAGTTTCTGTGACTCAGAAGTGAAGCAGAAGGTAGCGAGGGCACCTTCCACCCGTTATACCTGTTCAGGAGTCACTTAAAGAAGTAGCTCAATTCAGTGTGGTTCATTTGTGCTAAAACAGTACACCAGCCCGATTCTCACCTTGAAGGATGGTTAGGTCTACCAGGTTCCACGCATGTTTACTGTCCAGGTTCTTAAGGCAAGAGGCTATTCTGTGAGAAAGACAGAACAGGAGAGGGGAAGGAATCCACCCCAAATGCCTTCGTTAGTGAGGACTCTATGGAGGAAGGGACTCTCAACTCCCACCATGTGTCCTCACAGACCTGACTTTCCCTCACAGACCAGAAGCAGGCCCTTCAGCCCCTTTTATCCTCCTGCCTGGAACCAAGGCAGGGGGCTTTGAACAGACCTGCTCTGGACTGTTGGTGTGACAGTGCCTCGGGAAAGTCTCTTGAGGAGCCACTGCTCTGGAATGGAGACTCTTGCAGCCAACCCCTGGGATCCTCTCCTGAAACTTCCCAGGTGCCTATTTAACCAAGAACGGTGTTCAAAGGAGGACTCCCACTCTGGTGAAGTTCCACACTCTGAGATCCTGTAATCCTCTCAGGAGAACTGAGCCTCTAACAGAGTCTATCACTCCCTGTGCGGGATCTGCAGAGATGGCTACCTGTCCTGGGCTCATTTCTGCTGAGATAAGCATTCCCAAAGTCCAACTGAGTGGCATCTTAGCTCTCCGTCTTGACATCCCTGCTTTTCGTGCAGGGCATGGGCAGTACCCCCCCTCCCCCGCCCCCACACACTCTCAGGGCTCTCCAGGCATTGGAACCAGGGCATACATGCTTTATGAAGTCTTCTGTTTGGGGAGCGGGGTCCTCTTCACATGTTCGTTTTTGACCATGATAGCTTACCTGGATTCCTGGTCAAAACTGATACCTCCTTTGATGCAGATGACAGGTACCTTCTGGGCTCCGGCTGTACTCCAGACTTGACAGGCTCACATTTCTGAGAGAGGAGACAGGAGTCAGGATGTATTGCGTCTGGATCTACCTGAACACGGGCTTCTCAAGACTGGCAAAGGCCCTGCATTTTCTTGCAGAGTCTCCACACACCTCTTCCAGACTCTCAGTTCTATTTTTTCAAGCCCAAGCTACCTCTGAGCACAAACTTACCACTGAAACCACGAGTCAGAGAGGACCTCTTTGGTCTACAGTGGCCCTCCCACTAACATTCTGTGCTACAGAGCTGGAACCTTTTGCACAACTTTTATCAGAGGTTTACTGCTCCTCCTTGGTTGTCCTAGTTCCTACCCCTAGTTACCTGACGTCTTACTCCCAGGATAAACAGTTTTCCTCATTCTCATACTACAGGCTGAAGCAAAGGCATACTGCGTCAGTCTAACCTCCTTAAGGCCTCCCAGGACACAAGGGGATATAAAGGCCTACCTGTGCTCTGAATGCCAAGGATGCTACTATTTTTTAACTTGGGCCATACTAGATATCAGGCTGCATTAATTCAGAACCCACTAGCTGTCACCTTTCCTCTGAGAGACTGGCCCTCCCCTTCTGGAACTTCTCTCTCTCTTTTTTTAAATTTATTTATTTTGGGTTATTTTTAATTGGTTATTTTATTTATTTACATTTCAAGTGTTATCCCCCTTCCCAGTTTCCCCTCCACAAACCCCCTATCCCTTCCATCCTCCCCCTGCCTCTATGAGGGCGTTCCTGCACCCACTCACCTACCCACCTCACTACCCTAGGCCTTCACAGGACCAAGTGCCTCGCTTCCCATTCTCTCTCAATATACAGTTGTAACACTTTAAGAGGTTCACCATCAGTGTTTCATTTAAAATGGTCTTTCAGGGACCTGGGAATGTTCTATACACCCTGTATACAAAACGCAACTGCAAACTAAAAATGACAGGGAAAAAAAAAAGAATGGGAAGGGGCTTATCCCAACAAGTGGGCACTCAGGCGTCCAATAAGCAGCAAGAACCTAAAGCCTTGGCTCTCACACGGTCAAATCCTAGGCGATAGATGCGGAAGCCTGGGAAGGGTTAACACCTCAAGTCAGCCTAAGTCTGTTTGTTTAACTGTCAAAAGAACACAACTGCAGCTTGATTGTTCCGGACTTTCTATCTCTCTAGTGTCTGGCTTGGGCCTCTCGTCTTTCTTAAACTCCAAGATGTTTCCACGCCTGAGCCCCAGATGAGGGTGTGGCGTAGACCTATTCTCCAAAGTACACAGTAATGGGACTACCATTCGGTTGTGTCCTAGATAGAATGGGGCTTCTACTGTCCTCTTGCGTGCCACAAATACCACGAATGCGAAGCGGCTGTTATGGATAACCTAACTTCTAAAAACCACTCCTTTTTCTTTGTTTCCATAGTAAGTAGCTAGGCAAAGGGCTGATTCTGTCAAATGGGCCCATTTGGTGCTGTTTTCTCGACCTTGTTACAGCTAAAACACTGTGGGACTTGTCTCCGGAATGTGCCCACTGGACCCGGTGGCCGTTGGACCTGTGAAATCGGCTCCCAGCAAGTCACTTATACTATTAAGTCCCTCTAACGTTAACCAGTGTCAACACTGGACTATCCTATGCTAAAACCCATCAACATTCTATCCCGAAAAGGGCCTTTGACAACCCTAAAAATCACTTACCTGGACTCAGAATGTGTGGCATAAACCGGCACCCTGATGGCTGCTCCTAACGGCCGGCCTGAGTCCCCGGATGCAGGACCGCTTACGTCACAAATGGCTCTGACAATCTCAATTTCCCGGATGCAGGAAGAGCGGCCTGGCTGTTTCCTTTCAGGTACTTCCCAAAATGGCTCCAAGGCCCCCAAGTTCCCGGATGCCTGTGCGAACATGGATTCCGTTGTAGATGGTGAAGCAGAGGCTTGAGGGGCCTTAGTCCCACATTCACACTCAACTTTGCTGTAGGACCCTCAACAAGATACAAACTAGCTGACTCTAGACTTGTGTGCTTGGGCTCTGAAGCCCTGATTTGCATATTGACCAAGAAAGTCATTTGTCCCCTCTTCTCTGGGAACCTCTAAGATAGACCCCGTGGACTGATTTCCACAGACTGGAGGGAGGGGAAGGTGCCCATTTCTGCAAGACCACATATGAGGAAGCACACTCCACACTGACTGAACTATGTATTCTTGGGGTCCCTCTAACCACAGCCAAGCTTCCATAGTCCACTCTCGGGACCTACTTTCTTCTGCTATATAGGCAGCCCATCCCTCGGGGAAAGACCAAACACGGTGCCTTCCAGAGTGCCTGCCAGGGAAGTGTAATGTGGACCCCACTTGTTTCTGGGGCTGACCTCAGGAACCAGCTGCCTCATTTGGTGACCAGCGCTCCTGCAAGGTCCATTTCTTTCCTTCTTAAGCACTTGCCTCCACTCAGGAAGCACGGCAAGGTCCTCTCCCTTCCGGAAACGTCACAAGATGGTTCTTAGTTTCCCAGGAACCAGGATTTGGATGCTAAAAGGTGGGGGGAGGGGCAGTCAGGGTCACAGAATGGTCCCCAAATCATGGATGAGTTTGGGGATAGAAAAATCTCCACAGGGCTCATCCTGACAAGATAGCCCCCAGTAGGTGCAGGGACATCTGCATGGATAGTGCTGGATCAAACAAGGCCTGTGTATCTGGTCTGGGGCTTCCATAATCCACTCCCTGTTCCCATCTTGTCCCTGAAATAGACCAGGCCCTATCTATAGCTATTCAGGAAATCTCAGAAATTGTCATCTGTGTGCAGAGTCCTGGGATGCACAATGGAGCTGGGGACACAGTCATGCCTAAGGGTTACAACCTCATTCCAGGCTTACCTCAGGGGAGCAGCTTCATTCATTTCAGTCCCTCTATGTGGATCAGACTATCTGCAGACAACAGGGAGCCATCACCTCGACTCCAGGAGACTGTGGCACTGTCAAACAATCAAGGAAGCCAGTGCCTGGCTCCTACAGACTCCCCGAACCCAGAGGGGCCACAAGTGTGATGTATACAACCCCAGTCTGTTGCCACTCTGGGAAGGTCCATGGTTTGCTGAACCTCTACCTGGAGTGAGGCTTCCTCGGACCACCCTCCAGCTCTCAGCCTGACTCTGAAGGGACTCAGGCCCTCTGCACACTAGGGGCCACAGTCCATGTATGAAGAGGTAAGCTGTGGGGTGTGGGGGGAGAGGCTCACACCTACCTGTAACTCCATTAGTTAAAATGTCTGCACAACATAGGGACCGCTGGGTTAGATGAGGTCACCCTGTGCATATTAGGGGCACTTTTGTCTCCTTCAGGTGTCCACATGACTTCTGGAAAGGCCCAGGCCCTTCCTTTTTCACACAACTCAAGTGGAGATCTTAGATGAGTGCTTTCCTTCTCTCATCCGACGAGGCCCAGTTCAGTGACTGTAACATCTGAAAACCTGCCCAGAGCCATTGTGGCCTGACAGCTGTAGAACAGGCTGTTCTGAGGTATCCTGTGTGTTCTCAAATTGCCTCCACCTTAGCTCCAGTTAAGATATAGACCCTATGCTCTATGAACTTTAGTCTTCATGGTCAAGACCCTCCCTCCCAGCACTCTCTTTCTGCTGAACTGGAAGAGTGCCTCATTCCTACTGGGCTGTGCCCTGTGTGCACAGGACTGACAAAAGAGGCAGTTGCTGCATTATGGGGATCCTCTGTGTGTGTGAATGTCTACCCTCAGCTTCAATTTTCAAGCCCTTCCTTATTTTCCTCACTTCCTGGAACCCTGCTGGACTTTATTCCAAAGTAATAGACTCCATTACCCTTTAAGGGGCCCCCTGTACAACTGCAGGTCAAAATGTCTAATTCTGGGTCTGAACTCCTTAGCCTCCTGCTTCATAAAGCCTTCTCACCACCCATCAGTCTAACTAGGAGAACCAGATGTGTCTGCTAACCCTGATTCTAGCTACTCACCCCATGTCTATTTCCAGATGAATACCATGTGATCTCAGTATATTCAGTTAGTACATTCTATTCTGTGGTCCATGCTGGCCCAATCAGAGTGGACATCTAGTGCAAATGTTTGCTTTTCCAGATGTGACCATGCTGTTTTATCCCAGATCCTTTAGCCTCCTCCTTCCTGCTCTTTGCATGCACTGATTCCTCATCAAGCCCTTGGAATTCACCTCAGCTTGAAAAGTGTTCCCTCCAAGAACTTCGTAAGGCTTCTTTCTTTCCAACATTCAAGTCAGAGCCCAACAAGTCCTGAGACATTGCTTTTATGACCATTCTTTACAATGCAGCCAGCGTCACTGTCTCTCAACACCAAACAATAACCTGTTTTTCTTGTTTTTCCCCCACAGGCCACTGTAAATCTGTAAAAATCATTTCATTTGTTGTCTTCTCCATTTCACTATATCAGATATCTTACTCACTGTAGGAATTTTCTGGGTCATTTTAAATTTGATCTGTCACAGTGCAGGAAACCCACAAATGATGACAGATATACTAAACAGAGAAACTGTCATTCTGGACTCTCTGCTCCACCAGTGAACACATTGGAGCCTCAGAGCCAGGAAGACATTTGCCACTCCTGACAGAAGGTCCCCTTGTGACACACATTGCTTGGGTGTTGTGGAGGATTTCTGTTGCTTTCTTGCCCTCTTGAAGATGCCCTGGAACAGTTTCTTCCTCATCATTTGGAAATACTGCTGCTTCCATGAACAACTGGTGGGAAATTACCATTCTTGTCTTAGGTATACAACTCTTCAGACACTCAGAATAAAGGTCAAATTGGCTCCTGACTTCATCTTTATTTAGTCTTACTTCTCCTTCTGTCCAGAAACCTCAATATTTAAAAAAGAAATAGCTGTTTTGCAGATGATTTCATTTCATTCTTAATTAGCTTTGGAGCAAAAAGAAGTATAAAATTAAACCAGTCTCTGGCAGAGTCCCAGGGCTAGGTGTCTTCAGGGGGGAAGAACGACCTTTCCAGGGCTCTGGGTGGAGGTGGAGAAGGAGGTATCTGCAGTGATGATATGGTGACCCATGAGGCAGAATTCCCTCCCTCTCATGGGTCCTAGTCTACATTTTTAGGAGATTGAGCTACCAAGAATTTCTAAGCTGTTTTTAAGCAAGAGTTTAAACAAGGTGCTTTAGGGGTAGCCAGATCTTTTCAGGATCAACATAAGGGAATTGATAGGGTGCTATCAATTCTTGGAAGACTAAGGGTTGACACCTGATGGTAATATTATGATGTTTGAGACTCTAGGAAAGGACCACAGACTCAATCTTGATTTTAATAATTTTCATTTATTGAGACTGCTAGCAGGACAGCCATCTCTGAGCCGTGAAGATTGGGGGTCAGGTGAAGGAAGAGATTTTAAAGGTGAAAACCTCACAGAGCCCTTGAGTATCTGCACAAGCGAGCAAGGGGCCATTGTGCTCTGCCAAGATTAGGTAGTCATGGCAATGTCAGAAAGAACCTTGAGTGTCTGCACAAGCAGGTTGCAGAAGCAAAAAAGCAGTTAGTCATATCATAACAAAGCAGATAGTCAGGGCTGCTGCATACTTCTGAGGGGAGGTCACTGCGTCAGGGTTACAAGGAACGTGTCCTTTTAGATATCACATTGGGATTTTGAGTACTGAGTGAACCACCAATGCTGAAGAGTCTGAAGTACCTCTGCTAGGAGAATACTTAGAGACAGAAAATGGGGATGATTTCAAGGGGTTTATTGATAGTTTTCTTTCATGTATTTATTTATACATTCGCTTTACATCCCACTCACTGCCCCTCTTCTGGTCACCCCCCCCACACACACACACACACAATTCTCCTGCATCCCTTCTCCTACAAGAGGATGGGGCTCCCCTGGGCATCCCCCTACGCTGGGACTTCAAGTCTCTGTGGAGTCTGACACATCCTCTCCCACTAAGACCAGACAAGGCAGCCTAGCTAGAACATATCCTATGGATAGGCAACAGCTTTTGGGATAGCTGCCACTCCAGTTGTTCGGGACCCATATGAAGACCAAGCTGCATATCTGCTGCATGTGTGAAGGAAGGCCTAGGTCCAGCTCATGTATGTTTTTTGGTTGGTGGTTCCGTCTCTGAGATCCCCAAGGGTCCAGGTGAGTTGACTCTGTTGGTCTTTCTGTGGTGTTCCTATCCCCTTTGGGGGCCCACAATCTTTTCTCCTTTTCTTCCCTAAGAGTCCCCAAGCTCCAACCACTATCTGGCTGTAGGTCTCTGCATCCATCTGAGTCAACTGCTGGGTGGAGCCTCTCAGAAGACAGCTGCAAGCATAACAGAGTATCATTAATAGTGTCAAAGATTGGTAATTACCCATGGGATGGGTCTCTAGTTAAGCCTGTTATTGCTTTGATATTCCTCTAGTCTCTGTTTCATTCCCCCATCCCTGCATTTCTTGTAGACAGGATAAATTTTGAGGCAAAGGTTTTATGAGTGGGTTCCTGCCTGACTACAGGAGGTGACCTCTCCAGGTTCCATATTCCCAATTTTCTGAGTCACAACTAGACCTTTAATTTTAATTTATTTATTTTATTTATATGAGTACACTGTAGCTGTCTTCAGTCACACCAGAAGAAGGATCCCATTACAGATGGTTGTAAGCCTCCATGTGGTTGCTGGGAATTGAACTCAGGACCTCTGGAAGAGCAGTCAGTGCTCTTAACTGCTGAGCCATCTCTCCAGCCCTAGACCTTGAATTTATTTATTTATTTTTATTTTATTTTATTTTATTTTGAGACAGGGTCTCTCCATGTAGACCCTGCTGGCCTCGAACTCAGAAATCTGCCTACCTCTGCCTCCCAAGTGCTGGGATTAAAGGCATATGCCGCCACACCCGGCTAGACCTTGAATTTTTAATCCGTCTGCTTCTATGTACCAAATTCTTGGATTACAGACATGAGTCACCATACAGCGATTTATGTGGGGCTGAAGAGCAAGCCTAGGATTTCATATATGCCAGGCAAGCACTAACTCTACCAACTTCAGGCCCCAACCATTCATTTCAGCAATATTCACCAACTCTTATGGATATGGAAAAGGGGAAAGAGGAGAGAAGAGAGAATGATAAGAAAGGTAATAGTGGGGATGCATATGAACAGAGTACATTGCATGCATGTATGGAAAGGTATGCCTCTATAATCCATGATCCTCTCATATGCTAACAATAATTACCAGATGATTCCATTCTGCATTGATTTTAAAAGCCCACTGCCTTCGTCCATATAAACTACTTAAAGCAGTGGGCACATCAGAATCACTTGGGGAAGCTAAAAAAAATTCCTGGCTTCTGAGTTCTAAGCCTAGAGATTATGATTCCAACTATCTGGAACATCTGAGATGTTTTAAGGTTCCTGTCACTTTAATGGGCAGCCATAGTCACTAACCACTGGCCTAAAACAAACACCTTCCCGACCTGAGATAAGAGTTCTTCTGTCCAAAGTGTGTGTGTGTATGTGTGTGTGTGTGTGTGTGTGTGTGTGTGTGTGTGTGTGAGAGAGAGAGAGAGAGAGAGAGAGAGAATGTGTATACATACAACTTTAAATTTTAAATTCTGAAAAAATTTGTACTGGGGCTGAAATATAAAAGATCTGAGTAAATGCAGGATTCCTTTGCTAGTACACAGGGCTCCCTTCACCAAACAGATATAGATAGGGAAGGATGCAGCTCACCCTACTATGGAAGTGACCATGTCTCATCATGACCCCTTTGCCCAGGCCCTCCTAAATATTAGAGCCACAGCTGCATCCCTATCCCAGATGACCTGGCAATGTTTGCTCTCAGCTCTGTGGCATTTGTTCAATTCAAGTTTTGGGCTCTCAGATGGGCTCATTTGAAGTTTGTTTATTTCTTTATTGACAAGTTCTCGTTTCAGAGCCATGGGATGCCTGGAAATCTCTATATATTCTAAGCTGACTTTTACCTTGCAGCCATGCACCTATTTTTGCCTAAGATTAGAAGCAAGTGCCAGCCATCCACACCCTGCCTTCTCATATGAGGTTCTTTGAGACCCAATGGGCAACGTAAAGTTAAAACCCAAAGTAATGACTTTGGCTGGGCATGGTGGTGCACACCTTTAATCCAAGTACTCCAGAGGGAGAGGCAGGTGGGTCTCTGAATTTGAGGACAGCCTGGTCTACATAGAGAATTCTAGTAGAGCCATATAATGAAGAGACTCTGTTTTAAAAAATAAAAACAGAAACAAAACAACAGTAACAACAAACCCCACCAAACTGCTGATTTTGGTTTATGCTAGTCGCTGTACTCCCACCCCTATCGCACCCCAGAGAAACAAGATTTTCCCAAAGTAGTTCCTTCATTCTTAACTCTGGCTACATAAAAACATTCAGCTCTTTTATGTGTTTCAGCTGTGATTGATGAATAGGTATCCATCCTCCTGTGACTGAAGTTGCTGCTTGGTGTTGTAGTAGGTAAGCAATTGTATAAATTACCTCTCATCCAAGTCACAAAATATGTTTGTCAAAATGATTTCTTCTGAAATTGCAAACGGGGAAATAGAGTGCATGGAGAGAAATTGAGCTTGCTCCAAGGGGCTGTGAATGCACCATTAAGAAGCCATAGAAAGAGATTAGCAATCCATCTGGTGTGTTTGCACATCATTTAGTGCCATTTTGGGGCATTTCTGAAGCAGTGACAGTCACGGTGGGGAGGAACAGGAGGCAGTTCCACTAGCCATTAAGGCGATATACCAAGAGGCTATGCTTATCAGGGCATGCAGCTAGGGGACACTCTTCCAGTGCTGACCTCAGTTCAGCAAAAACTCCAAAAGCTCCAAAGCGTAATAGAAATCGTTTGGATTTCAACACCAGGGGATTCGTTAAAGCATCATGAGCTGCAGGCCAACTTCTCTCAACAAAACATCTCTCTCTTCAGATAAAAACCTCTCTGAGGCTGGAGGGATGATTAGGTGGTTAAGAGCATATACTGCTGTCACAGAACACACAAGTTCAGTTCCCAACACCCATGTCAGGCAGCTCACAACTTCCTGTTAACGACAACTCCAGGAGATCCGATGCCCTCTTCTGGCCTCCAGGGGCACTGCACTCACCTGTACAAACCCACAGTTAAACATACACACATAATTTAAAATAAAATAAAACACTTTACACACACAGACACATACCTAGAACTCACCGCAAACGAAAACTGATAAGTGGTTAATTTTTACCCCAGATATACATCATTTTTAAAGCCAATATGGGGGAAATTTTTCAGCTAAATGTGGGGCACACCTTAGTTATGTTTTTGCTGGAAACTCACTTGTAAGATATAAATATAGTCAAAACTTCATATATAAATCAGATGTAAACAAAACAAGTTACATTTTACATAAAAGATGTATTTAGTAGAGAGTGCCTCGTTTTCAATGACATTCAGTTTTACTATTACTAGAAAATTGTACCCCCTAAGTGTGGTTAACAAGAATAAACTTTCATTCGTCTCACCATGAAAGTTAGGCAGTGTGTACTTTCTCTTTTAGAAATTTGAAAGCTTGGCCATTGGGAGATTTTCATAAGGATGGGACGGTGATCAATGGTGCAGAGCAAGTGTTGATGATGAAAATGCGTATTTCCTAGAGGCAGAGACACTCTCAAGGAAACAAAGAACCAAGATTATTATACGTAAGTACACTGTAGCTGTCTTCAGACACACCAGAAGAGGGTGTCAGATCTCATCACGGGTGGTTGTGAGCCACCATGTGGTTGCTGGGATTTGAACCCAGGACCTTTGGAAGAACAGTCTGTGCTCTTACCTGTTGAGCCATCTCGCCAGCCTCGAGAACCAAGATTAAAGAGAAAGGCCATACATTAAAAAGAAATGTGGAACATGTTCAGCAAGTCATCGCTCCAGAGTTCATATGCCTAGTTTTGTTCGGTTTGCTCAGAATTGGAAAGTTATCATGAGATTTCAGAGAGACCTCACAACAGAATATGAACATAGTATCCACATTGTTGACTACTATATCTCCATAACATAGGTTTCAGATACATAAAGCATTCAATTCTGTTCTTGTTAACTAGAAGACAATCTAAATTTAAAATCCAAGCCACTGCTGTAAGCATGCGTTCTGCTATCCCTAAGGACAATAGAAAAAATAATAGTTTCAATCTATCTTCAATTGGCCTTTGTCCCAATTTCTTCTCTACTGTCTTAATCTGAGTGGTCACATGGATTGTGGGTCAGAGTTCCACATTCCAATCCTGACCTTGTCATCAAGGAAATATATCCTGGAGGAAGAGATATATTCTAGGAAAGGACAAATGCTCAGAGAACAGATAGGGAGAAAGGGTCTGCCTGCCCAGATACTCACAACCCTGAAGACTCTGCTCTTCTAGCCTTATATAATGAGAAGCCAAATGGAGCCATGCCCAAGAGCAGAGCTTTTGGTTCTTCCTGACTACCATGGCAAGAGCTTCTCACTTTCCAAAGTGATAGGAAGATTCAGAAATTCTGAAGGGTCTGCATGGCACTAAGGACCAGAATTAAAGGAAGCACTAACTTCGAGAATGAAGCCAATCAGCAGGGTGGTAAATGTATGGTCTACTATGCCTATCAAGACAATTCTAGATGCTGAAGAATCATATGCTCAGCATAGTCCCTTCTGACAATACTGTCCTTCAAGAACACATTATTTAATTAGTGACCACAAATAAATTTTATCTGCTAAAAAGCATAGGAATGATTTAGAATACAATTTCTATACACTGAAACCTTTTTTTTTAAGACAGAAAAGCAATAACCACACCATGAATTCAAGGTGTAAGAAAGCCCTCATTAATCCCATGGCCTTAAAATGAATTTTTCCTCTACTTCCCAACTTCTAGCTATATCCATATATCTTAGCTAAGTTTTCTATTATTTTGATAAAATATTATGACCAAAAGCAACTTGGGGAGGAATGGGTTTATTTCATCTTAACATTCGCAGATCTTACTTCATCACTGATGGGATCAAGGCAGGAACTCAAGGCAGGAATCTGGAGACAGCAGCTGAGTAGAGGCCATGAAAGTATGCTGCTTACTGGCTTGATTTTCATGGCTTACTTAGCCTGCTTTCCTATATTATTCAGGACCACCTGCTCAGAAATGGTGCCATCCACAGAGAATATACTCCTCCCACATCAGCCAAAACAGTATCCCCATAGATTTACCTCTAGGTCAGTCTTATAAAGGTATTTTATAAAGATGCCCTCTTCCCAAATATATTTAGGCTTTCATCAAATTTACAGAAGCCAACCAGTGCACCATAATTTCACTATATATTGCATCTTGTTTTTATAAATAGTACATGTTCATACTGGAAAAATTAATACAGATAAACAAGAAGGAAAGTGAGATAAGCCTGCAATCTGGACTGAGGAGATGACTCAGAGGACAGCCTCATTTGGTGTGTTAGCCTAAGAACTTGAGTTCAGATTCTAGGAAACACATAGAAAAATGCCAGACTTAACCATATATAGCTGTAATCCCAGCACTGAGGGAGCAAGAGGAGGTAGAGTGAAGATCATTGGTGTTAACTGGCTGCCAGCCTGGCCAAAAACCATTGATCTTTAGGTTCAATAGGAGATTTTGTCTGAGGGATAAAGCAGGGAGTAACAGCAGAGCATATCCAATTTAGACTCTGTAGGTGTGGACTGGGACACATGCACCTGCACGCGCGTGCGCACGCGCACACACACACACACACACACACACACACAGACAGACACACATGTGCAAACCTCTTAATTAGAGATAGTCACTGTTAGGTTTTTGTGCACATACTTCCCATTAAACAATGGATATGTAGAAAAAAGATGGCAGGGCCACCCACACCTGCTGGGGAGCTCCGAGGAGTCTCAGAGACCAATGGACGCTTTGAAAGGTGATGCAGCGGTGGGAAAGGAGTCTGAAGAACCCACAAATAGCTTTAGAATAAGTAAGAAAAAAAGGCAAGTCTTATGGGAAGATGCTTTTAAAAGGTGGACTCACAAAAGTGGAAAGATGGATGGCCAGAGTGGCAGGCATGCACATCAGAGACTGATGAATCTATACCCTTTGCTGGTTGCTTCTCAGCTAGCAGTATGCAAACACAAAGGCCAATGAGCCTTGGGTCTGCTGGCACCAATAACAGGCACCAATAACAGGGAGAAGAACCTGCCTCTGGACACTGTGCCTAGCTGCAACATCACCCTGACTCTGGGAAAGTCTCAAGACAAGTCTCAACAATGGCCCAGTATTTATGATGCTTCAGAAACCATAAACCTTGAACCAGACCAGCAACTCACTGCAATAAATATTTGCATGTAAAGCTGTTTTTAAAAAAAAACCTATGTGACACACTTTAGTTTCCAAAGACACTAGAATGAACAAATATGTGGCTACGCGGTGGAGAGATGGGAAAGATGAAGGAACTGAGTGGGAATTTCTCAGTGGAGAGAGGCAGAACTAGAGACACAACAGTGGTGCCAGGTGAGAGAAGGCTGTGGTAGACAAGGTGTCATTGCTGAATAGAGTTGACAGGATGATGTGCACCAGCCCGGAGCTTGTACAGACTCTGCCCCTGAAAACATTCTCCCCAGCCATTGGATTCTGGTCCTGAGCAACAACAGGATGTCCGAGGTGAAAAATAGTTCATTTTCTGCATTGGACCTCCCCGAAAGACCTCTATGGTCCATGCTTCCCCTGGAGGTCACTTTGGTGTGCATGGTCTGTTGCCCAGGGTTGTGTTAAAGTCTGAAGTTCATGTGGATGTCTCAAGGCTTACAGCACCTTGTGCCAGGTTTACCCATAGCCTGAGTTACTACCGAAGGCCCTGCTTATTATGCCCGTGGTCTGTGCTGCCACCTGAAGCCATGTTGATGTCTGCAGGCCGTGCTGCCACTGAGAGCTACGATGGTGTTTGTGACCTATGCTGCAGCAGAAGGCCGTGTTGATGTTCTTGGGCTGCACTGCCAAATGGAGATCATGTTGAAGTCTGTGCCACATGCTGATGCCAGAGACTATTTGGAAGTCTATGGGCCATGGTCCTGATGAATGTAAAGTCAAAGAAGCTGCTTTTGCCATGGTGTTGATGACTGCAGACTCACAGTTGAGAAAGAAGGACATAGAGGCTCCTGTGACAACACCTACCCTTACCCCACCCCCTCCCAAAAACTTAATAGCTCAGACAGAAAGCCATTGAGGATAATTCTTAAAAATTGTGGTAAGTGAGCTAGAGAGATGGCTCAGCAGTTAAGAGCACTGACTGCTCTTCCAGAGATCCTGAGTTCAATTTCCAGTAACCACATGGTGGCTCACAACCATCTATAATAGAATCCAATGCTCTTTTCTGGTGTGTCCTAAGACAGGGACAGTGTACTTATATACATAAAATAAATAGTAATTCTTTAAAAATTGTGATAATGGTGCTGAAGTGTAGCTCTCCACATTGATGGTTACTGGTGGAGGTGTGGGTGGGGAATGACTCAGTTTTCTTTAAAGGGCTGGCCACTGGGAGTTTGATCGTTCTCCAGTGATTATATGAGCAACATAAATTGGACTTGATTATTTTCTTTTGGGGGGGTGGGAGAGGTCCCAAGGTGGGTGTCACACCTGAGAGGACTATAATGTGAGTGTGATCAAAGTTCATGATGTTAAATTCCCAAATAATCAATCAAAATATTATGAAAAGAAAAAACAATGTATGTATATATATATATATGCACATATACGTATATGTGTGCAAATGCATTCAGACACAAATATTCTATTTCAGAAACTGCTTTTATGGGGTATAGTTTCTTAAATATGATTCTGAATATATTCCCACACCAGTAAATACTCCATAATAACATGACTTCTTAAGTTCTCATCCAACCTTCTAATTCCAGAATTATTATTTTATATCATGATACTCAGATATGTTACACTGAAAACACATCCATTAGGGTCTAGAGAGATTGTTCAAGTTAGTAAAGTACTTGGTGGATAAACATAAAAACTTAAATCCAACTCCCCAGAACCCATGTTAAAACACACACACACACACACACACACACACACACACACACACACACGCACACACACACCATGAAATATATTCATTAATTTATCCATGATTTATTTTCTCACTATGTACTCTGAACTGTGCTACATGTTATAGAGAAATAAAAACATCCACCACTCACCACTGCTCTTGGCCAGGCTTTGGATCACTGGCATGCTGTCTATGTTCTCTTGTGGCAACAGAGAACCAGGCACCAGACAACAGTGAAACAGGCACCATTATTTTGATTAGATGAAGGAACTGAGAGAGATTCCAAAGGGTTTTTTTTAATTAAATTATTTTATTTATTTACATTCCAAATGGTGCCCCCCTTCCCAGTCTCTCCTTCCAGAGTTCTTTATCCTCTCCCCTTTGCCTCTGAGAGCATGCTCCCCCATCCACCCACCCCCTCACGTACCCACCCACTCTCACCTCATACCCCCCCACACACATTTCCTCTGCTTGGTGCATTAAGTCTCTACAGGATTAGGCACATTTTCTTTCGCTTAGGCCAAAAAAGACAGTCCTCTGCTACATATGTGCCATGGGCCTCAGACCAGTTCAGTCTCTGGGAGCTCCCAAGGGTCCAGGTTAGTTGACTCTGTTGTCTTCCTGTGAAGTTCCTATCCCCTCCAGGTTCCTCAATCCTTCTCCCAACTCTTCCCTACGACTCCCTGAGCTCCATCCAATAGTTGGCTGTGGATCTCTGCATCTGTTTCAGTCAGCTGCTGGTAAAGCCTCTCAAAGGACAGCCATGCTAGGATCCTGTCTGCAAGCACAACATGACATCAGTAACAGTGTCAGGGTTTGGTGCCTATGCATGGGATGGATCCCAAGTGGGCCCTGTCACTGAACAGCCTTTCCTTCAGTCTCTGCTCCATTTTTGTCCCTTCATTTCCTTTAGACAGGAATAATTCTGGACCAAAAATTTTGAAGATGGGTGTGTGGTCCCATCCCTCCATTGGGGACCCTGTCTATCTACTGGAGGTGGTCTCCTCCATCTCTCCACTATTGGGCATTTTGGCTAAGGTCATCCTCATTCAGTCCTAGGATCCTCTCACATCCCAGGTCTCTGGGACTTTCTAGAGGTTCGCCCCATCCCCAACCTGTATAGCTGCATATTTTCATTCATTCTCCTGTCTCCTCCCATACCTGATCCTGCCCCCTTTTCCCTTCCCCCTCCTCTCTCCCACCTACACTCCTTCCTCCCTCTGCCTCCTGTGATTATTTTGTTCCCCCTTCTAAGTGGGATTGAAGCATCCTCACTTGGGCCTTCCTTCTTGTTAAACTGCATATCAGTCTATGAATTATATCATAGGTATTCTGAACTTTTGAGCAAATATCCACTTATCAGTGAGTACTCAAGAATGTGGAGAAAGAGGAACACTCCTCCATTGCTGGTGAGATTGCAAACTGGTACAACCATTTGGAAATCAATCTGTCAGTTCCTCAGAAAATTGGAAACAGTTCTAACTGAAGAAGACCCACCTATACTCTTCCTGGGCATATACCCAAAAGATGTTCTACCATACCACAAGGACACTTGCTCTACTATGTTCATAGCAGCCTTATTGGTAATAGTCAGAAACTGGAAACAACTCAGATGTCCCTCAACCAAGGAATGGATACGGAAATGTGGTTCATTTACATAATGGAATACATTTCAGCTATTAAAATGTGGACATCATGAATTTTGTAGGCAAATGGATGGAACTAGAAAATATCATCTTGAGCGAGGTAACCCAGATCCTAAGGGATTTAAGACATCCCCACAAAGGGGAAAATGAAAGGCTCCAAGTTGCAACTACCTGTGCCTTTCAAATCCACTCATCTCTGAGGGATTCATGAAAGAATGGAGCTGTTGAAGTTCTGATTTTATGATTAGCAATTGGCTGGAGCATAGTGTATGGGGACTGTCTTAGTCAGGGTTTCTATTCCTGCACAAACATCATGACCAAGAAGCAAGTTGGGGAGGAAAGGGTTTATTCGGCTTACACTTCCATACTGCTGTTCATCACCAAGGAAGTCAGGACTGGAACTCAAGCAGGTCAGAAAGCAGGAGCTGATGCAGAGGCCATGGAGGGATGTTCTTTACTGGCTTGCTTCCCCTGGCTTGCTCAGCCTGCTCTCTTATAGAACCCAAGACTACCAGCCCAGAGATGGTCCCACCCACAAGGGGCCTTCCCCCCTTGATCACTAATTGAGAAAATGCCTTACAGTTGGATCTCATGGAGGCATTTCATCAACTGAAGCTCCTTTCTCTGTGATAACCCCAGCTGTGTCAAGTTGACACAAAACTAGCCAGTACAATTGACCCCTTGTCAACTTGACACACAAACACATCACTAGTAAGCCTCAACCCTTACATTCTTATTCATCCCCAAGATCTAAATAACTGTAAAAGTCCCACAGTCTTTACATATTCTTAAAATTTCAATCTCTTTAAAATATCCATCTCTTTTAAAATCCAAAGTCTTTTTACAATTAAAAGTCTCTTAACTGTGGGCTCCACTAAAACAGTTTCTTCCTTCAAGAGGGAAAATATCAGGGCACAGCCACAATCAAAAGCAAAAGTCAATCTCCAACCGTCCAATGTCTGGGATCCAACTTACGATCTTCTGGGCTCCTCCAAGGGCTTGGGTCACTTCTCCAGCCATGCCCTTTGTAGCACACGCGTCATCCTCTAGGCTCCAGATGCCTGTACTCCACTGCTGCTGCTGCTCTTGGTGGTCATCTCATGGTACTGGCATCTCCAAAACACTGCATGACCCCTTCAGTCCTGGGCCATCAATTGCAACTGAGGCTGGACTTTCACCAATGGCCTTCCATGGCCTCTCACAGTGCCAAGCCTCAGCTGCTCTGCTCAACTCCTTCATGCCTCCAAAACCAGTACCACCTGGGTGACCCTTACACATTACCAAGTCCAGCCACAGCACAAGGTACAACTTTGGCTATATCTGGAACACAGCCACTGTGCTCTCAGAAAACACTTCCCAGAAGATGTCACCTCAATGATGCTGGTCTCTTCTTAATCACCACTAATTTCTTAGCTCCAGCTAACCAGCATCAATAGTCCCAGTAATGCAAAGTTTTTGCTTTAGTAGTTCTGGTATCTTGTTAATCACAGCTGATTCTTCAGCCCCAGCTAACCAGAACTACAGAATCTTCACAATCAAAACAGCAATGGCCCTGAAAAGAGTCTTTAATTTTCCCTCTGAAATTTCACAAGCCAGGCCTCCATCTTCTGCACTGTTCTCAACATTATCTTCCAAGCTCCTACACAACATCCGACAGAGCTCTTAACAACAGATGGATCTTCAAGCCCAAAGTTCCAAAGTCCTTCCACAGTCCTCCCCAAAACATGGTCAGGTTGCCACAGGAATACCCCACTCCCAGTACCAATTTGTCTTAGTCAGGGTTTCTATTCCTGCACAAACATCATGACCAAGAAGCAAGTTGGGGAGGAAAGGGTTTATTCGGCTTACACTTCCATACTGCTGTTCATCACCAAGGAAGTCAGGACTGGAACTCAAGCAGGTCAGAAAGCAGGAGCTGATGCAGAGGCCATGGAGGGATGTTCTTTACTGGCTTGCTTCCCCTGGCTTGCTCAGCCTGCTCTCTTATAGAACCCAAGACTACCAGCCCAGAGATGGTCCCACCCACAAGGGGCCTTCTCCCCTTGATCACTAATTGAGAAAATGCCTTACAGTTGGATCTCATGGAGGCATTTCATCAACTGAAGCTCCTTTCTCTGTGATAACCCCAGCTGTGTCAAGTTGACACAAAACTAGCCAGTACAGGGACTGTGACACCAGCAGACTTTCAACTTGTGTGATGTGACTAAGTCTCATAAGTTATGAGAAATTGGAGGGATGCCTACTCCCTGGAGTAATCCCAGAAGACTTCATGAGATGGTAGAATCAGATGGGTCCTGAAAGAAAACCAGGAGACTTTGTATGGGAAGAGGAGGTAGCAAGGTCAAAGGTTTGGAGGAGGAGACTTTGTATGGTGAGAGGAGGTAGCAAGGTCAAAGGTTTGGAGGGGAACTCTTAGCATTGAATGGGCTGGGCCTAGTACAGAGATGCATTTTAGGAGAAGAAAGGGTTTGTCTTGGCCAAGAATGTGGCACATGGGGATGATTGCCTGTTGAACACTTCTGCACAGTGTCAGTGAGAGACAGTCTGCTCTGACAATACTTGACACTCCAAGATATGGAGAACATTCTGTTTCCATATGCTTACTTAGTTATAAATTCCAGAACTTGGAAACCTTGCAACCTTTGGAAAGAACCAGACTACATATTAAAGGATTAAAGTTTCAAATGTCATTTTCCATTTCTGTCCAAATGAGATTGAGACATTTTTCAAGAGAAAAATAAATTAAGCTTTCCATGAGTAGTCATTTGTGAGGTATCTGTATGATTTGGGTCACCCATTTACTTCATGGTAGCAGTGAAGCACTGAGACTGGAATTCTCTCCAGTTGGATGCATTTTTGCCATCAAAGACAGAAATTGTGTTTCAAGGATGAACATTGTATTTTAATCAAACTTGCTAACCTATCCTCTTAAAAAGCAATCTTTATCTTTAGTTTCATCTATCATTTGTATCTAACCTACCCCAAAGAATAAATCTAATTGGCCCCTGTACATTCTAAGGTGAGGTTGCATCTTTATATACAACTTGGTTCCCTGATTTCTGTGTGCGTGCTCAGACTCTTTCAGTCCTTTTTTATTTTTTGTCTATCTGATACCATATAGATACTGTGGCTATATGCATGCATGTACATATACAGAGGATATAGATACAGATAGAAATATAGGTATACATGTAAGATGTAGAGATCGATGAAATAGAAATGTAGAGATACAGGATATTTTCCAATCAATTAACTTGGTGCCCAGTCATCCCAGCACAACAAGGCTGAAGGGAACTGAAGCATGTTGATTGGTAGACTGATTGACCACTAAACCTTGGGATATTCTTGTCTCCCTCCTCAATCTGGGATTACAGGTGGAGGCTGCTTTATATATAGGTGCTGGGGAATCTGAAAGTATGATTCTCATACTTTCACAGTAAGCACACTACTAACTCAGCGAACTCTCTAGTGCCAAAAGTTCACATTGGAAATGGTAGCAAACAATAGGCCCTGTCTCTATTGCTTGGCTTGGGTGTAGGTGGACGGGTCTTGTGAGAGCATTGTGCACTAGCGCCTTAAAAACAAAACAAAGCAACAACAACAACAAAAATCTTGATTTTGGCATTTCCCCAGTTGGCTTTTGGCATTCAGACTCTGTTGCTGATCAGAGCTGGAACACAGTCAAAAGAAAAAAAAAAGATAGAAACAATTTGAGCCCTTGGGCTTGGTAAGAAGGATGGGGTATTGGTCTGAGATTTACAAGGTGACCCACATTGACTGTTACTGCGGCCAAATGGCTTGGACTGCTATTAATCCTTGCTGTCTTCAGATGTGCAATAGTGAGTCATCTGCTGGAATAGGATTAATCCTATTTTGCAGGAATGGACAGCCGTAAGACTCCACCCAGGTCTCATATAACCCTGTCCTTGGAGCTCAGCATGCTCTCACTTCCTGTAATAATCCCGGGCTACAAAGCCGTTTGCCAAGTTGCAGTAATTATTGAGCCTCATTCTGGAAGAAGAATAAAAGGGTCACCAACCAAAACTCACTCTTGGGAACTGTATGCTGACTGATAAACCAAATTTGCCACTTCTTCATATGGGCAATAATCTCAGAAGCTAGCTTCTCTCACCAGCTCAGTTAATGTGGTTCTGTAGCATAGAGACAGAAGATCTGAAATGAACTTCGGATCTTCATTGGCTGCTTGGGACTGAGACAAGTCATTTCAGTTCTTCACATCTCCATTTCTTAATTTTCAGGCTGGGGACTTACGTATCTACGTCCTCTATCTACCTTTACTACTGTGAGATCAAATCAGACAATATGCATATGTGGACTGTGTAAGGTATAGTTTATAACAAGAACAGGAGATTATCAGGATGATTTTGTTTTTTAAGGGCTATGATATAGGTTTGTTAATGAATCCTAAGTCAAAATATATAACATAAACATTGTTTTGTTAAAACCCAAACATCTGACCACTGTGAAAATTTAGTGGGTTTTGTATTACCTTTGGATATTAAGTAATGTGTGTTCTCAATAGTTCATTTGCGACAAATCATTTAAAAAGAAGGTTTTGTTTTGGGTGTGGCTTTGTTATTATTTGTTTGTTTACTTTAGAAGATGCCAAATGTCCACCACAATGATTGGCCCCACTTGTGAGTGACAAAGGGACTCTTGAAGCATTGCCAAAAGCTTACCACCAAGATGTTCTGTACATCTGTTCCATGTTTAGGAAAGCTTTAAGCTTTCAGAAACTACCTAAGACATTAAAAGATGCCATTTCCTTCTGGTATTGGCCCAGGATACAAGCTCAGTCAAAGGAGGATTATGCCTTCTGTGCTGGAAGGCTAAAGGTGGGGTTGATACCTTCTCTGAACAAAGACAACTTGTTCCTGTATGTGTACAGAGAATGGACTAGGGAGAAGTCAGGTCTGGAAGTAGCCAAAGGATACTGGAATATGTCTTGGGATAATATCACACATCTCCTATCATCTCATTATTCATGAACTAGGATTATTCTAAAGCATTCAATCTTTGTGACTGTAATGGGCATCAGCTACTTTACCTTACTGAAGATGTCTTTAGTCAGTCTTCACAAAAATTCTATTTGAGATCTATTACATTAGGAGATTATCTGTTGAGACAGGGTCTTGCATATTCCACACTGGTCTCAAACTCGCTATGTTGTTAAAAATGGGATTAAATTGCTGATCTTCCTGCTTCTATACCTTCCAAGTTCTGGGGTTAGAGGTGTATACTATCACACCTGGTCTATGTGGTCCTAAGGATCAAGGCCTAGTCCTTTTACATGCAAGACAAGCAAATACTTCATCCTTCCACGAATAGAACAAACTTACCAAGAATAATGAAGAGTCTCAGTCAGTGTCCATAAATTATACTTTAAGCAAATACCAAAACAAGGAAAGCTGACAGGAGTTTCTTATTTATTTATCTATTTATTTATTTACTTACTAACTTGGGGTATTTGTTTGTTTGCTTGTTTGTTTGAGACAGGGTTACTCTATGTAGCCCTGGCTGTCTTCAAACTCACTCTATAGAACAGGCTGGCCTCAAACTCAGAGATCTACCTGTCTTTGACCTCCCAAGTTCTGGAATTAAAAGCATGCACCACCAAACCTGGCATTCTTGTAGGAGTTTCAATGGATAGATATCATTGGGAACAAATTCCATATGTAAAATCAGCTTCTGTGCATCAAGGAAGATGATGGAATAGTGGCTAGAAGGAGGCTAGAAGGTGGATGGCGCCATAAGTAGACAATAAACCAAGGAGAATCAAATGTTTCTGATAAAATCTAGATGGTAACTACAATGTAGTAGTAGCAAAATATTGCAAGATTATTGTTTGTAGATTTTAATCATAGAATATTGGGAAGATGGAGATTCTGTTTTAGAAAAAAATCTACATATTTGAAAATTTAATGGCTTGGGTTATGGCAATTTTTATAGAAGATGATTTTGTTGATTAAGTGTTAAGCAAGCCAATTGATTTTTGAGCAATACGATACACTAATGAAGTGAATCCTTGTGACATTGTATTAGCAAGCTTCTTGTTTCCAGAGATAGAAAGAGCATGAAAATATAGAGATATCCAAATTTTCCATGACAGTGCAACCAGCTTATAATGGTTTTTAATAGTGTGCCTCAGCGTATAATGCCACCAAATCCTGCTTCCGGTTGTGTGCATGTCTTATGTTCTCTTCTAGTACCCTGAGCTCTTTACCAAATGCATGCAGTTCCAAATTGTGTGAGAATGGAGAGAAACCCTGTGTGCAGAAATTCCCGGAGGAAGGAAACAAGGAGCAAGTGATCAAAATCCACGTCTGCTTTGCAAGCAGAGGTCCTGAGTGTAGACCTCCAAAACCCATGTTTAAAAAATATAATAAAAAATGAAAATAAGAAACCGACCATTATGGCACACATAATTCCAGAGCTGGGAGGCAGATCCTTCAAACTAGATGCCCAGCCAACCTAGTCTATTTGGAGAGCTCTGGGCTGTCAAGAGACCTTGTCTCAAAACACAAGGTGGAGGATGCCTAAGAAATCTACCCAAATTTGAACTCTGGCCTCCACAGAAACACTCACATATGCACACATATACTTATATGCATATAAATATGGACTAATACCGCCAAATATCCAAATGTACAAAATATTCAACAGGGAGGCTTTTTCTCCATTTTGGCGAGTTGGGTGAGTGGGGTTTCATTTAGGTTCACTCCTCTGAGGGGTTGGATAGCTTTCGTCCCTACCTCACAGATGCAAGCACAGAGACACGGAGATGCATAGGATAAGGGTGGGACTAAGCAACACATTGCACTGTCTGACAACCTGACCACTCTCTATATGGAGACTTGCCTTGAGTGTATGACTCTATATTGGTCATCTGACTAGACAGGAGATAGAGAGATATTCCAGCCTCAATTTCATCTCTGTAAGGAGAGCCTTCCTTTGTGCAAATGAAAGCTTCCAGGGTAGACTTCCTGTCATGGCTCCTTTAATTATTTTTGAGTTTTCATATATTGTATGTTGAGCATATTTCCCATCATGCCTCTTTCCCTTCTGTTTTTATTTTCTGGGGGTATTTTGGGGAAGGGGTGGGAGTTTGAGACAGGGTTTCTCTGTGTAGCCTTGGCAGTCCCAGACCTTGCTCTGTAGACCACACTGGCCCCAGACTCACAGAAATCTACCTACTTCTGCCTCCTGAGTGTTGTGGTTGAAGGTGTGCACCACCACCACCTGGTCCTCACCACTCCTCTTTCACACTCTTCTCTCCTAGGTTTCTTCAAACCCTCATCTTCCTCATAGTCCCTTTGCCCTCCCCAAAGAGTTTTCCTTTTATGTCTGTTATTAGACGCGTTCTCACGACCGGCCAGGAAAGACGCAACAAACCAGAATCTTCTGCGGCAAAGCTTTATTGCTTACATCTTCAGGAGCCAGAGTGCAAGAGAGCAAGCAAGCAAATGGCGAAACCCCATCCCTTTTTAAGGAGAATTATCCTCCACCTAGGACGTATTACTCCCTGATTGGCTGCAGCCCATCGGCCCAGTTGTCATCACGGGAAAGGCAGAACACATGGTGGGAAAACTGCCCCTGCATGTGTGCAGACTATGTTTACCACTTAGAACACAGCTGTCAGTGCCATCTTATAATGGCAAATGTGAGGGCGGCTCCTCACAGATCCCCCTTTTCTTTTAATAAGAGCAATAGGCCACCCATATTAATGAGAGTGGAGATAGAGGTCAAATCCCCAGTGTGCAGGTAAAGGAGCTGTACACATAACCTCCTCCCAGGCTCATCACCCAGAGGGGTCCTGGTCTGGTCCCGTGTTGTTTTTCCTGGGGGAAGGACACTTGAACACTCAACCTTCTTGAAAGATGACATGTCTCCCTAGAATAGGCTCATATGTGCCGCAGAGCCTTTCCATTGCAGTGCTTAGCCGTGCAACTCTCTCGGGCTGCTGAAGCACACTCACTCTATCCCGTGCAATGAGACTAGCCTCATGGGAATATAAGAGCTGAGTGGCCAGCGACCTATTGCCTAAGCATAGATAACCATATATCAGGGGGAGCACCATGTTCTAGAGCTGCAAGCGCCTGGGCAATAACCACCTTGTCTCTCCTAGTTTGGGCCTTAAGCTTACAGACCAACCAAAGAAGCAACACTAATCCACAGCAAAGTGTATCTCCAAATAATATTAATCCCACCCATTTTTTAAAGAAGGAAAATGCTGAGGAGATCCAATTGGGTAATCCTTTGGTCAGGGACAGGTCCAAGCGCGTGGAGTTGACCTGAATGATGGCAAGTCTCAATTCCCGAAGGGTCTGTTCAAATTCAGCCATCCAATTCTGTAACATATACTGAAAAAGACTTTTTGACAAATTAGCTGCCCTAATAAATTTAACATACTGAATGGAAATAACACACAATCCCGGAAACTTTTGTTCACAACCCTGCTGAGTTATTTGTCATAATACATCTAGTTGTATCTGGACAAGATCTATGAGTTGATTAACCAGCATGAGACCTCTCTGTACTGGGCCAAATAAGTTCATTTGCTCATTAATGGCTCTGAGGTCATGGAGCAGTCTCCACTTTCCTGACTTTTTCTTAATTACAAAAATTGGAGTATTCCAAGGTGAGGTAGAGGGCTCAATATGGCCTAGTTTTAATTGTTCCTCTACCAGTTGAATCACAGCTTCCAGTTTTTCAGAGGATAGGTGCCATTGAGGAACCCACACTGGGTCCCCTGTTTTCCATGGTATGGGTCGTGCTGCCCCAATGGCCGCTATGGAAAACCCAGACCCTGTCTGTCTTGGTTTCCATTAGGTAAGATAGGCTCTATCCTTCCCTGTTCTTGATGTCCTAACCCTTTTCCTTCTTTATAACCCATCTTTGCCATGATATTTTTTGCTTTAGTTGAATACCCTCCTGATGGGGCGTTTTCATTGGACAAAATAAGGCCCAAATGCTGCATAATATCCCTTCCCCAGAGGTCAACCGGGAGTGGGAGCACATAAGGTATGAATTTCCCTTGCTGTCCTTCAGAGGATTCCCACGTCAAGGCAACGGAGCTTATAGTGGGACATGATTGATATCCTAGGCCCTGTAATGAATGAGATGACTCTGTGGTGGGCCATGCTTTGGGCCACCAATGTGTAGAAATTATACTTTTATCTGCTCCGGTATCAAGGATGCCTTCAAACTCTTTTCCATTAATCTTAAGGCAGAGCTTAGGTCTATCATTTAAAGATACAACCAAATAGGCAGAATCATTTCCTGAGGAGCCCATTTTCTTTATCTCAGGTCCTGCAGATTTCTCCCTGGTATTATCAGGGAGGAGCAGCAGCTGAGCTATCCTATCTCCTTTACTAATAGAAAAAACGCCTTTAGGGCTTGAGCACAGGACCTGTATTTCAGGGGAATGTTGACAATCCATAACTCCAGGGTGGACTACTAAGCCCTGCAAGGTGAGTGAACCCCGGCCGAGAATAAGGCCCATGGTTCCCGGGGGCAAGGATGGTATAGGCTCCACTGGCACCGGCTGAATACTCATTTGAGGCATTAATAGGAAGTCGGAGGCGGCACGCAGGTCCACCCTTGTGGGTCTTCCTGGGTCGCCTCTCTGACTGCTTCCTGGGTCCTGACAAACCGGTTCCCATATCTTTGAGGGCCCTGGGACCGAGGGCCCGATGACCCGTTTTTTGGCACATAAGCTGATTGACTATCAGGTGGGGGAAGGACTCTGCCCTTTATATCCCTCACAGAGCGACACTGGTCAGCTCTATGATAACCCTTACCACACTTAGAGCAAAGAGTGAGAGTCCCTCCCTGTTTATCTGGAGCTTTGCAATCTTTCTTAAAATGCCCAGGCTTTCTGCAGTTAAAACATGTCCTCCGATCATTTCTGCCCATGGAGCATTTTTGGGATTGAAGGATGGCAGCCGCTAAGCCTGCATTGCTGAGAGGTCCCCCAAGCTCTCGACAGACCCTGAGCCAGTCTTGTAAGCCTTTGTTCTTTCTTGGGGCTATGGCCGCTCGGCACTCCTTTGTGGCTTGCTCATAGATTAGCTGTTTTATCAGAGGCGCAGCTTGCTCTGACTCTCCAAAAATACGCTCTGCTGCCTCTGTCATTCTGGCCACAAAATCTGAGAAGGATTCCTGTGCACCTTGAGTAATCTTGGTCAACTGCCCACTTGCCTCTCCCTTCTTAGGTAGTGCTTTCCATGCCTTAACAGCAGCAGCTGAGATCTGAGCATATGCTCCCCAATGATAATTTGTCTGGTTAGCAGCGTGTTGTCCCTGACCTGTAAGTAATTCAAAAGTCCACGTTCTCTGATCCCCTTTCATGGTGGCATTGGCCCTTGCCTGCGTCTGGCAGGAGTCCTGCCACAAGGCTTTCCACTCAAGATACATTCCCATACTGGGGGCTACAGTTTTTACTACCGTCTGCCAATCACCAGGAGTCATAGCGTGATTCGCAAGCCTTTCCACTTGTGCTATAGTGAAATTAGCACTGACTCCATAGTTACGGACCGACTCGGCAAGCTCTTTAATCTGTATATACGCTACCGGAGCGTGGACACGCCCACCCTCGGCTCCTTCAAAGACCGGAAATGCCTGTTGTATTTTCCTTTGTTCCTCCTTTGGAATGAACGAGTCTGTGCATTGCCTCTCTGTCCATTGCCTCTCTGCGCAGGGCTGATGCACTACGCAGGGCGGGGGCTCAGCATAGGGTGGAGGTGCACTATGACCTTGAAGCCGACTGCCAAGAGGCCAAGCAGCAAGCTGGCCTTTGCCAGCCGCTTTTGGCTTTTTTCTTGACCAATTAGCTGGCTGGTAATGGGCTGCTTCTTCCTCCCAGTCTGTTTCCTCAGAGGAGAATTCTTCATCTGCTTCAGAGCTACTAAGAGCTGGCTCCCCGAGCCCATCCAGCGATGAGCACAGGCTCCTTTTCCTAGAGACCTCCGCTAATTGATCTTTCTTCTTTTCCCTTTTTCCTCTTTTTCTTCTAATCTCTCTCCAGGTATTCCTACCTGACCTTAACTTTTCCTCGGGTTCAAGACCCGTGGAAAGGCCTGTACGCTTATTTTGTGTACCATATTTCCTCTTTGCTCCTACTCTCTCTCCCCGCTTTACTTCTGATAGCTTGTCCTGAATTTCCTCTAGAATCCGCCCTGCCTTAACCACTTGATAACATGTGAAAAGGAACAAAAGGGCTTTTAACACTAGAAAAAATTCAAGGCCAAACATTTTCCACTTTACTTCTGATAGACTGTCTTGAATTTCCTTAGAAAGTTCAAGATCAGACTTACCTCGTAAAGCTATACTCACTGGTACTCTCGTTCCCCCAGCTGAAAAGTTCTGAATTCATACAGTTGAATCCTTCTTAACAGTCTGCTTTACGGGAACCTTTATTACCGCGACCCGCAGTTCTGGTTCTGGAATGAGGGATCTTCCTTGCGCCAGTCCCGAGTTTTTTCTCGTCCCGGGTTTCGGCACCAATTGTTATTAGACGCGTTCTCACGACCGGCCAGGAAAGACGCAACAAACCAGAATCTTCTGCGGCAAAGCTTTATTGCTTACATCTTCAGGAGCCAGAGTGCAAGAGAGCAAGCAAGCAAATGGCGAAACCCCATCCCTTTTTAAGGAGAATTATCCTCCACCTAGGACGTATTACTCCCTGATTGGCTGCAGCCCATCGGCCCAGTTGTCATCACGGGAAAGGCAGAACACATGGTGGGAAAACTGCCCCTGCATGTGTGCAGACTATGTTTACCACTTAGAACACAGCTGTCAGTGCCATCTTATAATGGCAAATGTGAGGGCGGCTCCTCACATATGTCATAGATATCTATGTGATTTTATGTCTCTCCTTAAAACCTAGGAACCACAAATGAGAGAAAATAAGACCTTTGTCTTTTTGACTATTGTTATCTGAACTTCCATTTGGGCCAGGTTTGGGAGCTTCTGTTAACTATCTCAGCAATTGGAAGGCTGTGAAAAAAAAGAATGCCTTGGATTATAGGAGAACAGCCTGGGCTAGTCTGAATTCCAAGCTATAGAGTAGAACTTTGTCCTCCCCACCAATGCAAAAGCCAGTCTGGTAGAGGCATAGTCGTGGTACCGGCTATAGGGCTGGAGACTTTGTATGTATCAGGACTCTTGTCTGGAAGAAGGCATGAAGGTCCTTAAATGAGCCTGGCTCTAATTTGTTCAAATCTGGAAGTGTCTTAACTGGATATCTTTGCTTGTCCTTCCAGGCTTGCTAACTAAAGGAGAGGCTATGGTGTTGTCAGAAGGGATCGAGTCATTCAGCCGGAGCTAAAACACCTGCTCTGTCTCAGCAAGCACGCCCCTCACAAGCCCTAAACACCAGGAAGTGAACGTGTTAGGAATGTCAAAATGGCAGAGGAAAGCATGCCTTTGAATCCAAAGGGATGTTTGTGGAGAGTGACCCAGAGTGTGCTGTGCCTTCCCCGTACCCCCACCCTGCTGGCTGATTGCATAAAGGAAAAGAGGGAGGGGGAAAAGTCGGTCAGGGCTGCTCAAATGAGAACCACGTCCACACTGACAGGAATAGACTGTTTCCTATTAGGGAATCCAGTCATGGTAACAATTATATTTTGAATTTATCATCATGTTTATAAAATGATACTTGAGAAACGATTATAAGGAGAGATGGGTGGGGGCACTAAATCCTCTAGTTGGGCTTTCTTTGTAACGCTTCAGTGACTAACATTAATTGTGTTGTTGAAGTTTTCCGTCCAACTTTGACAGAGAGGCCTTACACACTTGCTACAAATAGCACTAGAGGGTCAGCCTATATTTCAAGTTGTGATAGTATTTTCTATTTGTTAAGTTCTCCATGCCACCTAGTGTTTATCTGAAGAAATGCCAGATTCCAAGGCAGTCCCTTCCCTCCACCCCCAGTCTTGTGCAGGCCTTCAACTTCACATGCTAACATAAATATACTTTGTCTGACATCCAAGTTAAATGAGAACTTCGCAGTAATCCTCACAATTTCACAAACAAGCACTAACGTTTATGACTAATTTCCTTTCCTTGAAGAAATCTGCGGCTTTTATCTTCTCTGGGATACACTGGCATCAAAGGATTCAAGACTGGCTATGGTAAAGGGGACTTTCCAGGCCATTAGTACATACCCTAGCCCACTGCTGGTCAGGAAATGCTCCTAAGAGCTTCCCTGTAACTCTGACTTTGCTTCGTTTTTTTTTTTCTTTTAATTTTTTCCTTTTGAAGTGTCCAAATGCATGGTAAGGAAGCCAAGAGGGGCCTGCAAGGGGCCTTCAGAACCTGTTTACCTCTGTGTGACTGCAGTGTATACCAGGAAGCCTAGGCAGAGTAGGGCAAGACAGAATGGGTCTCTTTGGCTTGGACAGGTGTTGGCCCAGGAACAGAATCCGGGTCTTGCAGCTCCCAGAGTTCTAGCTGGAAGGACTTCACTGCATCCCTCCTCCTTCCTATCAGCCTCCAAAAACAACAAATCCTATGAAACAATGCCCACAATGTTAGCAACAACAAAGCCTTCCATTGCAAAATCTGTCTTCTATCATTTGCCTTCGGTAATTAGCAAGGTCTTCTAACTGCTACTAAAAGTCGGGATTGACTGGGCAGAGCGTGGGGGCAGGGAACAGAGCTGGAGAAACTACGCACAGGTTGCCAAAAGGATGCTGGCAATCTCACAGTGGCCCTTTCACTGGCTTTTCAGAAAGTAATGGTTGTCATAATCCTCACAAGCACATACCTTCTATTTTCTTCAATAGGCCCATTTCAGATAGTTCCCTTTGTTGTTCGTGTAAGCACACCCGGCCTGGTCACATCATGAGCCCTCATAGTTTGTTTGTGTTCTTGTTCTGTCTTCCATTCCCCCTTGGAAAATGTGCTCACCTGATTCGAGCCAGTCTCAGAAAATACACTACTGTTTCTGCCACACTTTGGCACACATAGCCACTTACTATTATAACTTGTCCTAGGGCCTGAAGAGCCACAAGCTGCCGAAAAAAAAAAAAAAAAAAAAAAGCAAGGTTTAGGAAGCTAGCTGGAGCCATGAAAAGTTGGCAAACTGGATCTACACATTTGGGATCTATAAAGTACATTCACTTTGAGCGAGTAAACAGAAAATAGATCTCTTTCCCCATTGTGTCTGCTGATTTGGGCAATCTACAAATCTTACTCAACAGACAGAATACCATTAGAATGACCTTATTGAAAGCCATGTGTGAAGCAGGGAGTCAGCCATCAAAAGCGTCTCCATGCAAGGCCCAAGAAACTTCCATTTGAAAACTACAAAAGCTCCGGATCCCTTGTCAGTTTTGCAGAGAAAGGCTACTACTATCCCTGACGTCCTTAACTGGAACTCTGTCACCGTAACACAGAGCCCCGAGTCTTACCCAACCCTGGATTGTTACAGACACCAAAAATGAGGTACCGCAGGGGATTTAGAGGAGAGAAAACACTGGAAAAATTATAAGGAGAGATAAAAGAAAATGGAGACCAAGAGAGCTAGAAGATAAGAGTTAGAATTGAAAGGGGACAAAGGAGAGGGATCCATGCCCAGAGCAGGAGGACAGAGTGGAGATTAATTTCCAATGATAACCTCAGGGGCAGAGCTGACTACAGAAAAACTCCTGCTCCCCAACCTACTCACTCCCACTTCCTGGCTCTGGCATTCCCCTGTACTGGGGCATATAATCTTTGCAGGACCAAGGGCCTCTCCTCCCATTGATGGCCAACTAGGCCATCCACTGCTACATATGCAACTAGAGACACAAGCTCTGGGAGGGTACTGGTTAGTTCATAGTGTTGTTCTTTCTATAGGGTTGCAGACTCCTTTAGCTCCTTGGGTGCTTTCTCTAGCTCCGTCATTATGGGCCCTGTGTTCCATCCAATAGATGACTGTGAGCATCCACTTCTGTATTTGCCAGTCACTGGCATATCCTCACAAGAGATAGCTATATTAGGGTCCTGTCAGCAATATCTTGCTGGCATATGCAATAGTGTCTGGGTTTGGTGGTTGTTTGTGGGATGGATTCCCAGGTGGGGCAGTCTCTGGATGGTCCTTCCTTCTGTCTCAGCTCCAAACTTTTGTCTCTGTAACTCCTTCCATGGGTATTTTGCTCCCCATTCTAAGAAGGAAGAAAGTATCCACACTTTGGTATTCCTTCTTCTTGAGTTTCATGAGTTTTGAAAATTTTATCTGCTAAATCCATTTGTTTCATATCTTCTGTTAGTTTCAATGTGTCTCTGTTAAGTTTCTGTTTCCAGGATCTGTCCACTGATGAGAGTTGGGTGTTGAAGTCTCCCACTATTATTATGTGCTGTGCAATGTGTGCTTTGAGCTTTACTATAGTTTCTTTAATGAATGTGGATGCCCTTACATTTGGAGCATAGATATTCAGAATTGAGAGTTCCTCTTGGAAGATTTTACCTTTGATGAGTATGAAGTGCCCTTCCTTGTCTTTTTTTGATAACTTTGGGTTGGAAGTCAATTTTATTCTATATTAGAATGGCTACTCCAGCTTGTTTCTTCAGACCATTTGCTTGGAAAATTGTTTTACAGCCTTTTACTCTGAGGTAGTGTCTGTCTTTGTCCCTGAGGTGGGTTTCCTGTATGCAGCGAAATGTTGGGTCTAATGTCTCTAAGCTCTGTTGTTAACATCTTCACTCTCTTCCTCTGTCTCCGTGCACGTGAATTCTGAGCACTCTATCACCCCCATGCACCCTATCTATCTGTCCATCCTCTTTTCTGACTGGAGGAGCCCCATAGCACTTTCAACTGTGAATTTCTCAAGAATCACTCTATGACCCCTGTGGATTCATTTCCCAGCTGCCTCCCCTTAACACTACCTTGCCTGTGGCAACAAGGCAAGGCCTTGTCTGTGGCCAAGTTATTTGCACAAGTACTGATGGCTTCACCAGGACGCAATCTTTGGAGTAGTGATAGTATCTGGAGGGGTGGTGGTGAAGGTGTGCAGGCCTCCCACTTTGGCAGGAGCAATTTCATGACCTAGGTTCCATGACCTCTGGAGAATCTGGAGCCTGCCAAGGACACCTGCCATCAGCTTCCAGCTCTGGACAGTGCTGTCAGAAGAGAAAGCAGAACATTGGAAACTGCCATTCTTTTTAAAAAAAATAGGCTCTAATTAAAAAAATAAAAGTCAGAACACCTCCAACACACACACACACACACACACACACACACACACACACTCACTCGTTCACTCACACGTGCTTGTTCATATTTTCAGTGACCAGTTGAATTATAGAGATACCTTTAGTTTCTCTGATTCATGACACTGAAAACTTGCTTTATCTAACTGTACCTTGCATGAGGGAAGGGACACAACCAGCTCTGTAGATTTTTCACAACACTGGAATCAAGTAAGTCCAGAATGGAAAATGTTGAAAGGTTCCAAATGCTGACCACTAGAGTCACTGTCCGACTCTGTGGCAATCTGCTTTGATTGAACAAAGAAAGGGCTCATTTAGATGGGAGGGTCACCTGGTTGT
This sequence comes from Mus musculus, assembly GCF_000001635.26. Lineage (NCBI taxonomy): Eukaryota > Metazoa > Chordata > Mammalia > Rodentia > Muridae > Mus > Mus musculus. The sequence continues at coordinate 52,003,282 of NC_000086.7, forward strand.
AAGGATTCATTGTGCTTGTGACATGAAGAGGGCTGGGGAAGAGGCGTTAAACAGAGGCCAGCTCCATGGCTTGAACTCAGGCATCCCCAGTCAGCTCCTGTCCCTAGCTCAAAGGAGTGGAGGAGTCCCTAACAGCTGCACTTTGTAACTAGGAAATAAGACATGAAGCTTTGATCTTTTTTTCTTAACTGTGTCCCCCTAGTTTCTGTCTTCATTGCATACTTGACAAACTCACTGCTTCGAAGTCCAGGCAATCTTGTAAATAAGGATTGGGCCCAGTTGATCTCTGTGGTTTGTACAAATAGGCCCAAGAGGAATATCTATGCATGATTTCTTAAGGCCTGTGATCATTGACTCACAGTGAAGGAAGCCATTGTCATAATTTTACACATTAAAGAAAACCAAAATGACAAACAAAACAACAACAACAACAAAATACCTACTTCTCATTTAATGACGCCATACTCTAGAATTAAATTGTTGAAATCCGTGGCTGATTATAAGCAATTGTGTCTAAGGGGCTAGAGTTGTGACATGTATTTGGGGGTATATACCTACGCATACAGTTCTATGCATGTATATAGCTTTCACTTCAGATCCAAAGAAAAAGCCCCCGTGGATTAGCAACTCTTTAAAAGGCAACCAGATTCCCGTGGACACTGAGAAGTGCTCACAACAGGCCTAGGCAAGAAAGAATTCTCGTCTCTGTAACAAGCTGCTGTCAACCTTTATGTGTCAAAGCCACAGTATGTATATTCTGGCTACCTACTCCTGGTCACTATAGTGTCCTATGCTGCCTACCAAAAAAAAAAAGACACAGAAGAAAGGGCTATACGCTTAGTAGGGGCAAGCCCATGCTTTGTTAACCTCAGCCATGCAGAGCAAGCTCATAGACTCCAGCTGCAGGCTGCTCTGCGCACGTCTGAGGCCTTTCCTGCTGCCCTTACTTCCCTTGGGCCCTTCATCTCATCCTTCTCAGTTCAATTTTCCCAGCAGGCACACACTCTGAAACACAAGAGTAGTGTAGAGAGTGCAGGCCACGGTAAACTCAAGACTCATTTCTCACATCCACCCCTTAGCATCTGGGTATTGGAGCCCATAAGTTATCTAATACTAAAATACCTGCTCGTCAAAGCCTCCTGCTGTAGCACCATCTTATCTGGGGACATGAGAGCTTATCCATCCAGTGACCTATTCTTTGTGACAGTTGTTCTATAGACATCTTTACGCACATAAAGCTATGTTTATACAACATAAAACTGGAAACATGCGCTTCGCTGGACACAGTGGCATATGTCTGCACTCCCAGTACTTGGGAGAAAGAGGTAAGAGAAGGAGGAACTCAAGATCCTCAGCTTGATGGGGAATTTAAGTCCAGTCTGAGACACATGAGACCCTGACTCCAGCAAAGGAGGGAGGAAGGGTATTAGAGGTCTGGCTTAGGGTTAAGAGCACATACTGTTATTTCAGGGGACGTGGGTTCAGTTCATGGCACCCACATGATGGCTCACGACCATCTATATCCATAACTGCAATTCCGAAGGATCCAATGCTGTTCTCTGGCCTTCACAGGTAACACATATACACTTGCAGGCAAACACTCATACACATAACATAAAAATGAACAAACTTTTATAAATAAATAAAAGTTAAAAGAGGAGGATGTTTTTGCCTAAAATCAGTTTATTTTGCATTTGCATTCTGTTAACATTTATTATTACATACATGTCCTCTGCAGATCTTCTTGAATAAGCAACTCAAACTTACCACTTTAACTATGCATGCTGTTACATGCCTGTAGTCCCCACACTTAAACAGTAGAGGCAGGAAAATCAGGAGTTCAAGGCCATGATTAATTTTAGGACTAGCTGGACTACATTATACCATGTTTCAGAAAAAAAAAAAAATCAAGACGCAGAAAACTGTCACTTCAAAAGAATCTTTCAAGAATCCCCTAAATAACTCATTGGTCGCCACAGCTAATTATCACAAGACCATTTAATATCCTTTAGAGTATTTATTGTGATCAGAAATTTTTGTAGGGACCAAATTACTACCTCTCCTCTCCAGCTAGCATGCAGGTTCCTGGAGGGCAGAAGCTTTGTCAGATTTGTAACACTTGTGTCCTTGAGCCTATGTTTCTCTTCTTCTGGCACCTACAAGCTAGCACAGTGCCCAAGATAGACAAGACAAATAAAACTGAAGGCTGAGTAGCAGTTTAAAGACTTAGGAAGGCTCAATATGTATGATTTTCCAAACCACACTGTCACATGACAAAAAAACATTAAAAAATGCATAATCTGTTTTTACTTAGGCTTTGAGAAAACCCTCAAAACAGATATCTAAGCCAATATAAATGTATCAACAGCCTATAAGTAAAAGGAGGGGCCACTTCTAAACTCATTCTATAAATCCAGAGATCCAGAGCCACTTACGGTGATATCAAAGCCAGACAGGAGACGAGACAAGAAACCAATCTATGAGTGTGCTAAAATATTGTTAGACATCATTTCATTAACTTTTTTTTTTGCCAGTCATGTTTGATTCTGGGCCTGCTCTCAGAGCCATCTGGCCTCTGGCTCTTGGCCCTCCAGGCAGTGTCAGGGGTGAATTCACTCTCACAGCATGGGTCTTAAGCTAAACCAGTTATTGGCTGGCCAATCCCTCAATTTCTGTTCCATCCTTACCCCTACACATCTTGAAGGCAGGACAAATTGTAGGTGGAAAGTTTTGTGTCCAAACCCTTCACTGAAGTCTTGTCTTGTTACAGGAGATGACTGGTTAGGCTCTGTATCCTCCATTACTAGGAGTCTTAGCTAGGGTCTATATATTCTGCTATACTCATAAATTAGTGCTTAGACCAATTGTCACCAGAGAGACCTCATCCAGCAACTGATGGAAACAGATGCAGAGACCCACAGCCAAACATTAGGCGGAATTTGGGAAATCCTGAGGAAGAGGTCTAGGAAAGGTTATAGGAGCCAGATGGGTCAAGGACACAACAAGAAAACCCACCGAATCAATAAACTTGGACTCACAGGGGCTCTTGAGACTGAACTGACAATCAGGGAGCCTGCATGGGTCTAACCTAGACCATCGTTATGTATGTTGTGGTTATGTAGGTTGATGTTATTGTGAGACTCCTAACAGAGGGACCAAGGATGGTTTCTGGTATTTTGCCTGCTTTTCAGACCCTTATCCTCCTACTGGGTCAACTTGTCCAGCCTTAATATGAGAGGAGGTGCCTAATCTTATTGCAACTTGATCTGCCACATTTGATTGATATCCCTGGGAGGCCTGCCCTTTTTTGAAGGAAAATGGAGGAGGAGTAGATGGCAAGGAAGAGGTAAGGGCAGACAGGGGGAGGGGAAACTATGGTTGGAGTGTAATATATGAGAGAATAAATTAACTTTTTAAAATGAAGTAAAGAAACCAATATCTTTTATGAAAATGATGAAAATTCTTAATAAAATCCCAGAAAAACGGAATTCACCAGCATATTAAAAGTGCATCTGCAGCTTTGATTTCCAGTTTCAGTTACCTATAGTCAAATAAGGTCTGATAGTATTAAATAGAAGATTCCAGAAATAAACAGCTCATCAATTTTAAGTGGCATATTGTTCTGAGTAATATGAGAAAATTTCGCACCAACTTGCTCTGTCCCATCCACAGCATAAAGCCTCTCTTGGTCCAATGTAGCCACACTTTACAAACTGCTAACCTATTAGGTACTGGACAGTCATCTCAGTCATGAGGCCAGCTATCTTGCTTCTATATAAGTAGTTCTCCTCCTCCCTCCTCCTCCTCCTCCTCCTCTTCTTCTTCTTCTTCTTCTTCTTCTTCTTCTTCTTCTTCCCTTAAAATGGTACCTTAGTTTGGGTTGCTATTACTGTGAAGAGACACCATGACCAACACAACTCTCATAAAGAAAAACATCTAATTGAGGCTGCCTCACAGTTTCAGGGGCTTAGTTCATTATCATCATGCTGAGAAGCATGGCAGCATCCAAGCAGACATGATGCTGGAGGAGGAGCACAGTTCTACATCTTGATCCGCAGGCAGCAGGGAGGAGACTATGTTCCATACTGGATGGAATGTAAGCACAGAAGACCCTAAAATCTGCCCCACAGTGACACACTTCCTCCAACAAGGCCACACCTCCTAATAGTGCCACTCTCTATGAGCCAAACACTCAAACACATGAGTATATGGGGACCAAACCTATTCAAACCACCACAAACTAGATTGCTCTTTGAATTCTTGGTTTGCCTCAAACATGTTATGGAGATCTTAAACTTAGGACAGTCTGTCTCCCAGGTGCTGGAATTACAGGTGTGTGTGTGCACCAACACAGAGAGTAAACAAGTAATTCTTATTTTAATTGGTAATAGCCATCAAACAAAATAGCACGGATCCTACCAATTCTTAGATGCGCAAGAGAAGTTCAAAAGCTTTCCCTTGAATGGAAAGGTAAAAAATGTAACTTCACAAGTGACAAAAAGACTCTGAGATTGTTAGGAGATACAACAAAAATGAATTTTACACCTATGTAATTGTGAGAAAGGAAAAAGAAGTTTGTGATAATTTTCATGTTATACTTCCAAATGCAAAAGTTACAGTTGTGGTTCAAGATAAGTGCTTAGAGTGAGAAAGACATTAAATTATAGGGTTCAGGCATGGAGTTCAGTGGGTTCAGGCACTGCAGGGGACCTTGGAATGTATCCATTGTGGATAAGGAGCGATTACTGAGAGATTACTCAAATTGGAATTATAACTTGTGTGCAAAAGTGGCTCTATAGATACAAGTTAATAGAATGCATCACATTAATATAACAAAGAAAAATAACATGATCACAAAGAAACATTTGGTAAAATTCAGCTTTTTCATACTAAAAACAACCAACTAGGAATAGAATGAAAGTACCCCAAAATAATAAAGGCCAGGAAGAAAAGGCTCACAACTAGCATTATGCTCAACAATGAAAGGCTTTGTGTATTTTTTTAACCCTGAGATCAGATATAAAGCAAAGATGACCATTCTTCTCTCCACTGTTTAGAATAGTGCTAGAAGTCCTAGCTACGGTAATTAGGAAGGAAAAAACCACAAGGAATGCATTTTATCTTTATTTGTAGGTGACATATAAAGAAACTTAAAGATTCATATAAAAGTCTGTTAAACTACTTCAGCAATTTCTTTCCTAAAAAGTTAACATTATAAAATTACTTGTGTTTATTTTGTTAGCACCAACCACAAAGGGAATAATAGACAAGTGGAGCTAGTTCCAAGTGAAGAGCTTTACACAGCAAAGAAAACCATAGACTAAAAAGGCAATGTACAGTATGGGAGAAAGTATTTTTAAATTATATATCTGACAAGGTGTTAATAAATATATGTAATTCCCACAACTCCATAGGGGAGAAAATGATATTAAAATGTACAAAGAACTTACACATTCTACTTACAAATAGACAACAGAGATATGAAAAGATGTTCACTGTGTCTAATTATCAGGGAAATGCAAACCACTACCATAGTAGGCATTGTTTCAATCTGTTATAACATCCACTATTTAAAAGATAAAAAGCAAGCTAGAACATGTGTTGACAAGGATATGGAGAAAATGGTAACTTTGTGATGTATTGGAAGGAATAAAAAATTTACGGTAACTATGACAAACAGTATGAAAGTTGCTCAGAAAATTAAACATGGTACTACTACATAAACTAATAAACTAATAATCTCTCTCATATATATTTCATTATATATATATATATATAATGAATATATATATATATATATATATAATGAATATATATATATATATATATATATAATGAAATATAATTCCGTTTTTAAAGAGAAGTAAATCCTGACATATATAACAATATGATTGCCAGGCAGTGGTGGTGCACATGTTTAATCCCCGCACTTGAGAGGCAGAGGCAGGTGGATTTCTGAGTTCGAGGCCAACCTGGTCTACAGAGTGAGTTCCAGGACAGCCAGAGATACACAGAGAAACCCTGTCTTGAAAAACCGAAAGAAAGAAAGAAAGAAAGAAAGAAAGAAAGAAAGAAAGAAAGAAAGAAAGAAAGAAAGAAAGGGTTTTTCACTTTTACTGAGAATTTTTTCCCCAGCCGTCTCTACCTTAGCCGTTTAGAAAAGGTTATCCCCCTTTATTGAGAGTTCTTTCCTACCAATTCTACCTTAGCAGTTAAGAAATGGTTATTCCCTTGTATTGAGAGTTCTTTCACGCTGTCTCCGGCAGCTGTTAGAAACGGCTTTTCGCCGGATAATGGTGGCTGCACGCCTTTAGTCCCAGCACTCGGGAGGCAGAGGCAGGTGAATTTCTGAGTTAGAGGCCAACCTGGTCTACAGAGTGAGTTCCAGGACAGCCAGGGCTATACATAGAAATCCTGTCTATATATATATATATATATATATATATATATATATATATATATATATATATATATATAATTGGACCTGGAGGTCATTATACTAAGAAAAAGAAGCTAGTCATGAAAAGACGAATAATATTTGATTCCAGTTACATGAGACATCAAAACAGTCAAATCCACCGAAACAGGAAGTAGAACTGTTGCTGCCAAGGGCTGGGAGAATTGGTGTCTAATGGACGTAATGTTTCAATTTTAAGAGATGAAAAACTAGAGATTATAGGTACAGCACTAACATCTGCAACACTGCTGATCCATACACTTAAAGATGTTTAAGATGGAAAATTAAATTCTATGTGCTTGAATTACAGTGGAAAATATTTTGAAAATATAATATTGATAGATGTAGAGGAAATTAGACTAGAAAAGTCATAGAGTAGTAATTCAGTTGATGGAGTGCCGGTCCAGAATGCACAAGGCTCAGGGTTCTATCCTCAGCTCTGCATAAGCCAGGATACAAGTGCGTGCCTTGAACTTCAGCCCTATGGATATGAAAAGCAGGAAAAGCAACAGTTCAAGGTTGTCATCTGGTATACACTGAGATTAGAGTTAATGCAACCCTGGGGGTAGAAGACAGAGTGGGGAGGAGGAGGGGGAAGGGAAGAGAGAAGGAAAAGAAAGAAAGAGAGGGAGGGAGGGAGGGAGGAGAGAGAGAGAGAGAGAGAGAGAGAGAGAGAGAGAGAGAGAGAGAGAGAGAGAGAGAAGGGAAGGAAGGAAGGAAGGAAGGAAGGAAGGAAGGAAGGAAGGAAGGAAGGAAGGAAGGAAGATAAAAGAGCAAGATGCCCTTGTGGGATGGTGCAGCATCTTCTGGGTATATGCCCAGGAGTAGTATAGTTAGGTGTTGAGGTAGATCTATTCCTGATTTTCTGAGAAACCACCAAATTTGATTCCCAAAGTTGCTGTACAAATTTGCACTCCCACCAGAGGATGGGAACAAGAAGAATGAAGTGGGGGAAGATGGAGGGAGAGTGTTGTAGAAAAGACAACTGTACTGGTTGGGGGCAATCTCTGGGATGAGCTAGAAACTTAGGACAATGGAAACTCCAAGGAATCTATGAGGGCGACCCTAGCTAAGACTCCTAGCAATGAGGGATATGGAGCCTGAATGGGCCATCTCCTGTAACAAGTCAAGACTTCCAATGGAGGGATTGGGACACCAAATTAGCCAACAAAACCTTACATCCTCAATTTTTCCTGTCTACAAGATATGCAGAAGTAAAAGATGGAGCAGAATTTAAGAGAAGGACATATCAATGACTGGCCCAGCTTCAGACTTATGCCATGAGACAGAGCCCACCCCGGATACTATTAATGATATTCTGCTATACTTGCAAACAGGAACCTAGCATAACTGTCATCAAAGAGGTTTCACCCAGCGACCGATGGAAATTGATGCAGAGACTCACAGCCAAATATTAAGTGGAGCTTGGGGAATCCTGCAGAAGATTGGGAGAGCCAAAGGGGTCAAGGTCACTACAAGAAAACATGCAGAATGAACTAAACTGGGCCTGTAAGGGCTCATAGAGACTGAACTCCTAACTAGAGAGCATGCATGGGACAGACCTTGGCCGTCCACATATGCAACAGTCTTACAGTTAGGTCTTCATATGGGAACTTCATACTTCCTAACAGCAGTAGCAGGGCTGTCTCTGACTACATTTCCTGCCTTTGGATCCCTTTCTCCTAACTGGGCTGCCTTGTCTAGCCTGAATAGAAGATGTGCCTAGTGTTACTGCAATTAGGTGTCTCAAGGCTGGTAGATATCCATGAGAGGCCCCCCCTTCTCTGAGGAGAAGAAAAAGGGTGATGGGGTAGAGAGGAGGTGAGAGGGAGAAACTTGGAGGAGAGGACAGATTAGGGTTATAAAGTAAATAAATAACTTAATAACAAAAATTTTAAAAACTGCATAAAGAAGATCAAAGAGAGATTTCTCCTTTTTGTTAAACAGTGAAACTATTCTCAAGTAGTACTTCTACAAATTAAATTATTACTAAACAAATTCAGAAGGCTCACCTTGCCTGGAGTAAAGCCCTATTCTTCCAGGCCACACTGAATGGCTCCATCATCTCTAACTTCAACTCAAGGGGGACTCAGTTCCTCTGCTGGCCTCTGTGGCACTCACATGCACACACTCCCAAACACACATCACACAAGTAATTTCAAAGAACACAAATACTTTTCTTAAAAGTCAAATCTAGGACTGGAGAAGTAGTTCAATGTTTAAGAGCATTTAAAACTCTTGCCTAGGGGGCTGGAGAGATGGTTCAGAGGTTAAGCACTGAGTGATCTTCCAGAGGTCCGGAGTTCAGTTCCCAGCAACCACATGGTGGCTCACAACCATCTGTAATGGAATCTGATGCCCTCTTCTGGTGTGTCTGAAGACAGCTACAGTGTACTCACATTCATAAAATAAATAAATAAATCTTTTTAAAAAACCAAACAAACAAAACCCAACTCTTACCAAATATGTAAATTCAGTCCCCAGAATCCACATCATGTCTAACAACCATCTGTGCCTCCAGTTTCAGGGAATCTGACACCCTCTTCTAGCTTCTGTGGGTAGCAGATATCCACAAAGTACACATACATGCATGCAGGCAAAACACACACATAAAAATAAGCCAGATATGGTTGTCCTCACCTTTAATGTCAACACTTGGAAGACAGAGGACGACAGATCTCTGTGAATTTAAGGCCAGCTGATCTACCTAACAAGTTCCAGGCCTGCTGGATAGTAAAACCTTCTTTCAAAAAAGTAAAAAAAACAACTTCTTTAAGCTATAACATAAAAATAAATAAATCATTAAAGGAAGAGCATGCGCTGAGAGAGATGTTTGCACCAGGTACAGTAATAGCCTTAGAGAAAGAGGCAGCCTGATTCTTCTGGACAGCCAGAAAAGAATTCATAGAAGTGGCAGCTGAGTAGCAGAATTGAGAGTCAGGTAGAGACTGGAAAGATGGCTCCGCAGTTAAGAGCACTTGTTGCTCTTACAGAGATCAGAGGTCCAGTTCTCAGAGCCCAGACGGCAGTTCACAGCCATTTGTAACTCCAGTTCCAGTGAGACCTAATGGCCCCTTCTACTCCCCATGGACATCAAACATGCATGTGGTGTACAGACACACATGCATGCATGGAAAAACACTCACACACACAGAAATAAGATAAATCTAAGAAAAAATGAAAGCAATAGATATTCATCAGCGGGAAGGCTTGAGTAGGCCCTGGAGACCATAGCATTCAAAACCTTCTCCTTTCTTCTCAGAGGTTCAGCTGCTCTATATGCAAAATGCATGTAGCTCAAATAATAGCATGAAATATGAGGGGAAGAAGTCTTTGAAAGACTCCTTTGAAAGCAGTTGATAAAATAACTAAACTGAATGTCAAGGAACACTAACGCCCTAAAGCTTATTATATGCATATACGGAGTGATCTAAAACAGAGGTGGGGTTCTGCCAGACCCCACAAGCTGGTGCGAATGTTATTTCCATACAGGCATTAGGTTCAGCCTAACAAAATGACTGTGCAAAACTCCGTGAAATATCCACAGAGGAAGGAAGAATGACCTTTAATGGGCATGTTCTTTAGGTCAGCATCTCCATCTGCGTTGCTCGAGGGGGAGCTGAGACATTGGTTCTCTTTAATTCTTGGAGACATTTGAGTTTACCCTATTAATTTGCTCCACAAACCCTTCATTCTGAGCTACAGCAGAAGCAGCTTTAACTGAATGTTTGTCTGAAATTCAAATGGGTGTGGTTCAAATGAGCAGGTCCACCGTGCCGGCAAGAGGGGTTCTCTAAATCAACTAACTGTTTGTGACTCCCTAGATGGAGTCAGAGCATTCAGAGTGCCCATAGCAATGTGCTTTGTTTCAGGGAAGCGTCAATCAAGTTTTAGTTTCTTCATCCTATTTGCCTCTCATGCCAACCCCTGCCCCCACATACACACACACTTTCGATAGAATAAGAAACCCAGTTTGCACTTCAGAGAGTCTCTTGGGCTGAGATAAGCAATGGAAAGATCTGGGTTCTAAGGCCTGCCGTTCCCAAGGGACTACTATGAAGCTAACAACTGTTTACAGAAACCCTCTGAGCTCCTTGCTGCCCCCACTCCCACCCTTCCAGCACAGGCAAGAGAATGCCAAATCACAAGATAAAGCTCAAGGTCAACTCCAAGAACAAATCATTCAGAGTCTGAAGCCAGGGCCAGCTAGGGAATCCACCAACCCAGGCCTAGAATTTTCCATTAAGAAGTGTTTAAATACCAGGGTTAAAAGCAAGCCCTTCAGCAATTCCAGTTCTGTCGCCCACTAGTTGTATGACTTTGGACAAGTCACTTAACTTCTGTGTGCTTCTTTCCTCATCTATGAAATGGGTATAATGATACCCAATTGGAGGGTTAAATGAGCTTGTGTTTGCAAAAGGCTTACACTACTTACTGGTTTGAATGAGATGTCACCCATGGTGTTGCGAATTTGTATTTTTGGTCCCCAGATAGTGGTACCGTTTGGGGAAGTTCAGGATGTGTGGCTATGTTGGAAAAAAAATCTACCAACAGAGGGGAGATTTGAGAGCTTAAAGACTCATGCCATTTCCAGTTTGTTCACTCTGCTTCCTGCCTACCACCGAAGATGTGAGCTCTCAGCTTCTTACTCCAGTTGCCATGCCTACCACTATGATGAATACTCTGATATATTCTTATCCTTTTGGAGCTGTGAGCCCAAAGAAGCTCTTCCTTCTTTACGTTGCCTTGGCCATGACATTTTACCACAGCAACAGAAAAGTAACTACTGCCTACTCTAATTGTATAGAAGCTCATTGAATAGTATTGACTGGGGTCTGCTTAAGACAGGTGTGTGGTATTTCCACTTATTTTAAAGGTTTTTTTTTAAATAATAAAGTTTATAAAATAAAAGTTAACCAAAGTATCTAAGACACACTGATTTTAAAGTTTTCATTATGTTAGCCACAGTTGGCTCTTCCTTTCATTGGGTTTGCTTAGCACTTCTTGGCCTCCCCCAGGGGCAGCAGCTGCTTTTCACTCCTAGGGACATTTAGCACATGGTATTGTGAGTTCCTCCTCTGTTGCTCATCTCTCTGTGTCTTCTCAGATTATGAGGAAGCATCTGGAAAGCAGGACCTAGTCATCTGCAGCCAAACCCCTCTGACTATAGTCCCTGACGCTCAGTGAAAACTTCTCAATTCAGTATTTTGAGGCTCTCTTCCTTCTGAGCCCAGCAGTGGTCCCATGGCAGACTTCAGGGATCACTTATTACATTTGTGCTTGGGGTTGCCTGGGAGAGTGAAGTCCCTCTAGCTGTAGCTGCCGAGCACTGCAGTCATTATGTTTCTCATTGCTGGGAGATGCCTGACGAAAGCAGCTTGAGGGGGAAAAAAGGGGGCTTCTTTTGACTCCTGTTTTAAGGTGTCACACTCCATTATGATGGGGAAGACCTTGTGGCAGGAGCCTGAAGGCGTCAGGTAGCACAGAGAGATGAATGAAGTCTGCTCAGGCCACTGTCTCCATCCACTTCCTGGTTTTATCCAGCCTGTGGCATGGTGCCATCTACATTCAAGGTCAGCCTTCCCTCCTCAGTTAAACGTTCCTGAAAAATATTTCAAAGACACAGTAGAGGTGGGTTTCCTAAGAGATTCTAAATCTAGACCAATTGCCATGGACACCCATGTTTCCTTAGATGGTTAAGAAATGGGATGGGTTAAAGTAAATTATAGAGCAGGGTTAGTCATGCTGTCCTCTAGAGATGCTCACATTCTAATTCCGAGAACATTAACACATTATAAAATCGATCCATAACACCTACAGGAGAAAAAGGAAACTCTTCAGCATCCATTCAAACATGTGACCCCAAATGTTTTCCTAGCTTCATGTTCACTGCTTCAAAGTTCTCCATGGTTTTTGGTCATTTCGCATTAGGCTTTGCCTCACCTGCTTCTGCTCTGTTTGGACAAGAGTCCCTGTACTGGCTAGTCTTATATTCGACACACAAACTATAGTTATCTGAGAGGAGGGAACCTCAACTGAAAAGAAATGCCTCCAATAAGATCCTGGTGGAAGGCATTTTCTTTATTGTTTGGGGATGACCTTGCCCATTGTGGATAGTTCCATCCCTGAGCTTGTAATCATGGGTTCTATAAGAAAGCAGGCTGAGCTAACCATGAGGAATAAGCTAACAAGCAGCACCCCTCCATGGCCTCTGCATTAGCTCCTGCCTCAGGTTCCTGCTCTGCCTGAGTTCCTGACCTCACTGCTTCTGATGATGAATTGTTATGAATGAATGCAATGAATGAAATAAACCCTTTCCTCCCCAAGTTGTTTTTGGTTATGGTGTTTCGTACAGCAGTAGAAATGTTAAGACAGTCCTGTTAGAGCTTAGGCTGTTCTCACAAGGGAGGCTTTCTTTGCTCTCGTCTTGTATTAGGTTGAGTTTCGGCATCCCTCGTGGCTTGCCTGCTCCTCCCCTGGACTCTTTAGCCATTGCACTACCTTAGGTATTTACACATTTATCTATCACCACAGAATATGAATAAATATTATGGGGGTAGGAATGGGACTGTCAAGTTTTGAAAATCTCTTTCACTTCACAACCCAGCATCACACACATTATACACACATTACACACACACACAAACACACACATACACCTTAATAAAAGCCTTAAAAAAATAACATAGTACTGAAATGGAATGTGACAGAGGTCTGTGAGAACCAGTGTCTAATTTCACAGGAAGGTTTCTCATTGCTCTAAGGGAGGAAAAAAAGTAGGAACCAGGATTAAGAGCTGGGGGACTATAGGTTCAAGTCTATGCTCTGATCCACGTTAGCTATGCAACTTTATGCTAGAGACTGAGTATCCCTGTACTCCAAATTACTCGTTTGTAGAACGGAAAGACTAATAAACAGCTGCCTTTGTGACTGTAGGTAGTGCAGTGAGATCATGTGTTCGAATCCCTTAGAGAACTCACTGGCACAAATTGCTAGCTATGTCAGCTAACACCTCTACTCTTCTCTAAAGCATTTGTATGATAGTAGCCTTCCCTGCATGTGCCAGTCCCTTCACTGTCTCAGTCTCACTTTCCCCATCTTCCCATAGCAGCCAGTCATCCTCAGAGATATCAACAGGCTATACTTTATCTTTTTTTAAAGAATTATTTATTTATTGTATGTGTATGAGTACAATGTAGCTGTCTTCAGACACACCAGAAGAGGGCATCCGATCCCATTACCGGTGGTTGTGAGCCACCATGTGGTTGCTGGGAATTGAACTCAGGACCTCAGGAAGAAGAGTCAGTGCTCTTAACAGCTGAGCCATTTCTCCAGCCCCCTACACTTTATCTTTAATTCATTACATTTGATTCACTTGTGCACATGCCATGGTGCACATCTGGAGGTCAGAGAACAGCTTGCTGGAGTCCTTTCTTTCCACCATGTAGGTCCCAGGAATCAAACTCAGGTCATCAGGCTTGGTTACTGGTACCTTTACCTGCCCAATCGTCTCACTGGCCCCAACACTGCATTTTTTAAATGCCTTTCAACAAGGCATTTATTAGGCTGTCCCAATGCAGTTTTGATTCTATTCCCAAGGACACTTGTCCCCTGAATCATCAGAAAGAGATCCCCTGAAGTGAATGGAAATTAGTAAGAATGATGAAGCTTTCTAAAATAAAAATACTGATGTGTAAAAGTGCTCATTAAGAAATGCTAGCCCTCCGCTGCACATCACAGCAAGCTCGTCCATCTGAGAATAACTCCTTTAAGAACACCCTATTGGTTTTGTTGTTGCTCCATTGCTGTCTCACGGCAGCTTTGACATCAGACTGAAGGCTGAGACAGGGTGGGAAGTTTGTCAAGTTCAAGTCATCTGGGCAGCACTGCTGCTTCTCCTTGTTGTTAATGAATTGGCATCTTCCCTTTGAGACAGACTGAAGTGAACTTGGATCAGACCTGTAGTCCTGAAACAATGCACCCTACCTTTGTTGAAGCCCAAAGAGCTTTTTCATCGCTGAGGCCAGTGTGTCTTAACAAATGGCATTCCGTTCATTTTCTGCACAGAGGCTCCGGGCTCAGCAGGATTCCACTGCATTCTTGGCAGTCTGGCTCCTCTTCTCTGGCAGGGGGTCAGCCTGGGGCCACTGGGGTCAAGAAACCTCCATGGGCCGCCTCAGCCTCTGAAGAGGACAATGCAAGCCTCAGACTCAGCACTTCCTGCTTCAGTAGCCCAGCCTACAGTATGCTTGTGTGTGTGTGTGTGTGTGTGTGTGTGTGTGTGTGTGTGTGTGCCGGTGCGTGCGCACGTGCATGCGTGCATGCGTGCATGCAACTGCCCAATGAGTGACTCCTGGCTGGACAGACCTTTAGGACAGATAAGGGACACACTGGAGACATCAGAAAGGAAGGGGTGGAGGGGTAGTCCTACTGTTATGCATGATGCTAGAAGAGATTTCTCAATTAAAGGGCCTGGGTAGGGTACCTTTCCTAGGAAAGGTCTTGTAAGCAGCACATGCCTGAACGTTTTTGCTTTGTGTATCATGGCCATCCTGGCCTCCAAGAAGGATGTAATACAGTCTGGATTGGGAGATTGTAGACCATTTTCCTCTTCTTTTATAGGCTCCAAGGCTGCTTGGCTAAATATTGCTCAGGTAATAACTATCATCAACTCTTTTAAAAATTATTCTTTGTGTTTTTACATTGTGTGTGTGTGTGTGTGTGTGTGAGTGTGTGTTGTGCACCACAGTGAGCCTATGGAGATCAGATTACAAATTGCAGGAGTCAGTTCTCTTTCCACCAATTGGATTTCAGAGATCAAGTTCAGGTTGCCAGACTCAGCAGCAAGTAACTCTACCATTACTCTTAAAGGCCATTTCTCATCACCACATTCCAGCTAGAAAACATTTCCTAGCACTTGGGAAGTGGAAGAAGGCAGATAAAGAGTTGATGGCCATTCTTGGCTACCCTGTCAGTCCAAGACCAGCTTGAGCTATAGGAGACCTTAGCTCAAACAAAGAAGCAAACAACAATGTAAGGACTGGGGAGATGGCTTAGTAGGGAGGATTCCCACAACTTGCTGGCCACCAAGTAAAGCCAACACTCTGTGCTTTCATGAGAGACCCTGTCGGCATTAGGACATTCCAAATGTATGAGGAAACAGCCCGACCTACAACCTGCAGACTGGTTGCCAAGACAATGACCACCATATTCGCAGAATCCATTTGGCTTACCTCCTACCCTTACTTGTGTTATGTCATTTTCCATATAAATAAGGAGAACGCCCCCTCCTCTCTCTCTGTCTCCCCCTCTTCTCTCTGCCACTTCTTTTTCTCTCCTTTATAATAAAACCTCTTCCACATGGAAATGCTTTGGCCTAGTATGCTGTTGTGGCGCCACCCACTATTCTAACACATCAGACCCTATCCCAAAAATAAGGTGGAGAGCAATCAAAGAAGACATACACCTCCAGCTTCCACATGTGTGTGAACATGCACCTTCACATAAACACACACACACGGGGGGGGGCAGAGACAGAGACAGAGAGATGCTCACACATACACACAAAAATGTAAAAACCAACCAACCAAACGAACAATAACAGAAAGAGAGAGAGGGAGAGGGAGGGGGAGGGAGGGGGAGGGAGAGAGAGGGAGAGGGAGGGAGAGAGGGCGAGGGAGAGGGGAGAGGGAGGGAGAGAGGGAGAGAGGGAGAGAAAACTGGCTATAGATGAGAAAGGGAGAGTGGTTCCACATGCTGCCATTTGCAGCCATTCACTTCTAATCAGAGATGACTTTGGTCTGTGAGTCTGACAAGTTGGGCCCCGGTAGGGAAGGACACAGGGGAGAGCATTTGGGTTTGTTTGTGGCTGCTGAAGCGGCTCTGGCAAAGATGTGAACAGTCAGTATCAGAACACTGGATTAAGTACTATAAGCACGTAGGTCTGCCTGTGTTCCTGTCCTACCATGCTGGCCTCTTGCCTGCCTGCCTGTCCCTCTGCCTGCTACTCTACCTTCCTTCCTGTCTCTCACTTACTTACCTTCTAGTCTTTTGCTTGCCTGTCCTTCAACTGCCTGTCCCTTGCTTGCCGCCTGTCTTTCCCAAGGGAAAAGTTTCAACCCAGGAAGCAAGGAAAGAACAGTGGCTGGCTTAAGCTCCCAGTTTGTTGGGGGAAACTTTACCCAAGACAGCTTTACTTCCTTTCCCACCTGTCAACTGGTGAGGACAACTGGCCAACCTAGTGGCCACTGGCCACATGTGACTGCTGATCGTTTGAAATGAAGCTGGTCTGAATCGAGGTAGGAGATAAGTGTGAAATACACCCTCAATTTCAGAGTTGTAACATAGTATAAGAATTTCAAATAGCTCAGCCACCATTCTGAAAATATCAGTTATTTTGCAATGGTAACAACTGGGACCCAAAGGGTTAAAGAAAACATGTTGCTAAAATTACGTTCACTTGTACCTATTAGTTTTCCCCTTTTAAAACGTGGCTACAAACCGCCCCCCCCCAAAAAAAAACAAAAACAAAAAACGTGGGTTGCATGTGTGGCATGCATTGTCCTGCTGTGAAACATTCATCTTGGAAGCTCTTAAGTGTCCTCACTGGAATGTCATTAGGAGTTTATCCAAGGGCTACAGAAGGCGACACCTGCTTGGAGCATACTCTGAAGCAGCCTGTATTAGCATGGGTCTTCTTTGTAATTCCACAGTCTCAGTTTTCAGATTCAGATACACTAGAATAAATATATCAAAAACAGATCTAATAAGAAACAAAAACCAGCCCTTCCTCACACACACACACACACACCTCACAACCAAAATCTTCACGTCAGAAGACAACTTTCCTTACTGTAGTTTCAAACCCTACTCCATCCTTAGCAGAGTATTCAGAATCCTGGGGGCCTCTGGCTCCTAGTGTGGAAAGCCCAGGAGGTGATCCCTGAAAGGGCTCCTTCATCTTGCAGTTTCTATAGAAGATTCCTGAGTTTCTAATTGCTGCATGTCCTCTTTTGTTCTCAATTCTCACCTTTGCTCCCTCCTACCCAGTCAAGTTCCTAAGGCCCTGGGAGTGGAGTGGACCAAGCAAAAAAGGCCCAAGACAGCCTTTCTCTCTCTATTGTAGCCTCCCTGGGCTGCCCACAGGTGTTCCTTAGACCCTTGTCCTATTGAATAGCTCACTAAGCAGAACTGGAAGGGGGCAGCTCTCCTGCAGCAGTCAGGCCACCTCCTGCTGCTATTAGCAGAGAGAAAGTTCTTTCAAAATGGCTTTGTAAATTCAACTACAGAAGAAAGCTGCCTTATCCTTTGCGGAAAGACGGACAGGGTACAGATCAAATTAGAAATAAGCAAATGAGATAAGAACTGAATTTGGAACCAGCATAATTCAGAAAATGATAGAGTGCTCCACCACCAAACTAGAAAGTTACACTGCAATCATTGAGGTTGGTTGGGATTCAGGAGCCAAATTTACATTTTTCTCTTTCCAAATCCTGTGCTAACTCCTCTGTGAGCTTAGCCACTTAAATACTGACACTTTTCTCGCTTTAATATTAATTTTTAAGGCTGGGGTGTGTCTCAACCGGTAGAGTTCTCCTCTGTTTTGCTCCCCAGCGTCATATATCTGTGATCTTGTGCTCAGGAGCCGCAGGGAGGAGAATCACCCTTAACTACACAGGACATTTAAAGACATCCTTGCCTACAGGAGACCTTGACTGACAAATACATTAGTCTTAAACTAACAACTACAAACTAACTACTGACTCACAAAGTCCAGAGTGTCTGGCTCTGGTCATCAGGTAGTCTGCAGAAGAATGCATGGCATCTTCTCAAACACATCACTTGAAAGTTACCAATAATTTTTTTTTCTGAGTAACAACTTTACCAACATTAAAGAATTCTTTGTGTCTATATCAAAAATTCATGGGACAGCAGATGCTGGCAAGGATGTGGAGAAAGAGGAACACTCCTCCATTGTTGGTGGGATTGCAAGCTTGTACAGCCACTCTGGAAATCAGTCTGGCGGTTCCTCAGAAAATTGGACATAGTACTACCGGAAGATCCAGTAATACCTCTCCTGGGCATATATCCAGAAGAAGCCCCAACTGGTAAGAAGGACACATGCTCCACTATGTTCATAGCAGCCTTATTTATAATAGCCAGAAGCTGGAAAGAACCCAGATGCCCCTCAACAGAAGAACGGATACAGAAAATGTGGTACATTTACACAATGGAGTACTACTCAGCTATTAAAAAGAATGAATTTATGAAATTCCTAGGCAAATGGATGGATTTGGAGGGCATCATCCTGAGTGAGGTAACCCAATCACAAAAGAACTCACATGATATGCACTCACTAATAAGTGATAAGTGGATATTAGCCCAGAAACTTAGAATACCCAAAATACAATTTGCAAAACACATGAAACTCAAGCAGAACGAAGACCAAAGTGTGGACACTTCGCCCCTTCTTAGAATAGGGAACAAAACACCCATGGAAGGAATTACAGAGACAAAGTTTGGAACTGAGACGAAAGGATAGACCATCCAGAGACTGTCCCCCCATGGGGCGGGGGGATCCATCTCATAATCAGCCACCAAACACAGACACTATTGCATACGCCAGCAAGATTTTGCTGAAAGGACCCTGATATAGCTGTCTCTTGTGAGGCTATGCTAGTGCCTGGCAAACACAGAAGTGGATGCTCACAGTCAGCTATTGGATGGAACACGGGGTCCCCAATGGAGGAGCTAGAGAAAGTACCCAAGGAGCTAAAGGGATCTGCAACCCTATAGGTGGAACAACAATATGAACTACCCAGTACCCCCAGAGCTCGTGTCTCTAGCTGCATATATAGCAAAAGATGGCCTAGTTGGCCATCATTGGGAAGAAAGGCCTCTTGGTCTTGAAAACTTTATATGCTCCAGTACAGGGGAACACCGGGGCCAAGAAGTGGGAGTGGGTGGGTAGGGGAGCAGGGCGGGGCGGGGGGGGGTTAGCGGACTTTCGGGATAGCATTTGAAATGTAAATGAAGAAAATACCTAATAAAAATTTGGGGGAAAAAAAGAATTCTTTGTCTGAAGTTCAGTGATGCCCTTTGGCAGTGTGCACCCTCAAGGAGTCTGCTTGGATGGCTGTTTCTTCTTCTTCCTCCTCCTCTTCCTCCTCCTCCTCCTCTTCCTCCTCCTCCTCCAGCTCTAACCCACCAGAACAGTTCTCAACCTGTGGCTTGCACCCCGTTGGGAGTCAAACGACCCTTTCACAGGGATCACAAATCCTATATTTGCATTATGATTTATAACAGTAGCAAACTTAGAGTTATGAAGTGGCTATGAAAATCATTTTAAGGTTGGGGGGTCACCACATTATAAGGAACTGTATTTAAGTGTGGTAGTATTAGGAAGGTTGAGAAGTGCTGTGCCAGAAAAATGAATAGTAGCCACATTTTAAAAAGGGAAAACTAATAGGTACAAGTGAACGCAATTTTAGCAATATGTTTTCTTTAACCCATTAGGTCCCAGTTGTTAATTGCAACATATAACTGATATTTTCAGAATCGTGGCTGAGCTATATGAAACTCTGCTCCTGGCCTTGCAGGGTGGGCTTTGGGATTATTTTCACAAATGGGAAAGCTAGTCTTTGTGGCCCTCCCCTTTTCTCATCCAAGAGTCTTCCCTGGGCGCAGTCTTAGTCTGGGGCTTAGCTAAAGAAACTTCTGGGAGCATGGTCTGCATGGCAGTAGGCATGCACTCGGCCATAGAGCACTTCCAAAAACTTGAATCAGTTTGACTTACTGGCCTTCAGCCAGTAAGCCTGGCAGCCTGGCACCCTGGCAGGTGAGAGGTTACTTTACCTCAGTTGTCTCCTGAAAGAAAAGAAAAGAAAAGAAAAGAAAAGGAAAGGAAAGGAAAGGAAAGGAAAGGAAAGGAAAGGAAAGGAAAAGAAAAGAAAAGAAAAGAAAAGAAAAGAAAAGAAAAGAAGAGAAAAGAAAAAGCTGAAATACTTCCGTGTCGGTCATGTGCTTTTCCTGTCAACAGACAGCAGACATGCAATTCATAAACAAACCCAGAAGACATCAGTTCACACTTGCTGGACCTGGCCAGTTGTTCCCTGGTCATGCAGGAAACCTCATGGTGCTCATGTTACTTCAACAAGCCCCATGCATCCAGCTGGCTTCAGTTTTCTCAAATTCTGGAAGACAAAGGGATTCTTGGCTTGGGGATCCAGCAGGCCTAATGTCTTGGTTGCACACAGGGAGAAATGGAGACCTAGTTAAGGATTAATCATTTGCTTGTCTGATAATAAATTAGCAGCACAGGCTGAGTGAGACTCTAGATCTCCAGGCTAAGCAAGTACTTAAGTGTGCTGGCTATGTACCTTACTATGTACAGAAGTGTCGAGATACAAGTGCCAATAAGGTCATAAAGGTCACTCGAAGCTTCACATCTATTTCTTTGACTTTGAAGTAGAGCACACAAGAGCATTCCAACAAGCCTAGCAGAATATTTGGAGCTCAGTTTTAACCGGCAGGTGGTGTCTAAAATTAGCACTAGTGCCCCATGGAATGGGTAAGTCTCTCAACACGCGCAAGCTTGTTGAACTGTGGACCCTTCTTCAACCTTCTGCCATTCCTTATCAAATACGTCTGGAACACCTACACTGAGATCGGTACTGCTGTAGGCTCTGGGGCTCCAGTTAAGAACAAGAGAGCTTTGGGCTCCCTCCTTAGTGGAGCTTCCTGCCCATGGTTCACTCTGCTCCATGCTCTCATGCTTCACCTGGCAACCAGAGTCTGTTGTGCTAAAAAGCTGACTTAGAGTGCTCCATATGCAGAGCTGAATAAAGAAGCCAAGAGTTTCCTGTAATCATCTTAAGCAGACTTTATGGAGAGCATTATTACATGGAAAAGATGTACATAGGATAATCTCCTCTTTCTTCCACACAGGAAGGAGAAACTGTTACCAATCTCTATCCTGCTCAAGCATTTAGAGATTTAGGCTTTTTCTTAACTGCAGTTGGACTCTGTCTCCATTTCCATGGTTTGCATTAGTCCCAGAGAATGGGGACTCTCTGTGCATCAGTGGGAAAGGTGGTCTACTTGGAGATAACACTCCAAACTGCAGGGAACAGCACCATCAGACCATCTGAAAGCTACTGACCAATTATAGACCACCAGCCATTAAAGAGGAGTTGACCCTCTGTCAAGTTTGCCTGGCTCACTTTGTCAAAGAGGTTGCTGACTGCCTTGAACAGGTGAACAATTAGGTCTTTATTTGGGGGTCACATGCATGCTCAGGACTTCACTGCAGGTTAAAGGTCCAGCCCACATGGAAGCTGGCTAAACATGTAAGACACGGAAAATGCCAACGGTGGCAACTAAATATAAATGTGCACATGGGTGGATTCCGGAAACTGCGAAGCAGTGAACCTGACACTGAACCCCAGCAGAATTCGGGATCCTTAGCAAACAGGTGGCTTTGCACATTTAGAAAAGAACGTGGAGGTCACACGACTGAGCTTGAAAAGGTTAAAGAGGAAACCTCTAAGCTACTCCCATCAAACGGAGAGCTTAATGATGAAAAACAGAAAGTGTCTTAATATTCTGTGCTTCTCTTATTTATTGGTTAATTTTACTCAGACAGGGCTAGGGCTTAGTGGGAGGGGCATGAATCAGAGTCTTAGGACATAGCAGTTTGGCCTGGATGTTTTCTTTCTAACAGTGCCTAGAGGAGGTTTTACATGGAGGATGCCCATAGAGACAAAGACAATGCCTGAAAACTACTAATTCAAGGTTTGAATTTTATTTTGCAACAATCAACTTGAATAAAAAATGCAAATGACAAGATCGCACAGTTAATAGTGGGCTTCTGATACTCAGCTTTATTAAAGTTAACATGGATCAAGCCTGAAGAAACCTAGCAGTCAGTTGGGTATCATCAGTACCCTTAAACTTGTTTAAGTTGCAAGCATAAATAAAATTTAATGTGAAATTTGGTTTTTTGGTTTGGTTTGGTTTGGTTTTTGAAAAAAAAACCACACATGTTAAACTAACCAGAGAATCAGCAAAGAAATGTAAAAGTATGTAATGAGGACCTTTCCTTACCTATCCAGTTTATTCAGATAAACCCTTTTATGTTTTTAACAATATTTTTATGTGTATCAGTGTTTTACCTGCGTGGATATATGTGCATTGAGATTGTGCCTAGTGCCAGTAGAGGTCAGAAGAAGGTGTTGGATCCTCTCGCAGTTGAGTGAAAGGTGGTTGTAAGTCATGATTGGGGGTCTTGGGAACCGAACCCGGACTTGAGTCCTCTGTGAGAGCAACATCACTGAGCCATCATTACCCACTGAGCCATCTTGTCAGCCCCTCAGATAAAGTCTTAAGAAGTCTGTGGAGCATCTATTTACGTTTGAGGGCTTGTTTTTGTTTGAGTTAGAATCTCCGGTGTCCCAAGCAGCCCTCAAACCTTCTGTGTAGCTGAAGCTGGCCTTGGACTCCTGATTCTTCTTTCTTACCTTCCTGACAAGTATGCCACTGTGCCTGGCTTTCTATTTACTTTGTACACTTGTGTTCTTTTCTTCGTTCATAAAGTAGTGCTATCTTTTGCTCTAGACTTTCTTTGACAGGAAAGACAGTTTGCTTAAGCTCCAAGTTCTGTTGGTCTTTTGTGTGCTCTCAACTGTGCCGTTCTTGAAGAAACCTGGGCTTAGCTGGCACCATTTAAGAAGATTATACTAGGAGAGTTACACTGCTCCTGGAGAATTGATTAATGACAGCATCTGCCTGGAGGGAAGACTGGGGCACTCCACAACCTGTGCTGGTGACACTATTTCCCAAGGCAAGAAGTAAACAAAGAGTGTCTTTAGCAAATCTTCCCAAGACCCTAAAGAAGGGGAGTCACTTGGATAATTGTATACGCGTAAGCATGCACCAACTCCTCACCCAACCAACAACCAAAAACTTCGGAATGCATCGAGCTGAAAGAATTGACCTATTCACATTCCTATGCTATAGAGGTATCCTTGCTCTTCGAAGTTCCCTGGCCCTTATCTATTTGATCTAAGCCAAAGAAAGACAGGAGTTCATGTTTGTGTAGCTCCTCTGTTCTCACTCCAAGTAAGTACTGGGAATAAACAATAGCGTGGAGGTATCCATTTCATTCAAAGATCCCGGGGAAAGGAGATTCTTTGCAGATCTCATCTCAAGTTATAGCTATGGACCAGACTTACATTCAGTCTGAAGAAAGTCAGTGTATCAAAATACAAACTGAACACAGATTGTTAGCATTCTTGCTAGAATTAATTTTTCAATAACAGAGCATTGCTCTCAGGAGAGACTGTAGGTCAGTTGTATCATTGACAAAGCTATTAGCAAGGAAGTGGAAGAAGAAAGACAGTAACTGTGACTATAAAATACTAGCTTTGCTCAAATGACCTCACTGCCAACTGCCTTGCAGCCCCAATACCTGATATTTATAAACTTTGAGCATAATGTCCCTCCTTTGTCTTAGAAGATATTTCAATGACATTGATAAAGCTCCGTGAAGCTTTGGCCTGCTTGGCATTTAGTAAAGAATTTCTGAGCAATGCATTCGCCTTGATTTTAAGAATCAGCTTATCTAAACCAAAGGGCATTGCTCACTGTCTGGTTGCAACCTTGAAATCTGCTTGCTTGAAAGAAACACACATTTTCTTTTAGTAACTTTGGTCATTTAGTCTTAGGAAGTCCTTGGATGGAGGGTATACACATCTCATCCCATACTCATCTCTGCTCTGGAACATCTTATTAAACAGGTGGTTATAATTTTATTTCTGTATCTTATCAACTATTTATTTGCCATGGCACAAGGGAGAAACTTGTGATATTTTTACACATACTGAATTACAAGAAAAGGTGTGCCTTAAAATATTGTCTGGAAAATATGTTGTGTGTCCAAAAAGACAAAATTGGCCACAGTTAAAATTCTAACTCAAAGACTGAAAAAAAAAAAAAAACAAACAAGTTTGTCCTATTTTGGAATCTGAAAACTTAATAAACTTGCTTAATTTAAAGCTTCATTTATCCATTCAAAGGTGGAATATAAAATGCATGTACTCTTTGTGTACCTATTATCTTCCTTCTCTTCCCCTTTAGTCTTTCTCAAAATTGTCACCTACACATGAGAAAATTTCTTGTGGATTTAAAAATGCATTGCTAATTATTGGGACATTTCACTAAGAAACCAGAAGTGTCTCAAAAGGCCTCTACTTAATTTGTGACTAACATTGCCTAGGTGAGTTCATGCTACCAATGATAACCCCCCAGTGTCTATTTTCACCCTTATGTATTGGTAGAAGGAAATCTTCCTCAGTGTTAGATTAAACAGCCTGCCTTGTGCTCCCTTCTCCGGCAATATGTTGTGTAGACTATCATGAGACTTCTGAGCCAGGAGATGTTATCCAGGAACCGGCCTGGGTTGGCATGGTAAGAGAGTAGATCAAAAAAATGTATAGCAGGGAAAAGAACTTTGCTCTGTAGTCACTGATGAGGGGCAGGGGCTTTGGCTGTTTCCCAGGGAATCAGAACTGGGGCAAGGAATTGTTCCAGTTCTCAGAGTGAAAAAAATCAAGTCTGGACAGTTAACAACAACAATAACAACAACAACAACAACAACAACAAAATAAAATAGAAATTTGGGCACAAGTACTCAGCCAAAGCAAAATGGAATTTAAGGCAATTACCTGACTAACTTAGCAGCAAAATTAAAAAGGCCCATTCAGTTTCATGAACATTTAAGACCCCCAAATGGTCATAAACTAAATGACCTGCAATTGTAGATCCCCTTTGGCTACATAGCTCTGCTGGCCAACTCGTTGACGGGAACTGGAAAACCACAGTGAGTTTGCTCCAATTTTCCCATGAAATAAAGTGCTGCAGCGAAACGCTCGGCTTTGGATGTGAATTTGGAGGACTGCTTAGCGCCCTGCTGGGTACCCAATAGATAGGCACCTGTGACTTCCTCGGGGGTCTGTACATGTCACTGATCGCAGACTGCTTTCCAGTAGGCATTTGAAACCAGTAACTATGAAAAACCTCGGAAGTAATTTCCCCTAGTAACACCATTCCCAATAGATAGCTTAATGTGGCCCAACATACTGGAAAATCTTACAGGAAATTTATTTCTTTTGAGCTTCTTTAAAAAGCCGCATTAAAAGTAATGCCAGCAATAAAATCTACTCTTACGAGCCTTCTAGTTACGCTCCTTAACTGTGCAGAAATCATAGGAAGCAGTAAGTGATCTTAAAATAACCTAAACTCAAAGCAGGTATGGATAACAGAGATAGCATTCGAGTGCCCAGGGCTTCCCTAAGTGTAGCAGTGCTTTTGGGTAAGTACACCATGATTGTGTCCTCTCAGCTTACCTGAGTCTTCCCCTACCCACAGCATACCAGCATATCAGCTGTTGTGTGGCATAACTATTGCTAGGAAACCCTGCATTAACAAATTGTCACCAAAATACAAAAGCAAATATTTTCTATTTAATGAGAATGGTAGAATATTTAAAATGAGGCTATTTGGTCTTGCAGAGGGTATTGACAATTGTGGGGTGTACCCACGGAGTACATTTTGTTTATATAAGTCTCGTCCCTTGAAGAGGTCGTTGTCTGCCTTCACTCTCAACCGCACTTGAAAATCCCCTACAGGGTAAAATAAGACCGTGGTGTGCAAAAAAAAAAAAAAAAAGAAAAAAAGAAAAAGAAAAAGAAAAAAGGAAAGGAAAGGAAAGGAAGAAAGAAAGAAAGAAAGAAAGAAAGAAAGAAAGAAAGAAAGAAAGAAAAGAAAAGAAAATGTTCTTTAAAAAAATATACTAGCCCTCACTTGGGAAGAAAACCCCATCTAATTGGCCTCTCTCTCCATGGAAGAATCATGGAAAGGATGCTCTAAAGAATGAACAAATGAATGAGTTGTACTTAGAAGACACTCTCAATGTTTTACTAGGAAGGCTTTAGAAAGCATTCTGAAGCCCCTATACCTGTTTAATTGGTAGTTCTGTTGTCTTTTACTGTTACCATTTGGGGGACCCTTTATGTTTTAGACTGGCATGTGAGCCACAGCTTCATCTCTGCCACATATCTTTGTGATGCCTGACTGCTAGCTTGGTCTCAGAGTAAACTTGGCACTGCAGAGTAACTTGCCCCCACCATGCTCAGGGCACATCTGTTGGTGGGACAGAAGATGAACTGTGCGCTGCTCCCAGCATCAGGCAGCCCATTCTTGTCCCTTGCTCTTCACCACTAGGTGAGCCCTGAGGCTCCTCCCCCACCATATGCTCCCGATGACTGTCAGAGGGCCTCAAAATCAGAACAGAGGCTCAAGCAAACCCACAGCACGGCTAATATTCTGGAGCCAGAAAAGCAATGTGGGCCTCAGACGGTACATTTTCGAAAGCAAGCAAAAGCCCAAACAGCACCTGTTTTCAATATGGGTTTCTCCATTCCCAAACACACATTTTTACTTGCGTCTCAAATTAGGCCACAGAGAACCAGCCCCCAGTTTCCCACTAGCCCGCCCCCTCTCCAGAGTGGGATCCGCCTTGTATAATCAGCTGGCTTGGGCCATGGTGGTCTGGCTGGCATCCACTCACAGTGCCCTCAACCCTGAGTGCTCACTGAGCTTATCTGCTCCCCAAATAGCTAACCGACAAGTCTGGCCACGTTACTAGACAGGCTCTTGCCTGTTCTTAGCTCAGTAAGCAAGAGAAGCCATGTTTTCCCTCAGGGGAAGAGCTGAAAGTATAAACTAAATAGAAACCATCTCTCCATCTCTCAGCAAGTCACAGCAAGGTTCTGGAGAGCATCTTGGTGGCACATTCTCCCGAGGATGTGAACCAGTCCAGTGGCTGGTGTGTTTTTCTCCGAGCTAATGAGAGATTTGCACCATTTGGAAGCAGCTTTTACTTCCTCCTCATTCTTGCCTCAGATCCCCAAATGACAATTGCCTCAGCTTAGAACTTTGCTCCTTGTCAAAATGTGGGTCTTCCCAGAGGAAAAGCAGTCAGGCTGAGCCTCTGGGGCATGGGGAATGGGAGTTAGGTAGGACATTGAAAGGGCCTGGGATGAGCCTGACTTTCCTCACAGGTTTTCCCAGACCTAACTCTGAATTTCATACAACTCACAAAACACTATAATGGGCTGTGTATCACTGATACCCGAAATAGGGTCCTCAGACCAGCAGTGCTCCTATTCTGTGGGCCCCTGTTTTGTTGTTTTGTTTTGTTTTGAAAGGAAATCTCATTTAAAAAAGAAAAAAAAAAAGCTTTTACAGGAAGGAATCTAATCTAGGGCTCTCTGCATGCAAGGTAAGCATTAAAACACCAAACATCCCAAGCCCTGTGAAAGGAAATCTTTAGAGCCCTTTCCTCAATTCCAATGAAGCAGAGAGACATTGTAGAAAGGTTCCTAGATTATTTACCTATTCATTAAAGCTTGGGACTTTCAACCTGGGCACTGTAGCACATGTCTATAAAGCCAGGACTCTGGGAATAGAGATGGGAGCTCAAGGCTAGCCTAGGCTATGTCCCAAAAGAAACCAAGTTGTAACATCTTGGTGTGTTTTTGGAGTAATAGACTCAAAGAGACCTAGTTTCAAACCCTGGTTCTATGACTGGAGTCATGACTCAATAGCAGGACACATGCTTGTTATGCAGAGGGCTTGTCTGCCACACTCATCCCTGTGAAAAGAACCACAAAGCCTATCCTGGATTTACCATTTCATCTTTAATCATGGAAAAAAAAATCCATTCATTTTAATATTCTTCAGTGTCTTCATCTGGAAAAGAGCAGTGATAGCCTAGTTGTACAGGGTCGTTGTAAGAAAGAAGCAATAGTGTTCATTAGTGGCTGGCACATGGTCAGTGCCTACGAGGTAGTAGATAGCACATTACTACTTTGTATGTCCACTATTCACCTGTTGTCATGTAATCATAATCCTTTCTTTTTTCTCCTCCTCAGAACTAAAATGTCAGGGGAAGTGTGCCTACAACTCAAACCTAAGCCCTCAATGAATAATGTCCCCCAGGCCCAAATACCAATTCAAATTCCACTTCTCATCCTTTTCACCCTATGCTAACGAGAGAACGGGTTTTTATTTTTAAATCTAAGTTTCAGAATCCGTGGGTTGGAGATTGTGCACATTTTGGTATGATTAGTTTGATCATGCCAGCTGTGACTGTCAGAAAAGTATGTCATCGGTGACAAGATGACAGAGTCTAACCTTTCAGGATGCTTGATAGGAGTTAATGATGTGACTTACCACTAACTTAATGGGACCTCCTGTCACAGCCTCACACCAAGCACCATGTGTCCATACTGTCAAGAGGCCAATGGCTTTTGACAAAAGAAGAGAACTGCCCCCCTCCTCCCAGAAGTCCTGCTTCCTTCCAAGTATATGTCCTGGCTACAGCTATGCACAAAATCCCTGGGACTTGAAGCACTGTTTGCAACCTGCTAAGAAAATCCCTCCCCTTCTTATACAGTCCCATCATAGTTCTCAGCAATGGAGTCCACCCAGGGCTAAGGGAGCTTGGAGAGAACTTGACTTCCCTGGTACAGAGACTAACACCAAAAGATTGGGATGATGGTTGTCTCATTTAGGGTTTTATTGCTGTGAGAAGACACTATGACTAAGACAACTCCTATAAAGGAAAATATTTGAGACTGGCTTACACTTTCAGAGGTTCAGTCCATTATCATCATGATGGGTTTCAGGGCATCATCCAATAGATGTCCTGCAGGAGCTGAGAGATCTGCATCTTGATCACCAGGCAGCAGTAAGAAACTGTCACACTAGACACAGTTTGAGTGTATGAGTGTATGTATGACCTCAAATCCCACCTCCACAGTGACTTACTTCCTGCAACAAGGCCACATCTCCTAATAGTGCCATTCCCTAAGGCCAAGCATGCAAAAACATGAGTCTATGGGGGTACATTACTATTCAAACCACTACAATGGCAAAAATCCCTTGACTTGTACTCCCGACTCTGCCTTCACTAACTTAAGACTGTTTAAGAAAATGGCATTTAGAACTGGGGTTCAGGTGGTGGACTGCTTATCTAGTATGCAGGAAACCCTGGAGACTATGGCACACATTTGTAATGCTAACACCTGGGATATAGAGACAAGAAGATTAGAAGTTCAAAGTCATCCTTGGCTGCAGAGAAAGTTCAAGTCCACTCAGTGCAACATGAGGCCCTCTCTGGAAATAAAAAAAGACATTAAGAAAATTGTATATGTAATCACATGTTCCACTAACGGGTTAGGTGCAAGTGTGCATTGCTGTGAGAGGCCTTCCCTATTGAGCTTTCAGAGGAGTAGCTCATCTCTAAAGAGACTGACCTCAACAGACACTGTTAGAAAGGCAAAGATCTTTCTTGCAACACAAAGCAAAGGCCAGTGTGACTATTAGGACATTGAATACATAATTGTAGGTTAGATGGCTGGGTCAAGTTTTTGGTCACCTTTTATAAAGCAGGAATCTGCATTCAGCATACTTTGACAAAGTCAATACCAATTTCAAAGCCAGATCTGAATTTGGGGCAGACAGGAAAAAAGAAGGAAGGTCAAAAAGGAAGAGGAGAAGAGGAGGAGGAGGAGGAGGAGGAGCAGAAGGAGGAAGAGGAAGAGGAGGAGGAAGAGGAGGAGGAACAGAAGGAGGAGGAAGAGGAGGAGGAGGAAGGGGAGGGTGGTACAAAGGAAAGTGGCTTCAGGATAGCTGGTGTAGGAAAGAAACAGGCAAAGGAGGATGAGAAGGAAATATGGCATGATTGATGGCATCCTGACATGATACGGTCATATCATCATGACCATATCAATGTCATTGTTGATAGAATCAATGTCATAATTAAAAGTAGTATCATCTCCTTTGAAAGATAAAATGCTAAAACAAACAAAAAAACAAAAAACAAACAAACAAAAAACCTTTTATGGTGTATCAGTTCCTTTTGTATTTGCTCTGACCAAATGCCTAACAAAGAACAACTTAAGGGGGAAGAGTCTATTCCAGCTAACAGTTCAAAGGAGCCCAGCATCATGAGAAGAAAGGCATGGTAGCAGGAATGTGAAGCAGCTGGTCATATTACATCTTAAGTCAAGAGGCAAAGAAAGATAAATGGTGCTCAACTTGCTTTCTCCTTTTTCTTCAGTCTAGTCCTCTGGCCCATGACATGTAGCCTCCTACACTAACGGCGGGTCTAACCACCTCAATTCACTGAAAGCAGAAATTGCCTTCACAGCCATGCCCTGAGGTTTGTCTCCTAGGTGATTCTAGAGCCTTGCAAGTTGAAAGTTCATATAAACTTCCACACACACACACAGCATCGTAGTAAAGTAAGGTGAAAATAAAGTAGAATCCAGAACTCTGGCTAATATAATCTCTTCCCTTCATGCTAGTAAGGAAGAGGTGATTCATATGGGTGGATAATGAGAAAGACACTGAAGCACAGGCAGTCCACTAACAGCATTCCCTTTTCGCGGGAATAGTCACAAGCTTTAGCTAGGCTTCTCTTATCTCACTGGGAAGACAGCAATATGGAGCCTATCGACACTGATTTCATTCTTAAAAACTGTAGAACACTTGAATTATTCTACTTATTAATTAATTAATTAATTAATTAATTAATTTGTGTGTGTGTTTGTGTGTCACAGTGCATATATGGATGCCAGAGGGCAACTTGCAGGAATTGGGGGTGACAAAGTAAATAATGCATGCACTGTAGATGGCTGTTATGGATGTGGCGATTAGTGTAATTAAGAGGGCTCAGGCTCTCTCCTTTCATCATGGGGGTCTCAGGGGTTGAACTCAGGTCATGAAGCTTGGCCCAAGCATGCTTACCCACCAAGCTATCTCTGCTATCTTGCCCTACAGGGATTGCTTTTCAAGTTAATACATTTGTTTAAAATACCCATCACAAATATTAAGTTATGGTCTAAACTTTTGTTAAAATTTTAAGCATGCAGAGGCTGTAGTTCAGTGCTAACATGCTTGAATACTTATGCAGAGCCCTGGGTTCCAATACCAGCAGTGTACAAAACTGAAAATAAAGATAATAATAAAGGGCTGGAGAGATGGCTCAGCGGTTGAGAGTGCCAACTGCTCTTCCGAAGGTCTTGAGTTCAGGTCCCAGCAACCACATGGTGGCTCACAGCCATCTGTAGTGAAATCTGATGTCCTCTTCTGAGGTGTCTGGGGACAGCTATGGTATACCTACATAAAATAGATAGATAAATCTTTAATAATAATAATAGAAATTAAAAACAATCAAACAAAAACCAATAAAACTAGGTTTGAATATTTAAAAAGATACCTAAAGATCTTAATGCCAATGACAGACACCGTTCCCAAAATTATTTGATTGTTTATTTGCTTGGCAACACATATAAATCTGCAAGGAAATTTTTGTTAGAAACTTCCCAAAACTCCTATTTCTAGTGGAAATGCTGATGGCAAGTTCAAAGGCTGTGTCACCTCATAGGTGAGCACTCGGTATGCTTATGTACATTTTGTGGTCCTCAGAAATCCTAATGTGTAGAGTTTCCTAAAGATAGAACACAGTCAAAAGTACTGAGATTCTTGTCCTGAGAGTCGTTCAAGCACCCACTGCTCAACTATTTGACTTGACCACTGAAAAGATAATGGAAAAGAATTCAAGCTCAGCCTGGATGACATTTAGAGGACTATGGGAATCAGTTGAGCTGGTATATTTCTAGAAAAGAATACATTAGTTTCCGGATAAGCTCTAAGGAGATAGTGCCTGACTTCTAATGGTAGGGCTTAAGATTTTTTAATGCCAAACAACCATGTTTATTGTAGCAGAAATCATAATAAGTAAGGTATGAACACAGCCTAGACACCCATCAACATGAATGGATACAGAAAGTGTGGTAAGTGTACACGATATTTAGTCAATTTTAAAGAACAAAGTCATGTCATTTTCAAGAAAATGGTGAAATTAGAGATTAGCATGTTAAAAAGTGGGAAAGACTGTGAATGTCAACTATTACATCTTCTTTCTCATATGTAAAAACTGTATGTGTGTGTTTGTGTGTGTGTGTGTGAGAGAGAGAGAGAGAGAGTATGTGTGTGTGTAGTAGTAGCAGCAGCAATAGCAGTAGTAGTAGCAATAGTAGTAGCAGTAGTAGTAGTAGCAGCAGCAGCAGCAGCAGCAGCAGCAGCAGTAGTAATATATGGATGAAGAACATGGATTCTGAGGAAGGAGGAAAGCATCAGAACAGAGGGAGGAACATGGGATGATATAAGGAGAGAGGGAAGACAAAATACCGTATGTTTTCTCTCATGAATAATCTAGATCTAACTACACACACACACACACACACACACACACACACACACACACACACACACACACACACACACACAGAGGAGTGTAGGTGTGAGTAGGATGTGACAAGAGAGCAGAAGGAAACTATTTGGAGGATGGAAAGACACCAGCAAGAAGGAGGAAAGATAGCAGAACAAATGAAAAGCAAGGAACACAGATAGCTGTGTGTGAAAACCATAAAAAAAACCCATTCTTGTGTATAGTAAGGTAAAATTAGAGAAGAGACTGCAAACCCTATGCTCATTAGTGGAAATCATACCTTGAAACCTAAATTTTGATCTAAGCCCAGGATAGTGGTGCACAGTATGATGATCTTCTGTGATGCTGAAAAAGTAGAGGCCCAGTATCACAAGGGGGAAAGAACAATCATTTAAACAGTGTGTGTTGCTAAGCTCGGTTAAACAGCAAGTTAGGTGGGTTAAGGTGGGCTGTTCTGTTCTGTTTTGTTTTGTTTTTTATGGTTCATTTTACCATCACGTTCAATTTACCATTGACTCATCTGAACATAACAATATTTTAAGTTCTGTGTTCTGGGGCAATCCATGAAGCTCAACTGATTTTCATTGCCAAAATTGCTAATGGCTAATGCATTTGGAGCTTTACTTCAGCCCACCTATGCTGAAGTAAATGATGCTTTGCTTCTGTTAGTCCGTCCCTTAGGAAGACCACAGGTATAGCCAAACCACTGGACTGCCTACGAGTGATCTTTCCCTTCCTTGTCAATCACACCCAGATAGACTTGGGTCCACGTTGTTTCCCACAGGTACATCTTTCAGATAGGGTTGACCTCAGCTCAGGATGTGAATCTTAGTTCCCTTAATGATTTATGGTTCAGGACATGAAAGCCAAGTTCTAAGCACTTGCAGGATCAAACTTTCTGTAAAACATTTTCTCAGCTCTTCCAAAAAGATCCAAGGGAAATGGTTCCTTATTGTTACCATTGGAAAGTGGTGTATAAGGATGTGTTGTCACTAGGACTGCTACAATAATATTGCAGCCACCAGTAGACTGTCCAACAGTGTGGAACTAGCAGAGTTGAGGATAGAATTAACCACCCTTGGCACTTCACTGCATCACCGTTTCTTATTATAAAAGATGATAAATTGCCTTCAGGCATGTGCAGTTGTTTGACATTGCAACACACTGTTGCCATCTACAGTGTTCACACTTGAGAACCACACAATTAATTTTTCAAAAATAATGCTATAAATCCTCATACTGCATTAAGGGTGTTTGCAATTTTGTGGTGGGCCACATTCATTGCTGTTCTTGGCTGCACGTGGCCTATGGGTTAGAAATGGAACATGCTAATATCCACTTATCAGTGAGTACATATTGTGTGAGTTTCTTTGTGAATGTGTTACCTCACTCAGGATGATGCCCTCCAGGTCCATCCATTTGGCTAGGAATTTCATAAATTCATTCTTTTTAATAGCTGAGTAGTACTCCATTGTGTAGATGTACCACATTTTCTGTATCCATTCCTCTGTTGAGGGGCATCTAGGTTCTTTCCAGCTTCTGGCTATTATAAATAAGGCTGCTATGAACATAGTGGAGCCTGTGTCCTTCTTACCAGTTGGGGCATCTTCTGGATATATGCCCAGGAGAGGTATTGCTGGATCCTCCGGTAGTACTATGTCCAATTTTCTGAGGAACCGCCAGACTGATTTCCAGAGTGGTTGTACAAGCCTGCACTCCCACCAACAATGGAGGAGTGTTCCTCTTTCTCCACATCCACGCCAGTATCTGCTGTCACCTGAATTTTTGATCTTAGCCATTCTGACTGGTGTGAGGTGGAATCTCAGGGTTGTTTTGATTTGCATTTCCCTGATGATTAAGGATGTTGAACATTTTTTCAGGTGCTTCTCTGCCATTCGGTATTCCTCAGGTGAGAATTCTTTGTTCAGTTCTGAGCCCCATTTTTTAATGGGGTTATTTGATTTTCTGAAGTCCACCTTCTTGAGTTCTTTATATATGTTGGATATTAGTCCCCTATCTGATTTAGGATAGGTAAAGATCCTTTCCCAATCTGTTGGTGGTCTTTTTGTCTTATTGACGGTGTCTTTTGCCTTGCAGAAACTTTGGAGTTTCATTAGGTCCCATTTGTCAATTCTCGATCTTACAGCACAAGTCATTGCTGTTCTGTTCAGGAATTTTTCCCCTGTGCCCATATCTTCAAGGCTTTTCCCCACTTTCTCCTCTATAAGTTTCAGTGTCTCTGGTTTTATGTGAAGTTCCTTGATCCACTTAGATTTGACCTTAGTACAAGGAGATAAGTATGGATCGATTCGCATTTTTCTACACGATAACAACCAGTTGTGCCAGCACCAATACCAAGATATAAGATATAATTTGCTAAACACATGAAACTCAAGAAGAATGAAGACTGAAGTGTGGACACTATGCCCCTCCTTAGATTTGGGAACAAAACACCCATGGAAGGAGTTACAGAGACAAAGTTTGGAGCTGAGATGAAAGGATGGACCATGTAGAGACTGCCATATCCAGGGATCCACCCCATAATCAGCATCCAAACGCTGACACCATTGCATACACTAGCAAGATTTTATTGAAAGGACCCAGATGTAGCTGTCTCTTGTGAGACTATGCCAGGGCCTAGCAAACACAGAAGTGGATGCTCACAGTCAGCTAATGGATGGATCATAGGGCTCCCAATGGAGGAGCTAGAGAAAGTAGCCAAGGAGCTAAAGGGATCTGCAACCCTATAGGTGGAACAACATTATGAACTAACCAGTACCCCGGAGCTCTTGACTCTAGCTGCATATATATCAAAAGATGGCCTAGTCGGCCATCACTGGAAAGAGAGGCCCATTGGACTTGCAAACTTTATATGCCCCAGTACAGGGGAACACCAGGGCCAAAAAGGGGGAGTGGGTGGGCAGGGGAGTGGGGGTGGGTGGATATGGGGGACTTTTGGTATAGCATTGGAAATGTAAATGAGCTAAATACCTAATAAAAATGGAAAAAAAAAAGAAAAAAAAAAGAAATGGAACATGCTTCAAAGTTACTTTGAGTTGGATCTATCACTATGTATAATAACCAGGAGCAGCTTATCCAACATCACAGTGTGTTAGCTGATCTCCTGAGGAAAGTACTCTCCAATCCATGAGCCAGAAAATGATACAAAGGACGCACAATGGGATCTCCTAGAGTCTCCCTTTTTCCTCTCGTCCTGGTCTAATAGCAGTCCCATAACCTAACTTGCGCTTAAGTTTCTCTTATAGATGGATCCAGTGCAGGGGAATCCTTGATACTTTCTAAAATGACATGCTTCTCACTTCTCTGGCCCTTTCTGGACCTTAGGGTATGGCAGGCGCAGTGGACAGTGAGTGCTTCGGTTCAATTTAGCAATGTGAAAGATTGACAAGAAATTTAACAGTCTAAGGCAATTTGCTTCATTCTGTTCCTGCCAGTATTTCTCTGCAGACACCCCAAGTGACTACCCAATAGGGCTGTAGAGCTCCAAAGTCCTCTGATTGGACTGGTGATTTCCTAAGTGTTGTCTCAATGGGACAGTAAATACACAACTGATTGGGCTCCATTCCTGTCCTGCAGAGTCAGAAAATCTGAAGCTGGGTCTCAGCAACTAGCAGTTCATCAAGCTCTTGGGGAATTCTGATGTGTGCCCAAGTTGAGGAAGGGCTGCCCTAGACTTTAAGTACTGCCATTATTGCTAACTAGACGTAGAGTTTTCTAAGGCCCTAGTTGGAGTATTTTGTCTGGAAGGGTTCTATTTCCCCTTGTAATTACTGTCACTGGCATGATCATTTAATCTCTCTTCTAGTGGTGAGATCCACCACAATGGATTCCAAGTCTATTTTCCTTCATTCATATGTCCCTAGTGTCTAGTACAATGCTTGGCACATAGTGCCTTATCAGTGTTTGTGCAATGGGTAAGGCAGGGCCCTCAAGAGCCACAGAAATTTCTAGGTCTCTCTTCTAGTTAGCTTCTGCTATCAGCTTGACACAACTCAGGTTTAAGTGAGGGAGTCTCAGCTGAAGGCTTGTCTCTATCAGATTAACCCGTGGTCATATCTGTGGGGGTCTTTTCATGGTTGCTGGTTGATATAGGCAGGCCCAGCTCATTCTTGGAAGTGTTACTTCTGGATTGTATCAGAAAACTGGCTGAGAGTAAACAAGGAAAGCAAACCAGTGAACAGTGTTCCTCCATAGTCTTCACTTCAGTTCTTGCCTCCAAGACTTTGCCTTGAGTTCTTGGCTGACCTCTCTCAAAGACTGACTGTGACCCGAGATTGGAAATAAAATAAACCCATCCCTCCCCCACGTTCCTTTTTGATCACGGTGTTTGTCATGGTGACAAAAAGTAAAATAAAAAACAGTGCCACATTTGCTCCCATGATATATCCAGAAAATTTCCTAAGGCACTCATCTAGTGACTCTGCTCAAGCTGACCTCGGTGTCCTGGTGTTCATCTGTCATCCCAGCACTTTGAAGTCAGACCTTGTGCCAGGCAACAGGGTGAAAACTAGGGAAACTAGAGCTATGTGGGCAGACCCTGTCTCTGCTTTCCCACCAAATGGCTTCAAGTTGAACTTTAGATTTTCTCTGTAAACAGAGCACAACTGATAAATTAACTTACAGATTTCCCTAAGCTGAACTCAGTGATGAAGATCACTTCAAATTATTCCAGATGTGAGTGTCATCAGATGATTCCAGATGTGAGTATCATTAGACTATTGTTATGCAAAGAAACCACAGGTCGATGCACCCTGAAAGTTGTTTTCTTTTATTGATTTTCCCCAAAGGCTAGATTGTGAAAACCACTGAAGACCCAAGAGGAAAGATGACAAACATCTAATGAGCCCCTGTCCTCCGTTGACACCAGCACACATCTTCTCAACCCCTGTTCTTCTACAGACAACTTGGATTCTTTTGGAGGCAGTAGATAGGAATTAGACATGGGGAACACTTCTACAGTGCCTCTCTGTGATTTGTATCAACCCTGGAACCAGAGGAGCTGGTGTCTCTTTGCTATGTGACCAAGAGAGAAGGTCTGTAATCCATAAAGTATGGGTGGCACTTTCACAGAAACTCAGAGCCTTGCAGGACTATGGTGGGAAAGGTGGGACAGAGGGTAAGCAGCTGAGAGTCCCCTGAGTGTGCTGCCTGCCACCTATGAAAAGGCCTGGGATGCATTCCTTTCCCTTGGTTGTGTGGACACAGCATTAGTACAGACTTAAAATAAACTCTCCCCTCAACTCCCTCTTTTCTCCCCGTCCCTCCTCTTCTTCCCTCATTTTCTCTCCCTTACTTTTTTTTTGGTTGCTGTTGTTTTTTGTTTGTTTGTTTGTTTGTTTTTGTTTTTTCAAGACAGGGTTTCTCTGTATAGCCCTGACTGTCCTGGAACTCACTCTGTAGACCAGGCTGGCCTCGAACTCAGAAATCCACCTGCCTCTGCCTCCCAAGTGCTGGGATTAAAAGCGTGCGCCACCACTGCCCAGCTACTTTTTTTTTTTCCTAACAAGCAGCTGAATGTAGGCTAATCTAGGTTCACTATATTGTCAAGAATGAGTTTGAACTTCTGATTCTCCTGTTCCCCCACTCGCTTCTGTGCTTGGATTACAGACACTCACCATTACATTTCGTTTATGCTGTACTCAAGATTGAGCCAAGCGTTTAGTGCC
This sequence comes from Mus musculus, assembly GCF_000001635.26. Lineage (NCBI taxonomy): Eukaryota > Metazoa > Chordata > Mammalia > Rodentia > Muridae > Mus > Mus musculus. Next base: position 52,041,785 of record NC_000086.7, read on the forward strand.
AGGATAAAATAGGTTTCTCACACTTGTCTAGACTACTCATTTCCTAGCAAAACTCAGGGTAAAGTTTTCATGTGAAGGTAATCTTCAAAGACACAGGCTTTGCAGCCAGACCAGGTCTATGCTAACTGTGAACAAGGTATATAGCCCAAGAAGATGGATCAAGAGGACTGATGGGGCTATGGTTTGTCTCAGAGTCCCTGCAAAAGAGGTTCCTGCTGTCCACGTTCCACCTTGTACTCACTGCAGAAGGAAGAGCTCCATGACCAGATCTCAGAAATGGAGTCATCCCTCTGCCAAGCACCTGGTGAGGAAGAGATTTCACAACAGCCACTGATCTGGGAAAAGCTCTATGACAGAGTAGATCTCTGTACCCTAGCCCATATCCGTAGAACACCATTCTCCTTTCCAGATCCCAAAAGAACTATTCCCAGTCTATCCTCACAACCACTCTTTGCACTGGAAAGGGCCACATTGACCCTCATTTCAGAGAAATACACAGAAACACTTGCTTTGTTGCTTGCTCATTCTGATCTCAGATACCAAAGATGGCATAGAGGGGAGAGAGAGCAAAGCTCAGTCCCTCCCACCCTACCTGAGTAGCTCTTCTGTAGGCTATGCGCTACTGAGCTCACTCATCCCACTAACTGGCTGCCAAATGGCTGACAAAGTATCACACCTCCCATGCAATCTTAGGATGCAACCTGAAAAGACAGACTCCAGGGATTCTTTCCTGTGTTTCTCTCCAGAGTCAGGTCAGAGCAGCGGAGGGTGGCCTAAAGTGTCGAGCATTTCTGGAATGCTTCTGGAAGCAGGGTCCTAAGGGGAGCTGAAAACCATGCTTGGAGACCTGGGGCAGGCCTATATACACACCTAGAAGAATTGAAAGGTGTGATGGGGATGGAAATTGGGAGGACCGTATTTTTATATTACCAATAGCTGCTGCTTTATTTGCATCTATAGTATTTTTCATTACACAGAATTTTTTCTTTTTCTTTTTGAGACATATAATGTTACCCTCCCCCTTTCTTCATCCTCCCTTTCTTTAGCTTTTTTCCCTCCCTATCATAATCTTTTTTTGCTTTCATTAAACCATCACTTTTAACATGCTTTACTTAAATGACATCTAGGCTAGGAATATGGCTCAGTTGGCAGAGTACTTGCCTAGCATGGCACAAAGCCCTGGGTTCCATCCTCAGCACCACATTAACTATGTATTGTGCCACATGCCTATAATCCCAGCACTCAAGAGGTAGAGGCAAGAGGATCAGATGCTCAATGTCAACTTAAGCTACATAGCAAATATACGAGATCTTGTCGCCAAAAATGTAAGTAAGTAAAATAGAAGTTAGACGTCCTTTTGTGTTATATCAAATCAAGACTGTCTGGGGATGGCTAAAAGACAAGGGGTCTAAAAGGAGCTGGACCCCCTTAGACTGGAAAGCACTGTTCTCAACACATTGCAGATCCAAAGAACAACTGTAAAAGAGCCATGACCCCCACCCACTATCATCATGCCTAGCCCTGCACAAGAACTCACATATAAACCTATCCACTTAAATTCTAGATGTCATTGCCTGGATTTTTGAAGTCATCATTCTGACCATCCTTCCGCAGTCCTGTACTAGGGAGCCCAGCCTCTTCTGTTGTTGGCTTAGTGTCCTTCTGGGGAATGAACTTGTTTGTATATGATGGGCAAAAGCTTTTCTATGGAGCCACATACCCATTTCTTCTTTTTTATTATTATTTATTTTATGTGTTCCAGGATTTTGCCTGTGTGTTCATCTGTGTACCACGTGGATGCCTTGTGCCTTCAGAGGTCAGAAGAAGGCTTTGAATCTCCTGGAACTGGAGTTACAGATGATTGTAATCTGCCCTGTGGATGATAAAAATTGAACCCAGGTCCTTTGAAAGCGTAGTCAGTGTCCTTACCTTCTGATCCATCTCTCTATCCCCTTTGCTTTGTTTTTTAACAGCATAATTCTTTTCTGCCTCCCTTACTACCAGCACAACTGCCCACTCACCCTTTATGGTCCACAGACAACATTCAGCCCAACCTCCCTGCCTTTCCTCCTGCAACTGACTGCATAGCAGCCAGTGCTGTGTCCCACAGTCGAGGCAATTGGTAACACTCACACAACAGGAAAAACCCATCATGGGTCCTTCCCACAGGAGCTCTGAGGTTAATTCCCTCTTCTACTTGTTTATTGAAATTCTACCCTCCCATTGAAGCCAGCATTATCTGTTCCCCCTCCATAGGGGTGCACAGCTGTCCAGGGCCCCGCAGGCCAGCTGAGAACGTATGTACTCACTGGCGTGTTTCTTGGCCAGCTTTGCCTCTCCAGTGGGACGATGGGGCTTCCTTGGGGGAAAGACCTTGCTTCACATTTTTTCCTCTTGCCCTCCCACGTGGAGACCAGGAAAGGATATGTCATAAATTATAGTCTTGCCTCAAGTTCTATGTGGTTTTCAAGGCCCACACACCCAGAGAGAAAGAGAGAGAGAGAGAGAGAGAGAGAGAGAGAGAGAGAGAGAGAGAGAGAGAGAGAGAGAGAGAGAGAGACTGCTGTTATCCAATGACTGGCCATCCTGTGGGCACTTCATGTCTCTAGTCTGTTTCTCAGTTGACAAAGATTTCTAGATTCTTTGCACGGACATAGTTTAAGTTGCCCATAAAAGAAACTGGAAAATATGTAATGTGGGGCATATATGGGTCTACCCAGGATGCCTGATATACATGTAGGCTGATAACCTAATGAACAGGGTAAATCAAAATAATAAATACAGAAAGCTTATCTCTGACAAGGACCTCAAATATAATCTCTTTCATTTTTCTGGAAATTTCTTTGGCAACCTAAGGATTGTGTTTCCTATTGGATAGCCACCATCAGCTAACAGTGTCTTGAGCTCAGTGAGTCTGGCTGAATGACTTTTTGCAAAAGGTACCTACATGCCTAAGGTACATTGGCAAACCACGTCTTGCTTGTGCTTTTATTGATGGTGGAGCCCTAAGCCCTGCTGTTTGCACTGTCTCTTTGTCTCTGTACCCTGGAGGCAAGTGGAAGGTAGAGTCCAGAGTACACCTAGATCACAACCTGCTCCATCCTGCTCACTGCCAAATGGGCATGCTGGGACACGTGTTCATAACAAAAGCTTCCTTTGGGTCCCTTTCCTGGGTGGAAAATGGCAAGTCAAAAATACCTTCTCACACTTTGCTCCTTCTTAGAATTGGAAACAATCACCCATGGAAGGAGTTACAGAGACAAAGTTTGGAGCTGAGGCAAAAGGATGGACCATCTAGAGACTGCCATATCCAGGGATCCATCCCATAATTAGCCTCCAAACGATGACACCATGGCAGACACTGGATAGAACCCAGATGCCCCTCAACAGAGGAATGGATACAAAAAATGTGGTACATTTACACAATGGAGTACTACTCAGCTATTAAAAAGAATGAATTTATGAAATTCCTAGGCAAATGGATGGACCTGGAGGGTATCATCCTGAGTGAGGTAACCCAATCACAAAGGAACTCACACAATATGTACTCACTGATAAGTGGATATTAGCCCAGAAACTTAGGATACCCAAGATATAAGTTACAATTTGCTAAACGCATGAAACTCAAGAAGAAGGAAGACCAAAGTGTGGACACTTTGCCCCTTCTTAGAATTGGGAACAAAACACCCATGGAAGGAGTTACAGAGACAAAGTTTGTTGCTGTGTCAAAAGGATGGACCATCTAGAGCCTGCCATATCCAGGGTTCCATCCCATAATCAGCTTCCAAACGCTGACACCATTGAATATACTAGCAAGATTTTGCTGAAAGGACCCAGATATAGCTGTTTCTTGTGAGACTATGCCAGGGCCTAGCAAACACAGAAGTGGATGCTCACAGTCAACTATTGGATGGATCACAGGGCCCCCAATGGAGGAGCTAGAGAAAGTATCCAAGGAGCTAAAGAGATCTGCAACCCTATCGGTGGAACAACATTATGAACTAACCAGTACCCCGGAGCTCTTGACTCTAGCTGCATATGTATCAAAAGATGGCCTAGTCGGCCATCAATGGAAAGAGAGGCCCATTGGTCAGGCAAACTTTATATGCCCCAGTACAGGGGAATGCCAGGGCCAAAAAATGGGAATGGGTGGGTAGGGGAGTCGTGGGGGGGGGGGAGGGTGTGGGGGACTTTTGGGATAGCATTGGAAATGTAATTGAGGAAAATACATAATAAAAAAAAAAATACCTTCTCAGTTGCATATGGTGGTACACACCTGCCACCCCAGTACCTGGGAGGACACAGGAGAGTCATCTGCATCAAAGTTTGCCTTGGCTGTATGACACCTTCACAGCCAGCCTGGACTGGAGATATGTCTTAAACAGAAAACTTGTTTCTAAAACATGGATTCTGTCTTTGAATTTTTTTTCTTTAGTGTGATCTAAATCCAGTAGGAGAATCCTCTTTTTGAATTTTTTCCAAGATAGGGTTTCTCTGTGTAGCCCTGGCTGTCCTGGAACTCACTCTGTAGACCAGACTGGCCTTGATCTCAGAAATCCACCTGCCTCTGCCTCCCAAGTGCTGGGATTAAAGGCATGCACTACCACTGCCTGGCTGAGAAATCTCTTTTTAACAACAACCTACTTAGGAACTGGCTCGGGGTGCTGAATGCCTGTTGTGAAAACATGACCTGGGTCTGAGTTCAAATTCTCAGCACCTAAGTATAGAACTGGGCTCTGGACCCCATTCCAGTAACCTCAGCAAGGGTTTGGGGGAGGGCACAGTTATCCTCGGGGCAGAAACATTGAGCTCCAACTTCGGAGACAGACCTTATCCTAAAGTACAAGGGGGAAAGCAGTTAAAGAGATGTCCCATATCAACTTCTGACTTTCTGCACACATGTGTGCACACACATATCACACACACATATCACACACACATATCACACAGACACACACACACACACACACACACACACACACACACCATTTACAACAGTGCTTAATGGTTTTTATTCCTTGTCCAATCTCTGATTCAGGTATTAACTTTGAAGATTCAGTGTTAAGAAGCCCAGATTATGCCCATTGGGTCTTACTTAACTGAAGGTGATCTTACTTGTCCCAAGAGTGAGTCCCAGCTGACAAAGTAGGTATGGATTTTCCCTACAGAAATTGTGGCATTCTTTTTTTCTCATCAGCTTGTGTCATTGTTCAGCTAGTTGAACCTTCCCAGCACTGCAGGTGCCAGGGTACCTCCCAGGACCCTTTAACATGATCATTGGAGGCTGTTCTGGAGGATCATTTAATATTGGTTCTTTAAGAGCAGGCATATTGATATCACGTAGGCACCATGCAAGATCACTGGATCTCTTTCAGCTTTAAAGTCCATGGAGCAAACAAATACTGTGTGCCATTTGAATGTTTCCAGGTGGCCTTGCACTTCCATTACTCAGGTCAGCCAAGTCCCTCAGGACCTTTCCTAGCCATTCCCCTAGCCCTTCCTCAAGGCTAGGCTACCTTTACAGGTAGCCAGCTTGACAAATTTCATTCTTTCCTAATGATTAAGCTATTGACGAGTAAGAGATCACAGAAGGATCAGCAGCATTTGAAACAAACAAGCTCTGATGGAAGACCTGGCTTTGTTCCCAATCAGCTGCTTGACCTTATTTGCATGTCACCCTTACACGCATTTCCTAACTTCTTCCAGACCTTTTACCTTCTGTATGATGGTGTGATCTCTAATTTGCAGGACTGTGTGTGGTAATCAATGTGGCCCTGGTCCTAGAGTCAAGCACATTGTTCTTCCCATCGGTTGTGGTCTGAATAAAAATCATTCCTATAGGCTCATAGATTTGCATGTCGCACTATTTGAAAGGATCAGGAGGTGTTGCCTTGTTGGAGCAGGTGTCTGCTTGCTGGAGAAAGTGTGTCACTAGCTGTGGATCACTATGTAGAACTCTCAGCTAACTTCATACTTCTGCCATTCTCCCACCATGATGAAAGTGGACGAAACCTCTAAAACTGTAAGCCAGCCCCAACTAAAATTCTTTCCTTTATAAGCATTGCCATGGTCACGGTATCTTTTCCCAGCATTAAAATACAAAGACAACAGCCTATTCTGTCAGAACATCACAGGTAACTAAATAACAAAGTTTGTTCTCTCATCACAGTAAAATGTGCCTAAATGTCTGTTCACTGCTGCCACCAAAGCTGGTGTCAAACGATTCAGAATGAAATAACAAGAGTTTAAAAAATCATTCCATGTGAAAGGAGAGTTTCAAGCAGGGCCATGAAGGGCCTTTAAAGACACATTTCATTGAAACAGAGTTGAGATCTACGTACATGTTTAGAAAAGTCAACCAATGACTGGTACTGTGGCCAATTCCATATGCAAATGCACTGTAGAGTCCCCATGAAGAGAAGCTAATGGTCCACTTTTGGTTCTATGTGGTGAGTTAAAAAAAAAAAATCCCAGGCAGTGGTAAACCTAAGAAATGCTATTTGGGCTCTGGAATGCATTTTATATGTAATTTTTTTCTTGGCAGGAGACTTACCTTTCTAATTATGTTCCCTTTAGGCTATTATTAAAATCAGTCTGCATTTCCTAAGCATAGGCCACTGACAGCCAGAGGAAGGCAGTCCACAAGCGACTGAGTAAGTAAGGTCTACCTGGGGTTAAGTGCTAGAAAATACAATACCAATCAATCATAGAGTTTATGTGTGGGGCTATGTGCACAGACAAATGTTCTTCTAGTACTATCATACAAGAAACAAGAATAAAGAACAATATGACAAAGTTCTTGCAAAAGGCTTTTCCAGAGATCCAAGTACAAGATCATGTAATCTTTCTGGAGTCACGATGTCCATCCATAGCCCCCGAGGTCCTCTACAGTCTTTATCTGCTGAGATTGATGCATTATTCTTTCTATTAATCTTCTGCATTTTTTCTAATTTTCTGTTAATTTGTTAAGAAATTCCAAAAATAGGGCCAGGCGTGTAGTTCAGTTGTAGAACACTTTAGCAAGTACAAACTCCTGGACGCCTTCGACATCACTTGAACAAAGAGATGCAGAGGAAGGTGGAAGAGAAAGACCATAGTTATCAGGAACAGTGCTATGCATCTGTGGTCTCAGCTACATGGGAGGCTGAAGCAGGAGGGTCACTTAACCCAAGGAGCTGAGGGCTATCCTGGGCAAAATAGCAAGATACCATCTTAAGAAAAAGAAATGTCAAAAGTATACTGCACTGTATATTCTAATTCCACACACGAATATTCATGCTGAAAAATAAATTTCTGTAGGTTTTACCAATAAATGCTGAACTCAGAAGTGTCTTCAAACACTGATCCATAAACATTCCATTTTACACAAACACACACACACACACACACACACACACACACACACACGATTTTGTGTATAATGATTCCTTATCCATAGAACAGGTAACTTCTTGCAATATCCAGAATCCATTTACATATTTTCATAATACTCTTATCTCTAGCTTTTGTGGTGGCTGATGATGCTGAGGGCATTAGGATCTTTCGAAAGCATCAAGAAAGAGTACTTTGTATGAGGAAATCACAAATACATTCCAGGTCAAAGGACCTTCTTCGACCCATTCCCTAACAGTAGTCGTAGTATTGGGTTCTTCCCAATAGTCTTGGTGAGTATTGTCTCAAATGGTAATAACAAGGCTGAATCTTAAAACAAATGTGGTGCACTTGAGTTGTTCCCCCATGATTCTAGATGGTCCTTCTTTCTGTTTAATAATGGCTTCTTGAAAAACTGTGCTGAGATAATTCCAGGCCATGTGTACTAAATATCAAATTATGGCACTAGTGAGAAGTCATGCTCTCAGCGTTGGTGTCTACAGTTACTCAGATCCATTGTCATTAGCCCTTCACTCTCAATATATTTCAGCTAACCTAACTAGGAGAATAAAATGTGACGCTCTGATGTGCACCACATGTGCACCATCCTTCTGTTTATGGGGTGCTGGAGATGGAAACTAGGGCTGTCTCAAGTGTGCTAGCCAAGCATCCTACCAACTGAGGTCCTTCTCCGGCTCTCTTCAACTCGTGTTTTAAGTATATAGGTTTTAGAAGAATTATGGGTTAAAAAGTATAGAAACTCAATTTACAAGGTTATCATAGAATGCAGTTCATTTTTCCCCAGTAAGTTCTGAATTGGACGGATTCTGAGTGCTTTTTTCAAATGTTTCCAGGGGGAAAGATATGATTTTCTATTTTCCAATGATATCTGTCTCACAGACACAGCCACTCCTCTAGAACAGTGCTGCTCAACCTTCCTAATGCTGTGACCCTTTAATACAGTTCCTCACGTTGTGGTGACCCTCCAGCCATAAAATTATTTTTGTTGCTTCTTTATAACTATAACTTTGCTACTGATTATGAATTGTAAATATGATAATGCAGGATATCTGATCTGTAACCCTGAGAAAGGGTCCTCTGACCCCCAAAGTGACGGTGACCCATGGGTTGAGAATAGATACAGTCATTAACTTACAAAACTCTTTCACTATGTAAATAAACATATTCTTTCAACACAAAACGGGAAGTACAACTATGTTTTGCACCATCTACTTATTTTATTGTTGGTTCTATTATCTCAAGTGACAATTTATATTTCGTGTAAATCCTTTGGTTTTTAAATAGTCTAATTCAAGCTTAAAGGTGCAAATCACTTCTTCGCACTTCTTTCACTTTTATCCAAATAATAGGTGCTCACTCCTTTACCAACACAAGTTGAACTATGAACCTTTTTCTGTTTTGCCTTACATTCCCCTCCTGGCAATCTCTTCTATGATGTTTGTCTTAAATGCAGAGTATGTGAAGTGTTTGAAAGCAAAGTACTTCATAAATAACTTGGTAAAACTCAGACCCTTCACATGCAGCTAACTTTGTGGAAGTCAGGCCCCACTCCTAAGGCTTTTCTTCTGCCTCCTGCTCTAAACTCTAAAGGCTTTCAAATATTCAACTTGCCTTTCTTCTCTATTGAGGGGAGGGGTAGTATGTGTGTGTGGGGGGGGGAGGGTAAGCCTGCCAGCTGGTGAGAAGCCAAAAGTTGTCCAGTCAGACCTGAATGGAAAAATCTATGATTTGTTTATTTCATAGTTCAAGTTCAAAAGCAAAAGACAATTTAAATAATAAAAGGGCAACAGAGGGAAAAAAATGCAAAGAAAGAAAACAAATCAGCGAGCGTCCAGAGAAACCTTCAAGAATATTTAATTCGGAAAATGTTATTAGTTTGGAGGACTTGACTGAAAGAAAACAGCTGGGCAGAGTTCAAGGTTTTAAATTAAAAACAATCTAACAAGGTCTACAGGGACAACTCTTTGAGCCATATTTTGGAGACCAGATTCGTTTCTACCAAGTAAAAGTAATAGCAGTCTAAGCTAAAAAGGAAATTCCTCACAACTGAGGTACTTTCTAACTATCAGCACATTTTCCAAGTTCTCTCAAGGCAGCCCAGCTATTTACAATCTAGTTTCCCTCTTATATAAATGGAGTTATGTTCTCTGTGATTTGCTTTAAGAAAAAAAAAACAAACACTTATACACACCAGCTAGAATATGCCTATTTTATTAACATCGTGCTTTAATAAATAACTGGCTACTTCTAATAAAATTAAGCCTCTGTTTACAACAGCCCCCAATATTTTATTTTGACCATTCTTCAGAATTTGGTGTAAAAAGTTGAGTGAAATGTAGACCCTGAGCTATCAAGTAATTGTGTTTCAATATAAAAATAGAGATTTCCTCTTACAGCTGAAGATTGAATAGTAACATGAAACCGCCTCTTTGTGGGCTTTCAGTTCAGTAGAATTCTGGGATCTAAATGACTTTTAGAGCAGGAAGAGACTTGCATGATTGTAGTCTTTCTGAAGACCTGAGAACTCATTTTGAAATGATCTGCTATGTTTTCCAGATTTTCTGACTGGTTATTTGTACACAAGGAAAGGGCTTCCAAGGGGACAAGGCAGTGGACAGTCTTTGGCCTGGGACAACTTCGCCACTCCATCCATGTGGCTAAGAGTCACTGAGAAGATGTGCTCTTCCCAGTTTTACTTATTCTCATCTCTCCCACAAAAGATAAGATGCAGGAGCTCAGCACTCAGCTCTCTTCCCTGTGGGCTCCTTGCCTGGGATATGTAGCAAATGGATGCAGACCACTCTAAGTCCTTCATTTAACTGATCAAAAGGAGCAGGCAAAAAAAAACAAAAATCAAAGTAGATAGCCTTATACTATTTTAAAAACTGGAATATAAAACAAACAAACATACCCCCCCCCAAAAAAAAACCCTGCAAATATGTACACACTAGACAAAAACTGCTCAAAAGAGTGTTAACAGCTATTCACGGAGCCCAGACAGCTCCCTTTTATGGCACTCTGCCCAGAGTGGTCAGAAGGTCAGAAATCTGCATCACTCTAACACAGGGGAACAAATGAGATCGCTGGTCACTTGCTACTGCCATCGGGATAAAAAAAAAAAAAACAGAAAGTGTCAGCACTAAAACAAAAAATTGGTACACTGTGACTTCCTAACTTATCTGGTGTTTAATAAACATCCCCAAGCCTACGTGTCCATGGGTTAAGTGGGACGTCCTGAGTGCCGTTCTTCTTTCAAGGGAGACTACATCAAGAATCTTTACTTTGCTGGATGGGGTCCACTTTAAGTTTGGGTGGGTTCAAGAAATCAAGTTACATGTGATTCAACTCAATAAAAAAAAAAGGGGTGATCTGCAGTCTCTTCCAATCTCCAACTATGAATGAAGTCTCATTCTGTTCTTGTCCTGGTGTTTGAACACAGTCTGGCAATTGGCTCAGAACCCTGCTTGTGCCTTCACATTCTGTCCTAACTTAATATAAATGAAAGAAAGAAAGAAAGAAAGAAAGAAAGAAAGAAAGAGAGAGAGAGAGAGAGAGAGAGAGAGAGAGAGAGAGAGAGAGAGAAAGGAAGGAAGGAAGGAAGGAAGGAAGGAAGAAAGAAACAAAAAAAGCAAAAAGAAAGGGAAGAAAGGAAAGGAAGGAAGGAAGGAAGGAAGGAAGGAAGGAAAGAAAGAAAGAAAGAAAGAAAGAAAGAAAGAAAGAAAGAAAGAAAGAAAGAAAGAAAGAAAGAAAGAAAGAAAGAAAGGAAGAAAACCCAAAGTCAACTCCACTTCTCTCCCAATAAGGCAGCTAAAATAACAGGGATAAATGGAAATTTTCCAGCTTGTTTGGGCTTTTTCTTTTAATAAGATAACATGATAAATAAACCTGCTTCTGTACAGCTATTTAATATTTCAGAAATACGTACATGTTACATGCCAAGAAAGGACCCTGGTTTTCTTGTGAGAAACAAGGTGAGACCATAATTGGAAAAGAAAAACCCCACAAATAAAATGAGAGAAGCCAACAAAGAAAACAAGATCACCAATGCACAACTAACTACAGTTCTGTACCTACACTGCTAGCCACGCAGAACACGAGTCTCAAAGGAGGGGGGAGGTGAGGGGGAGGAACAAACTTAAAGGCAGGAGGCCCCGCTGTCCCCTCAAACTGAATGAGCAAAACAAAGTCAACATTGCTTAAACCAGTGGCCACACAGTAAAAACTGTACATTGTTGTCCATTCATTTAAAAAGCAAAGTCACTAGGATGGTTAAAAAAAAAAAAAGTGAGAACTTGGTGCCTTTGAACTTTCTGATGATGAACGCTTTTACTCAGAGTTTGACAATTATCTCCACTCTCCCTGCACAGCGAGAAACAGGATGCAGAGAGCAGCGAGGAGGTAGGGCTTTGCCTCTGCATGGGCACCACCGGCACTGTCAGCTTTCTCGTTGGCACTCTTCCCAGAATGGTCAGTGGCGTTGTACTCGAACTCCGAAGGGCACTGCTGATATTCACATCCGCTTCCACTTCCCTCTCCACTACTCTCATCACCTACATCGAAAAGAGAACAGGAAGTCCATCGCACATATTCTCACCAACTCAGAGAACAAACCCCCGCACTTGAAAGTCACCAACGCTTACTGATGTCAAAGAAGTCCACGTCATTTCCATTGTAAGCATTCTTCATTTTACTGGTCATAACCCGAAGGGCCATGATCTGACGAAGGATCAGTATGTCTGGCTTGCTGGTGTCAACCTGGACTTCTGGGTTGTTGCCCTGGTTGGCCAATCCATTTCCTGTCACTGCAAACAGGTACCTGAAAGGAAGAAATGGTCCTGTTGACACGATCACTTAGCTTGAAGACTTTACTCAATTTTAGAATCTCCACTGAGCATGGTGGAACGGAAGTTCTTCCATCTATAATCAACTATAATTACTCATTATCCTGGGAATGTGTACTTTCTGTGATCTGCCTGTGATCTTTTTGAAAGTGATTCCCTTTTTTGTGGCAATTATTCTGTCAAAGAAAAACACCCTCTCAAATGGGTGCTTATCTCACAGAGTGTGCCAGGATGGACACATAGAATCAAGAAAGAGAATGTGACCTTTTGAGGAGTGGTGCTGTATAAAGCCAGACCCCAGACCCCTGATCCAAGGGCCACAGGCACTAAATATTTTTTAATAGTCCTTAATACTGGAATATAACTACTGCCAAGCCCAGTCCTTTGTAAGTATCTGGGTGCCTCGGGGGGGGGGGGGTGCGGCTCACCTGCTTTTGCCTTTGCCATTCCAGCAGTCATCCTCATTTTCATTTCCTGCTGCCATCCTCTCATCATTGCAAACGGTGCTTGGGAGAGAGGACCAGAACTTCTTAGCTTGTTTCAGTTTCTCCTTGACATCAGTAACCTAAGGGAAAGAAAGAAGAAAAAGGTCCGTCCATGTATGAATGTGAAACTACCATGTATGATCCCAGCAGACAGGAGGCTAAGGCAGGAGGAAGGTTTCAAGTTTGAGGTCAGCAGTGGCTGATCTACACTGAGTTCCAAATCAGCCTGGGACACAAAGCAAAACCCCATTCCATTTTGTCAGAGGTATAGCCAGTGACAAGCTGCCTATGATTCTGTAAATCGCCTCTCACCTTTGCTTCTTTAATTAATCCTATTAAACTCATTGAGACACACACACACACACACGTAAAATACAAGTAGTAAGGGGACTAACTTGGAAGACAACAAAAAAGGATAATAGGGATACATAGCATCAAAACACATTATATATATATTTAAACCATACAATGGGGCTAGAGAGATGATTCGGTGCTTAAGAGTTCTTGGTGGTCTTGCGGAGGATCTGGGTTTATCCCTAGTACCCACTTGATAGCTCACAACAACTGCCTGTAACTTCAGTTTCAGAGGACCTGATGCCCTCTTGTGCCCTTTCACTTACCCTTACACAGGTCGTACACACACATACATACAAGCAAAACACTTATATATATGAAATAATAATAAAAACCACAAGCAGGCAAATAATGTTGCTAACATATAGCCATCTCAAACAACCAAGCCAAATCCGAACTACTTATAGATATACCTTTTTGATCATTTCTAAGTATCTGTGGATTATATGCAACTCGCTGTTTCAAGAACGGGCTGAAGAAAAATATACAGGTTTTACGCTTAGAAATAAATAATCTCTCAAAGGAATTAATAGCTCAAATGCAAACTTTAAAGGAGCTATCTGGATCCGTTCTCTACCTCCTCATGTACTTGCCATCTGAGGTGTACCCAGCCCTATACTCTGCAAACACAATCTTTCACTCCAGGATTTTACAGTCTGAACCAAGCATCCACATCACACAGGAAAACTTTACTGACATTATTTGTCCTCCTTTCACATCAGTGTCCTGTCAGGCTTCCTGCTCTATGGTCCTTACTATTACTATACTAGTATTCCCAGGTTACCATAGCATGCTGCCATATATGTAATCTTGTTCATTTGTGGTGTGTCACTTCACTGATAGCCACAAGTCACTTTTAGACTTTGGAGGAACCTAGCATTTTCTCGCAAGTACCAGATTCCTTAACGAAAACAAGCTGTTATTTGTTTTCCTGCCATCTGTGCATTTGGGGATTGTGAGTTGGTATTTAAAAGTATCTATATTCCTATCATAATATTATCTCCTTTCACCTTATACCACGTGGCTCTCTGCCCTCAAATCACTTTAACTTTAAAATCCAATACACTAAAATGTATCACCAAAGTTTTTGAAATATTTAAAATACAATGAAGATGGACTGAATTAAGATTGTTTTTCACTATGAGGACATTTACTTGGAAAAGGTGATTAGGAAACAGTAGCCAATGGTAAAGATATCTTTTTTTACCCAGAGGTAGTTGTTCATTTGCTTTCTATGTACAAGGTGAATGGTGATCACGTCTGGACATTTTGTGTATAGCACAAAAAATGCAAATAGTATGGGGATATCTTAAATTGACATTATTGGTTTTATTGGCCAAAAAAGTAAATCCATGCATGACCATAAGAAGTTAGTGTTATCCTATGAAATCAATTCAGGGTTTTAAGTTGTTTAGTCCTAGGCTATTTTGGCACCTATTGAACAGCTTAGACTCTCCCTTTGTTGAGGTCTTTTGATACCAAGGCCCTGTCTTATTGCTCTGAGCTTCCCCTGGGGCATAACCTAATGGCAGGTATATAACAGATGCTAAGTAAACACACAGTGACATTAAAGGGAAGTCGGAAGATGAAACGTGTTACAGCCCATTTCCTTGATGATACAGGAACTTTCTGAGACAGAAAACGAGGTACATTCACTGCCACCCACACATAACTAAATTAAAAAGCCGGAATATAAAAGACTCAAGACTCATGCGTCCATGCTTTCCAAGGAAAAGTTCATTTTGAAGCAAATGTTTGCAGTTCCTTGCCATTAAACACACCCATCCCTGCTAAAGAGCTCACCAGTCGGTCCAAACTAGTGCCAGCTGCCGTGGTTGGGCGTTGCTCTGGATGATAAGGTCTGAATCGAGCACTGAAGGCACTTTCAGAGATGGAGCGAGAAATTCGTCCAGCTGGGAGAGGCTTCGGAGGGCCACAGCCTTGGAAAACCTGCATTGGAAGTGAGTGAGTTTTTATTAGGGACTTTACAGGACAAGACAGTGGGCATCTCTAGCCATCCTGCCCAGTGTCCTGCCTTCAATACCTTCTGAGACACTTGAACACTATTATCCTGCATATTCATGATAGCATCAGAAATCTTCACATCGATGGGATCCATAACGGACTCAATGTTGAAAGGACCCTCCAGCCTCTCTGCCACCATCAGCATAGCATCTAACAAGGTTTAGAGAAAAACACAGACAGCATATCATTAGTGCAGACCTGAGTATCAGTCTTGGTTATTTAACAGCCTTTTTTTTCAATTTATTCATATTTTCTAGTCATTTCCATGAGTTCAAATTGTATCTATACATTATGCATCAGTAGTATACAAAAGTGTGAAAGGGACAGATGAATTTTCTGTTCTGTGGTAATTCAATCAGGAATCGTCTATCATTGAGATTGTTCAGTCCTTGGAGTGTGTCAGCCAGCATTCAGCTGCCAACCGTGAAGCTGGGGGCAGAGTACCAGGCCTGTTCTCCCAGACACTTCCTTGGGATCTTTTCCTTTCAGGTTCCATTTACGAGACTTGAAAACATAAATCAGTTACAATCCTGGCACACCAATTCTTTTCTTTCATTTCATTTAGACATTTCAGATCCCTGTGTGCACAGTTGGATAATAGAAATGAAAGTGTTCAGGGGATTCTAAAGACTTCAAATAATGAAACTTTGAGGCTTGCAATTTGAGGGCTAAGATAAGCTCATTTGCCAATGTGAGAGCCTCAAGTGATTTAGTAGTAAAACACAAAACGCCTTTTTGTAGTCCGGTGAAACCATGAGACAACATGCACTGCACAAACATTGTCCATTTGTGGTGTGTCACTTCACTGATACCTGCAAGTCGCTTTTAGACTTTGGAGGAACCTGGCATTTTCTCGCAAGTACTGGATTCCTTAAAGAAAACAAGCGGTTATTTGTTTTCCTGCCATCTGTGCATTTGGGGATTGTGAGTTGGTATTTTTACCTGATACTTGTACAAAAGTAGAACTCTTGGGAATGAAAATCCATCCCCACACCCAAGGAGAAAAAGGACGTATAATTATTAAACAGTAAACTAAAAAATATTTTTACCATTATTATTTTTAAGTTTTATTTATTTATATTATGTATATGAGTGTGCCATCTGCTTGTACACCTGCATACCAGAAGAGGGCATCGGATCCCATGACAGATGGTTGTGAGCCACCATGTGGTTGCTGGGAATTGAACTCAGGACCTCTGGAAGAGCAGTCAGTGTTCTTATCTGCTAAGCCATCTCTCCAGCTTCCTTTTATTATTATTAATTTGTGTGTGTGTGTGTGTGTGTGTGTGTGTGTGTGTGTGTGTGTATGTGTGTGTGTGTGTTGTCTGTCTGTCTGTGGATGTATACAAATGAAGAGTGGGTGCCTATGGAGCCACAGTCGTCTGATCCCCTGAACTTGGACTTAGAGACACCTGATGGACCTCTGGAAGAGCAATTAAGTGCTCTTAAAAGCTGAGCCCAACTGGTAACTTAAATGGGGTTTTCTCTTTTATACTTTCAGTACCAATGAATGACAAGCAAAAGGAGTTAGATCCCCATTGTCTACTCCTCTAGGCACCTCAATGTCAAGACCCAGAAAGAAGTATTCTTTTCCGGAAGGCTGGGTGTCCCTCTAGGCTGCTACCCCAGCCTCTACCTAATTTTCTAGTGTGTGTGTGTGTGTGGGGGGGAAGCTTTAACTATCAAAATGTAAACGAAATCGAAGTTGGTTATCAACCTTTTGTCTTCAGCCTACCACAAATGCTACACAACATTTTAAAGTGTGAGGTCATTTCTCTAAACTACAGTTCCAAAGTCACCAACAATGAACAGATTTCTGTGACGTGCAGTATTTTAAAGTAACAGCAAATGAAGTTTCAGACTGCATTGTGGTAAGCACCAATAAAGTGATGCCTCTAACCTTTAAAGAAAGGCTGACAGCATGAATATGCCATTATACTAGAGGAGAGAGGAAAAATGCTTTGGATGTGCTAGCGAAAAGGCGACTTTTGCAAACAAGTGGAGCACAACGTAAATATGTTCATCACTGTCAAAGTGTCAGGACCGCCACATACAGAAAGCACATTCCTTCGCAAGCTGAGAAATATTGCTGGCTCCAAATAAAAATATTATGAATAGATAATAAACATCTAAAATCAGAGGCTTAAATGGGGGGGTATGCATTTTGTACCTACTTATTCTCCTCGTGGTGAGGAAAGGCCAGATTGATCGCTAATGTGCTTGTGAAAGACTGAATAGAAACATAAACCCTAATTCTTCTGGCTGTTTGGCGTCTTTGTAAACTTAGAGCTGCTGGCCATAGATAAGGACCTGGGAATGGAGAGGGAAACCAGGCCTTTGTTGGGGCTGGTACCATGGTGTTGCTTGTTGCCCAGCTGAAGAATGCCAGTGACGATGTATTCTGCCGATGGCTCACAGCCCACAGCGAAAGCTGCCTCTAACCCTACAGGAAGTTATGTCTGGCCATCTATTGACCAGTAGCTGCCACCAATCCCCCGCCCCCTAAAAATTACCAAGAAGAATCTAAAGATGGCTGCTCTGGTGTTTTATTTTCTTTCTGGTTGATAGAGGAAACAATTTTCATATGCATGTGATATTATACTTGCTACTGTCTCCTGCCAAGAACTGGCTAGTGTCCTTGTCAGCAATTCCAATACTAAAGTCCCATTGGCAGCAAACAACATATGACATTAATAGGGTTGGCTCTGAGTCAAATGAGTGTTAACGGAGGCACAGTATGTGACAGACAAGTTGAACCTAAGAATAATTTATGATTCTCTGAAAACAAACTTCTTTTGGGGTAATCAAAGGGCCAGCATTTGGTTTACTTTGCAAATTGAAGGCTTTGTATCAGCCTGCTACAAAGGCAAGTTTTCAAAGGTGTTTCCTATATTTGGACCCATCCTGTTGAAGACTGGCAAGACTTAGCACTTAGAACTTGTGGTGATAGGCAGATGTGGATACAGGGAGAGCCCAGCAGCAAGGCTGACTTGGAAAAGTCCCTACTTGGTTTCAGAAAGAGTCAAGTCTGGTCCAACCACAGAGCAGCTCAAGGCACTGGTCTAAATGGCCCCTTCCCAACTCACCCAGAAGAGCATCCCTGTCTTGGGAATCAGCAGGAGTGGGAGGGGACAAGTGAGATTAATTAGGATGAGTATGATCAAATACATTATATGCATATATGAAAATGTCATATGAAACCCATTATTATGTATAATTAATGCATACTCATAAAAAACAATGTTGAAAAAAAGTATTCCCTTCTCACTAGGGAAAGTGACTCCTTTTTCATTTTGTCTCCAATAAAGAATGAGAGACCTACATCTTCAGCCTCCCAACCTGACTGAAGAGCTGAATGCAGTTTCCCAACTTAACCGCAAGATGCGATTAAAAAAAAAAATCTTTCACTATGCAGTAACTGTGCAGTCATTTAAACAAAGAAAAATGAGAGAGAGAGAGGGAGGGAGAGAGAGAGAGAGAGAGAGAGGAGAGAGAGAGAGAGAGAGAGAGAGAGAGAGAGAGAGAGAGAGAGAGAGAAATGAACATTTACAGCAGAGGCGTGTAATTGGGACGGAATTGTATGACCATGAAGGAGATTAATTAAACCCTTGTGAAAAACCCATGAAAAAGAACAGGAGATAAACATGTCTATTATTATGCCTGGCCTTTTAAATCAGCTTATTAGAAATAAAGAGTAGTGTGTCCATTAAAAATATTTACATACAATTGCATACTACACTACTCCAAAACAGTATCATTTAAAATAGCTGCAGAAAATCAATTCCAAAACCCCATCCATTTCCACTTGGGTTTAATTTTGTTTCTTCACAGATAGCACATGCAATTTAAAAAAAATACACTCCAAGAACAGCAGCAACAACTTAAGGCTGAAAACATTACTTAAGCCAGCCAGAGTATGTTTCTGATATGCTGCGGATCTGTAACATCTTAGAAGAGACATAGAGAAATTTGTAATTTATTTAATACAGAATGTGAGAAGGCCTTGGTAGTAGTCACTGGGCAGGATGAAATAACAGAGCACAGCAAATGCCCCTGTATTGTCCTCAAGGTGCCTAGGTAAGAAAGGAACCAAAGTTTAATCACTGTCACCACGGTTTTGTACTATATGCCAAAGATGCCCTTGTCCCAAAGAAAAGCCTACTATGTGCAGAAGTTAAATAAAAGCCCCACCATCTAAGAACTAAGTTTAACCAGCTGTGGTACAGTACACCTGCAATTCTAGTCATCTGGAGGCAGAGGCTAGAAGATGGTGAGTTGGAGGCCAGCCTGGGCTACATGGCAAGAAAGAAAGCAAAGCAAAGCAAACCAACCAACCCAACACAGAAATTTAAGAGGGAAAAATAAGTGAATTACAAATGTAACAACTGGCTATGTGGGCTATGTGGCCTAATGTGGGGGAGGTGCTTAGATGGGGACGCATCATAGTTTTTATTCCCATGGGAAATTTTGGCTTTCTCCCCTGGTTTCATTCTGTGTGTAAAAGCTTTTTTTCCCCCATGGTTTCCAGCTCTGAGCTATTTAGGCCACGATTGTGCTTAAGTGCTTAATATTTACATCTTTTCCCTCCAATGTCTGTGTTTAAGAATCGGTGGGAGCCAATTTATTGATGCACTTTCAAACAGACTTAATACGGCAAGTCACCCTCAGTCTAAAAAAAAAGGATTTTATTACAATTTTCTCTACCCCCAAAAAAGGGGAAAGAAAAGAAAAATTAGGCCCCCCCCCAAACAAACAAAATGAAACAAAATAAAGCAAATCCAAGGGAAAAAATGACATGCGTGCTCCATGATGTCAATGATTTAATAAAACCTTGCTTTCTATAAAGACTGCAATTCTGTAAATGTGATTAGGGAGTGAGAGAACGAATTGGTACATTCTCAGCATGTGAATGATGTTCCATCAGCGCTAGGCTTTATACATTTCAGTGTTGGCCTTGGAGGTTGCAGGACTGATGCACACGTTGGGCAATAAAGTAGATGATTGCTTGCGTTTTCCCAGAAATCCTAATTGCCCTTCTCAGAACCTAGCTAGCTTGCTTAGAGTATGGTCCGGGTTCTAGTAATGTTTTCATAAGTGGCAGAAACACTCAACAGTTCTACTTTCCAAATCATCAGAGAAAAACTCTGTCCACTCACATAAGAGGAGTCGACCATGGCTAAATCCCCTACAAAAACAAATCCAGTAATTTTCCACATCAGAGTTCTAATCTGATGATCCAATGCATATCTGGTCAGTCTCCCAAAGATGTGGTTGCAATATAAAAAAAATATATGAGAGACAGACAGACAGATACAGACAGACAGACAAAGGCAGACAGGCAGGCAGAGACAGGTTGTTGTTACATCAACCTTACATATCAAATAAAAAAAGAACTCCTTCAGGTTCCCCACAAATGCTACTTTCACCCTTATCTTTGTGAGACAGGGTCTTTCTCACTGTCCTGGAGGCACTGTTCTAAGGCTGGGCTGACTGTCTCTACCAACCAAATCCTGGGATTACACATATACCACCATACCTAGCTTTGTTTCTGGTTCTTGGGATCAAACATAGACCCTTATTCTTGCAAAACAAGCGCTTTGCCCACTGAGCCACCTGCCCAGCCCAAGAGAGACTCTTCAAAGCTACTTTCCTGGCTCTGTGAAGACTGTACATCAGAGGGAACATGAAGAAAGAAAGACCTAGGATGAGGACTAAACCTGAGTTTCTCAGAAAATATCAAAAAGGTACCTCTGCAACATTAAAAGTTGGTGTATCTAACTGTCTTCTGAAAGAGGACACTGACTTGAAGTACTGATTTTACTAACCTCAAAGTACTTAGTGTAGCAGAGCCAAGAGTCTGGAGAACGTCTAACACTAACATGAATTGAAAATTTCATACCTGGCAATGACAACAGTCCTTGTGGCCAGAAGTGGAGTCATCTCTAGTAAAACACAGAACATCAATCACTTGCTTACCTATGAAATTGTTCCACTCAAAATCAAGGTCTCCTTGGTTGGCCAAACAGCCTCGCATGATGTTTGAGCAATAGTTGTAACAGGGCTTCACAGTCACCAGGCCCCGGCAGTGGGAGCAGTAGATCATCTTCAGCAGTGCATGGGTGCACTGAGCTGTGGGGTTCACCTAATGGGTGACAGGGAAAAAAACAAGAAAATCATGTTTGAATTTAAATAGACACAACTGACACTGGAGCATCAACCATGAACTTAAGGATGGATGAGCAGATGCTGTTCCCAATTAGGAAGCTTGCCTCCAATGGAAATCAACTAAGAGTCAGATCAGACAAGTAGAAGAAGACAGATGCTGGAAAGCTAGAGTTAATGTTGGGGTGAGTATCACATGAGGTTTGTTTTTCTTCATTCATTTGCTATTTCTAGTGCAGCTGGAACTCAAGACCCTGTGCATGGCCTGCTACAACCACTACTTTCTTCAATGTCAGGCTACAACATTGGTACAACTTCTGAAATACTGATTCTAAGACTGCCCTTTCTTCTATTTTTGGTTGTGAGCCTAGCCTTTAATGAGTCATCTCTCTAGACCGTATGAAGCCCAAGAAGAAGGAAGATCAACGTGTGGAGGCTTCAGTGCTTCTTAGAAGGGAGAAAAAATATAGGAGGAAATATGGAGGCAAAGTGTGGAGCAGAGACTAAAGGAAAGATCATCCAGAGACTGCCCCACCTGGGGATCAATCCCATATACAGTCACCAAACCCAGACACTATTGTGGATGCCAAAATGCATGCTGACTGGAGTCTGATATGGTTCTATCTCATAGATAGAGGCTCTCCCAGAGCCTGACAAATATAGAGGCAGATGCTCACAGCCAACCATTGGACTGAGCTCAGGGTCCCTGATGGAGGAGTTGGAGAAGGAACTGAAGGAGCTAATGGTGTTTGCAGTTCCATGGAGGGACCAAAAGTATCAACAGACCAGATTCCCTGGAGCTCCCGGGGACTGGACCACCAACCAAAGAGTACAGATGGAGCAACCCATGGCGCTGGCCACATATGTGGAAGAGGATGGCCTTGTTGGATATCAGTGGGAGGAGAGGACCTTGGGCCTGAGGGTGTTTGATTCCTCCAGTGTAGGGGAATGCCAGGGCAAGAAAAGTGTGTGTGTGGCCAGAATTTAGAAGGTCTTGGACACTGAACAGAAACTGGAAGACCCTACAGATGAATGTCTGCTAAGGAGTCAAATAGCAATGATAAAAATACTACTCAAGTCAGACAAGGATAGCCCTCCTCTGCAGAGCAATGGCATTTACTGTCATCTTTCTAGATGTGGAGGATAAAATTATTTGGGATCATGAAAAAGCCAATTCCATCCTGTCATTCATTTCCATCAATAGGCAGAAAGGATCACAGCTAAGAATCAAGTGCCATCAGCTAACTAAAAGTTCCTGGCTTACTCTCTCTGCCCTCTTCTCTTTTGGAGCCTTTATCAGAGGATTAGTGCACTCTTCACTATCATCATCAACTAGTTCTTCAGACAAAGACTTTTAGAAGTTGATACTATCACAGGGAGCAAATCCATCCCAGAGATGCTCTCACTGTGATGCTGGGTGGCCGGCCATGCATGTCACCTGCTCTGGTATGTTACTTTGGCTATCACTTAATCAACAGCGCCCTGAGTAACAGGAACAGAGATTAATATTGTCAGTCTCCTATCTGGTAAGTACACACACACACACACACACACACACACATTCTTCTCTGGCTTATTTCCCCCAAAGAAGTCTAGCATAAAAGGGGGAAAGCATACAACATAATGGTAATTGTATACACTAAACTCAACATTCTCTATGAAGAGTTAGAATTTTTCCACAGTTTTAACCAGTCCCAAATGTTTTCCTAAACACTAAATTAGTCCCTTTAACTGTGTATTAATGTACAGTAAAATTCTGGCTAACCAATTTCCTTGAGGATTGGCCTCTCTGTATAACTAGATTTCCTGGATAGCGGAAAGTTCATTCCTTTGAAGTCACACATTGTTAGGATTTTGATGCTCATTCACCTCTCGTTTTCCAGATGAACAAGCGGGCCTCAAGAAGGAAGGGTGCCCAAGTCATAGGATCTGCACCGGAAGGGGCCTCAACTATCACCAGTAGTGTTGCTCTCACATTGTAGAGATAAGCAAACTCAAGCCAAAGAGATGAAACAACCTGCTGACAGTCACCCTCCCACGTTTGATTCCAGTATCACACCTTATCAAACACTGTGTCACAAAGTTTCCCCAAATGGGTCACATTTTCCGGTCATCCTAAACAGCAGATAGGAACCTCTATTCTTAGGCAGTGCTTATTTTTCTCTTTTATTTTTAGTCCCAGTCCACATTAGAGAGACTGCTAAATGGCTGGATCTTAGAGATGTAAAGGTTATGTAAATGACTTATAAAAAAACCCACAACACAACACAGCTGGATGTGTTAGAGCATACTTCTAATCCTAGACATGGGAGATGGAGGCAAAAATACAGCAAGGAAGAGTCAGTCTGGTTTAAATAGTGACACCCTGCTTAAAAGATAATAGTAATAAGCGAAGAGATAGAAAGCAGCAGAGGGATAGGAGGAGGAACAGGGAAGAGGAACAGGAGAATTATGGAACAGTACTTGGCATGTTGAATATTACTATTAAGAGCCAGCAGTATCTTGGTGGATTAAATGCCCTAAAGTGTCAACAAGTAGATGTCAAGCATTTCACACGTGCCTGGGTTTATTATTGATATCAAGAGAGGTGATATTTCTACATTAGAATATGAAACCTGTTCTATAGAACATAAATAAATCCCAAGGTAGAACAGACCCTTTCAGGAAGTAAACAAAGATGTTCAAGTTGCGATAATTAGATTCGAGAAGCATTTTCTGAAGCCCTTGTTCTACTACTTATTTTTCATGGAGTCAGGGAGCTAACTCTAAGAAGCAACACACTGCATCCTAAGTTTAACTGCAAGTCAAACCATGAATACAGTAGACCCCGTGATGCCTGCCCCTAAATTAATCTGATGGAGTCTTCAGTTTAAAGTCAGAGACCAAATGAAATGATATGACACAGTGGCGTTTAGTTAAAGGAAGATTATGGAGCTGGGTTTGGCAACATTTTTTCCCAGCTCAAGTTCTACATGTGATCTGTTACTTAACTACTAAAAAAAATGATCACAGAGCACTTGGCTATAAGATGCTATGGGAACACTAAATACACCACAGCTGTAAAGAGAGATGGAGACGTTATAAGAAACCTGGGATGAAGAAACATGCTAAGCATTAAAGCGAGAGAAAAAAAATGTTC
The DNA here is from genome assembly GCF_000001635.26 of Mus musculus. NCBI lineage: Eukaryota > Metazoa > Chordata > Mammalia > Rodentia > Muridae > Mus > Mus musculus. The sequence continues at coordinate 52,066,183 of NC_000086.7, forward strand.
TTTATTTTCACAGCCATAAATCAGACCACCATGTATGGTTCACACAAAGAGAATGCAGAACCTGGGAAGCAAGCCCCACATGGAGGGTGAGACCATGTATATAAAGAGGTTTTCTTCAATAGCCAGGGGATCTAAAGACCTGAAGGGGGAGCCCACAGGACCTCCCCTTTGTAGAAGACTTTTCAATAAACTAACAGTTCACCCTGAACCCGAGCTTTATCAACCTGCCTAAGGCTGGATGGTAGATGTAACAAGGACAGCTCTTCACTCTAACTCTGCAACAGCCCTGCCTCTTGGGGTTTAGCAAATGGAACCGCAGAGGACTTCTTATTAAAAGGCAAAGTAGGTTAGTTAAAAGGCCAAAGGTGTATCAATCAACACAGGAAAGAAAGGGGTAAATACTAGTGTGTGAATAGTGGTGCACTGGAAATTCTCTTCTGGAGTCTCTGGCAAAAGCTCAAAGCCCCGTCGATCCAGGGATGGTTCTTGCTGCCTGTCACATGGTAACAACAGGCCATGCATGCACTGCAGGATGCTTCTCCACAAGTTCCAATGGGATATCTACACTCCTGAGGAGGAGTGAAAGGTTAGACCTTTCTCATCCATAAGCCAACATACAGTCATAATACCATCATTTGTTTTGGGACCAGGTTGGCCTTGAACTCAAGAGACACATCTGCCTCTGCTGGGATTAAAGCTGTGTGCCACCACACCTGACTGGGGAGCTCTTTCTTTCTTTCTTTCTTTCTTTCTTTCTTTCTTTCTTTCTTTCTTTCTTTCTTTCTTTCTTTCTTTCTTTCCTTCCTTCCCCCCCCTCTCTCTCTTGTTTTTTTGAGACAGGGTTTCTCTGTGTAGCCCTGGCTGTCCTGGAACTCACTCTGTAGACCAGGCCTGGCCTCAAACTCAGAAATCTACCTGCCTCTGCCTCCCAAGGGAGCTTTTTAAAAAAGGGAAAAATCAAGTTCATTTACATTCTATTCCCTGGTGATCATCAAAAAGGAAGTCAATACTGCCTTCATTCGCTCTAAAACTCACTTACTGAAATATATTTACTTCAGAAGTCCCCAAACCAAATAGTAGATCATGCCACACAGGGGATAATTAAAAGAGCAAGATGCTCCAAGGTCTCCATTTCATCCTCAGCTATGTACTTTCCTATGTGGCACAGCATGCTACTTCAAATGTTCAATGTGACTGGGACTTTGGGTCACATCTCTTGACTAATAGCTGCTATGTTTTTCTTTCATTCAGAAGGCTCTGAGTCTAGATATGAATCACTTCCCAAATCCATAGGGCTGGGATAAGAATGTGGGTGGACATTTATGATTGTATTTCAGAAGATGTCACAATTTTTAGACTTCTCCTAGGGATATAGTTGTTTCTCAAAGCTTCTGAAGACAGAACAGGAATGAATGAATATATATATATATCCCTTCTACCTTTGAAAAAAATATGGCTTAAAGCACTCACAGAGAACATGCTTGCTTAGCTTTTACACGTGTTGGGGGAGGATGGTTGCTGTCTTTCTGAAATTGGCAGAGCTAAAAGCTGAGCCTGAGAGACAGGTAGACAGGGGTTCTGGAGTGCATGCAGTTAACTTCCTTGAGGTGTAGCATTTTGTCAGTGATGAGGATCAGATCTAGGTCTCACAAATGCCAGAAAAGTACTATGAGCCCCAGATGCTTTGGTGAAAACCGACATGACTTCTTTGGAATCAAAGCCTAACTAGGAAGCCTGGGGGCAACACAGGGGTTCTCAGACTTCATACACTTTCAGCACACTCAATGGACACTCTATATCAGCTACAGGGCTGGATGCTTTCTAGTGATAAGGTATAGTTTTTCAGGTTTACTGGTGAAATGAATCAGGGATTATGTTAGAGGGCAATTTAGGACACAACTATATATGGAGCAATGCATACTAGATACTGGGGGGAAAGGACATATTGTTTAATAAAATAATAATGACTTACTGAGTGCCAGCACCATGACTTGAAAACTGTTCAAGCTGCTATAGGAGTGAGAAAAGAGATATAATTACAGTGTATTACTCACTGTCCCAGCTCACAAAGAGTTCAAAGGCTCAAGAAAACACCACTGGACATAGTAGACAGGCATTCCCTTGGCTTGGGGGTGGGGGTGGGGTGGGGTGGGGCATTGCAGCTGAGTGGCAGAACACTTGCTTAGCAAGCACAAGGCCCTGGGTTTCATCCCTAGTATCACAAAAAAAGCTCCTCTTTTAACCAAACAGGCTGAAAATAACTCATATTTTCCCTAAGTTCTAAAACTTAAAGAACTTCAGTGAAATGTAGCAGAGGTAATGAATTTTTACCAGATCGGACAATGTTTATAGGAAGAAAAGGTTTATAGAAGGAAGAAGGGATGATATTATTTATGGAGAACATGTATTCACTCTTGCTAAGGAATGTTTAGCTTCTGGACTGAACAGTTCTGTACTAACTCAAACACCAAAATCAATTTGAGTGATTGATCCATAATCCTAATACACGAATATCCAATTTCTAAGACACTTAAAATTCTTTACAACTGACTTATCATTTTCCCAATATTAAGACAACTCTAGAAAGCTACTCAGAATATATCCTAGTAAGAGTCACTGGGAAGCCATTCATGTACTTCTTAACTTCGTTTAAAAGTATTCATTGTAGGCTGGGAATGTAGCTTAAAGACAGGGATTTTAGAGCTGAAAAATGGAGAAAAGGAGGGGAAAAGAAGAAAGAAGAGGGAAAGGAAGGAGAGGAAGGGGAGGAGGGACAATAGCAGCAACCCCCTCCTCTTTGCCTTCCTGAGCATGTAGCATGACATCTGTATGCCATATCTGCTATAAAAAGCCTTTATAGAAAAGTCTCCTTGTCAAAGCCTCTTTAAAAAAAAAATACATCAATGGAGCCTTTCTACCTAATAACCTGCATCCTCGAGGCCCACATTGAAAACTCCAGTGAGCATCTTACAAAAAGAAAAATGCTGGAGCACAACTCTTCCCACAGCCTGCATTTCATTTCAGAAATTCACAAGGAGCTTTAACCAACATTACACAACGACGGAAGTCAGCGTGCTGCGCTCAAGTTAGAAACACATTACCTTGTACTTTATTCCAGCTCTGAACACGCATGTGTTGCTGCGCAATGCCCCCTCCCCTGCATTTTTTTTTTTTTTACACAGCCACTCACACCAAACAAACAGCAAAGGTCTAGCTTTTCATCTGTTGCCTGGTAACATAAGCACCCAATAAAAACAACAGGAAATATTGCACCAAATTATGGTAAGAAAAAGAGATAGGGAGCCCACACTTGCCGTGGGATGTGATGAGTTTATTTAGCAATTTCCTAAGTCATCTCGAATTCAGTACACACACACACACACACACACTCTCTCTCTCTCTCTCTCTCTCTCTCTCTCACATGCACGTGCGTGCGCCAAGAGATATATATGAGACATTCCTTGCTGTTGATCTGATAAGAAAAATTTGAAAGCGTAATATATAGAATAGCTCCCATTCATTCACTCAAGAATACTTGTGGGCACACTGTAGATAGAAGCTGTACAAATACCCGAAACTCTTTTTTTTTTCTTCATGTGAAATCACTAGACTCAGTTATGCTCCCATAAAATAAAAATATGATTATTTTAACTCCCTTAAAGACTCTACATGTTTTGGTTTTATACTTTGCAGTATTTTTTTAAAATTTTTTCATTGTATATATTCATTTTATTGGTATTATTACCTAAAAATATCTCCATACAAGGACATGGAGCATGGCTTCTCACACCCCACTACCCCTACCTTCTCTCTTTTTTGCCTCCCATTAGTCTCCTTTTGTGCCCTAACAGTTCTCTTCTGCTTTTATGTCATTGTTGTATTAGCTATATAAAATTTAGAAATCATAAAGCAAATATCCAGAATCTGTGGTCCTGAGATTGGTTTAATTCACTTAATATAATTAGAGTGTTTGCAACTTTTACTTATTCCGCCTCTTGATACACCAACTCATCTCTAGCCTCACCATAGCTTGAGTTCTACCATGCCCTTTGCAAGTCTAGCCTTTACATTAAAGTGAAAAATATTAATAAGGGTAGAATGGAAGTTTATACTTGGTTTCTTAAAAGCTTATTGCCATTTATAAAGGTGTGGGGAAAAATTTAAAAATATATATACATATATGTTTTTTAAAAGCTTATTTGCATTTATAATGGTATGGGAAAAATATTAAAAATTGGTCTAGTATTTGGAATCAAGGGAAGTAGAGAGGAATCCACAGAAATCATTTTCAAGGCAGGATGGTCATTCATAACATCTTGATGGTAAAGCACCATTGTCTAATTATAGTCCCTGTAGTTTGGCATGCGGGTGTAGACACAGACCCATTATGCCAGTGCTAATTGAAACCATGAGAATGTATCTCTTTGGCAGAAGAGCTATTAATTTTCATGATTCATGTAACCACTTGTGTATTTCTTGAGCACCAAAATAGACTCCATCCTCCCAGGCAAAACTGCTGCTACAAGCAGGTAAGTAAGAAATGCATCATGAACCATGACAGATAACGATGGGGTAAGTAATACAAAGATGCATAGCAGCAGGATCCTCTTGAACCATCTGTTCCTAATGCAGGGGCATCACATCAGTTGGAATCCTAAGGCTCTAAGGAGTGTGCTAACAGTGCCGGGTCCAGCAAATGTGAGGCACGGCAAGAGTACTTCAACCAAGTAGTGCCCTTCTGTGGAAGGGAAGGAAGCTTGCTGGTGCCAGTGGCCCTTTCAAAGGCATTGTGTTGATCAAATCATTATTCATCTTGGAAGTTCAAAAGGAAGCTGGAAATCCAGGGTGTTGTCCACTTATAAAGAGAAAGTGAGACCATCTCTGAGTTAAGTATTCCAGCAAGTTGCCCCAAAGCCAGGAGGCTTTTCCAGTTTGCCTTTCAACATCTCTTTGTAGCCAAGTGATTTGGGTCTCCTCATTTGGCAAATATATTTTCTACCTTAAAAGGCCTTTCTTCAGGCTAGAGGGCATTAATTTTATTAGGTACCAAAATGTTACATATGTTAAATTGTTCTTCCAAAGAAAATGCACTTGGGAAGGATTAGCAGGTGAAGAAACCCGGGCATGAAAAAAAAATTACTCAATATATAAACTGGAAGAGAATCCAAATTATAAGTTAGTCATATGGATTTGGTACTTACTAATTTTGAAATACATTTGACAGCTCATCGCTATGTCTCCCACATAGTAAAAGTTTAATTGCTTAACAGAGACCTACAGTCCAAAAATATTAAAACAGTTAAGTATTTTTTTCAAAAATATAAATATGCCTGGCATACTGCTACATAGGGACATCCCATACAAGATGTCTTAATTTGGCATCTTTAGGAACTGATTTAATGTCTATGTATTTTGCTATTGCGTTATTAAAATAATATAAGCAACCTTAGTTTAAAATTTTGGTTTCAAATCAATCCTTAAGTCCAGAAGTAGTTCAACACTGAAGCCAAAACAGTATTTATTTTATTATTATTATTATTATTATTATTTTACAAATATAATACTTAATATAGCCTGATATTATTTTAGCCAAGTAACTGGCAAATAACCTTTGTCCTGTGTAATTTAGATGGCATATCTTGTATTCTCTGTATTTCCATAAAACTATGGACTATCTTTTAAGAAGTCTTTTAAGAAGTACAAAATGAATACAGAACTGAGCTCAATTCTGAAACAAAAATGTTTAAGGAGTTATGCTAAAAAGCAGCTTTTCTTTGTCCCCCAAACTAACAGTAGAGCTTACATTTGGTTAAAGAGAGCACTCTTCAAACACTTACTTAGGGATATCCATCCCTTGTCTTTCTCTGCATACTTGCATATATAGCACAGGGGTAGACATGTGTAATATACACAGGGCACTTAAACCACACATTGGCTCCTTCTAGCCCATTCATCTTAGAATGAACATAAGACACTGTTAAAAGTCAATAAATATGCCTGGTAAACTGCTATGCCAGTAACATGGGCCTTAAAGAATTGTATACTGTGGACTGCTTCCAGACTGGGATAGAGGTTAAAATGACTGCTGAGGCTGACAGAAGTACAGCATTGAGATTACTTTTCTGACTATACCTATCACTTCACTTACCCTACCCGAGGTTTATATTCCTCACCGAAAATTTGTCATTGACAATGAAAGGATCAGAAGGAAAAAGATAAGGGGAACAAAAATATTCTACAAAGAAATTCCTAACAATTTACAACCTGGAGTTGAGAGAATCCGTAAGTAGGTACATAGAGTTTTCTAATTCCAACCTATCAGCACCTATTTTCTGTGGTATCCCAGTCTCCAGACTTATTTGCTTCATTCTGGTAAACATCAGCTTCCTCTCTGACTGAGGTGACAGGACATTCTGTGTACTTAGTTGCTCATTAACAGTTAGCAGTCCCTGTTGCCTGGTTATGTTTGTTAATAAGCATCTGTTGGTTTAGACAGTAAGTGCCTTTGTTTGGATAATAAATTACATGGTCATCCTACCGGTAGATGAACTCTATGGCAGTCAATCTGGTGGGTATTTTGATATCTATAATACTGTTCAATATTTACATTGACCTTTTGTCCAATCACCAAAACAACTAAAGGACAAAAGCCACTATCTGTGCATACAGGATTTCAACAGTGGCTTACGCATTGGCCTTCCACTTGAGAGCCTAAGGGAAAAGCCCTAAGAGCAATCTGACAAAGATAACTTTGCTCCGGTGTGTATCTTTCTTCCCTAGTATTACATTATAAACTATCTCTACCTAGGTTTCTTTTGCTACTACAAAAAAAAAAAAAAAAAAAAAAAAAAAGACTAAAAGCAACCTGGGAAGGTCTGCCTTACATACCCTGGGTCACAGTCCACACAGAGGGAAGCCATGGGAGAGTACTGCCTTACTGGCTTGCTCTCCACAGTTTGCTCACTCTGCTTTCTTATACCAACCAGGACCACCTGCCCAGAGGTAGCAGCACCCACAGTGAGCTGGGCCCTCCACCGTCAGTCACTAAGCTCTGAACACTCAACACCTTCTTCAGCCCCAAATTCCAAACTGCTTTACATAAGGGTAGTGGCACAAGGTCCTTTAAAACCATTCAAGGGCTTAAGGGTACAGCTCAATGGTAAAAACTGGCTAAGTATCTGTAATGCCTTAGAGTTCCATTCTCAGGACTACAGGAAAAAAAAAGTTGGCAATCTAACAGAAGGGAGAGAACCATTTGCACTTTAACATCTTGCTCAAAATCCTCCTGCAGGAAATGTAGGAGAGCTAAACTTCCCTGTGGCAGTTACGGTACAGATGGGTCAGTCTTCTACCACCAACACAGAAGAACCCTTGTTCTTCGCTTCACCTCACAGACACTCATGAAGGCCCTTCTAAGGTGGCTCCATGGAACAGTCTGAAAGATACCCGTCTAATCCAACTCTTTTAGTTTACAAGAGGTTCCTTTTATCACATATCACAGTAGTATTTTCTACCCTGATAATCTCATAAACAAGGTCATGATCAAAACCTTGACTAGTGCACAGTATTTTTATGAAATCTCTGAGCACACTTTGTGATAAGGAAACAAGTGCTCTTAGGTACATATCATTTCCTAGTCTACAACTAGTGAGCTCATAGTAAGCATGGAGCCTGTGTGTGTGGTGTGGTGTGTGTGTGTGTGTGTGTGTGTGTGTGTGTGTGAGAGAGAGAGAGAGAGAGAGAGAGAGAGAGATTGGGAGAGAGAGATATTCTTGCAAGAAGAGAAAAATAACTAAAAACAGATGGAGGCTAATTTGTTAAGATCATTTTTAAAATTAAGATTTTAGAGTCAATGTACATCCTACTTAAGAATGGCTACCACGGAAACTACAGAAAAGAAGAATGATATATAAAGATGCTCCTCCTAGCACTGGTAAATAATTCTAAACAACACATGCCTGCGGACAACGTGTGGGAGGTGAGAGACCAAGAAAAGATCGTTATTGAGCCAATGGAACACTAATGATTTGGTTTTGCACCATTCTTCAACCTTTCTTTTGAAAGCAAACCAGTCAAAATGTCAACACACAGAGTACGTGCAGAGAACTTACCACGGACACTTTGCTTACTACATCCCTTGCAACTGCTAAGCCTTGAGCGAAGGTCCTGGCTGCAACAAATGCGCGGGTAACCTGGAGCTTCAGTTTCCGAGGGACATCTCCAAAAGGCTTCAGCTGCTCTGTATATTTGCTCACACATTCCAAGTACTCATCTGTAAAATGGTACTGGGAGTTCACCAGGCGAAACATGCGCTCCAGAAGGCGAGCCCAGAAGTCATTTAACATTTCTTCCAGGTTCACATTTCCCGCCACATAGTAGCGCTTCAACTCAACGAAGAGATCTTTAAATAGCTCTGAATTTTGCATGTATAAGTGGCCATATGTCTTCACGAACATATCATTCAGGGATTTCTCTGCATTTTCAAGAAGTTCTTTGAAGAATTCTAAAAAGAAAACCCCCAAAAAAGGAGAGGAAAAATGAGAAAGGCAGTTTTCTAGTAATTAAATAACTGAATGAGATAAATTAGAAAAAAAATGAAAAACAATTGTGAGATTAAACTGGAAAGCACATTTGCATATAAAGTGTACTTCTGAGGAATTTCCATCTCAAATCATTTGTCAATGAAAAGAAATCTCTATCACGAAGTTACACTTTCATAGATGGCTACCTCCAAGGGAAGGGGTAAGAGAATTTTACATCAGCATCTTTGGAATCAGTACAACATTCTGAAATCCTGAAATGAACAATGGCAGGCTGGACATAGTGATACCTGCCTGTACTGCCAACCCTGGAGAGGCAGGGGGATCAGGAGATCAAGGATACACAATAGATTCAAGGCTAGACACAAGACTGTGGCAAACAAACCAATAAACAAACAAACAAGCCAGAAAACAGCAGCAGTAGCTAAAAACAAACAAAACCTAGATGGAAATGAACACAGTATGTCTAAAAGATGAGGTTTCCCCAAACATTTTATTGTAAGACTCTAAGCCTTGCTAATGCTGAGACCCTTTAATACAGTTACTCATGATGTGGTGACCCCCAACCATAACATTATTTTTGTTGCTGCTTCATAACTAATTTTACTTTTAATTAAAATTTAAATATCCATGGTTTTTGATGGTCTTAAGCAACCCCCATGAAAGGGTTGGTTGACACCCTAAGGGGTCTCTACCATTGCTCTAAACCAAAGTAAACCAAGCCTCCTGATTATGACCTAAGATTAGGACAGGTGTTTCAAAGACTTCTTTTATCTCATTTCTTCTTTACTTAGTTACATAATATGCCTGGAAAATGTCTGGGGGCACAAAACCTAATCAAACTGCCCTAGAATCAAGCTCACGTTGCTGAAAATAATTTCTTGAACGTTTTCTCTGTAACATTAGTGTACCTTAGTGGTATCCACCTTGACTTTGGGATCCTACAGGATTTATACTGTGACATTATAATGTTCTTTTGAAGATTGCAAAGACACATTTATAACAGATGCCATCACAGCTCTGGTGTATTTGTAAAATGACATAGAAAAATAACTGAAAAATACAAATGACAATGTCTGGATATTTCCGATTCATACCTTAGCCACCATACACAGTCATAGTCCAAGTGCTAAAGGCTTTAAGTTTTAAGTGAAAACCGTAACTTAATTTTCTCTTGAAGCTTAATGAGATTAAGAGATGCAGGAGAAGTCCCAAGCTAGCTAGCGTTTACAAACACAGGTGTGAACAGGAGATCCTGTAATAAGCAAGATGGAAGATGAGAACTGACACCCCAGGTCATTCTATGACATTGACTCCATACTCTGTGTCATGTGTGCTTGTACTCATATGTGTGCTTGTGCAGGCAAATGTGCATTCACACGAAGATTATTTTTTTTAAGAGTGAGAAGCTAACACTAATTTTTTTTTTTTTTTTTTTTTTTGGTTTTTTTTGAGACAGGAACGCACTCTGTAGACTAGGCTGGCCTCGAACTCAGAAATCCACCTGTCTCTGCCCGGCACATTAATCATTCTTAAAGAATTTCTTGCCTGGTATAAAAATAAATACCCCCATGATATTAAGTTTAAAAGCATGAAATATAATGAATATCAGAGCAAACTATGAGAACTTGATTGAATGAGAAATTGTGTCTAAGTGAACATGGATCAGAAGGAAGGTGGTGCCACTTCAAAATGCAATAGTGCTACAAAAGTGTTCTCTTCCCACGCTGGGAGGACAAACCAGAGGCTGAAAGTTAACTCCAAATAGTTTTCAAAACCCTTGGACTAATAAGTACATCCTTTTGGAAGAAGAAAGACATGTGTGGGTTTCCATACATGCCAAGAGAGCCCATACCAATGCTTTGAGACCCTAACTCATCAATACTTGCTTCTTTGAGGTTTAGGGATAAGGTCCAGTATTCTGTCGGGTTTCAGATTTTTAGACTTTTGCTTCTTGGGCTGTTTCTTCTCTCTTGTTCCTAGTTGTGGATTTTCCCCCTTCCTTTCTACTACTTCTGGTCCTTTGTTTCCAACGTTTTCTTCAGAGCCTTTCTGCACAGGAGCCAAATAAAGAAGCACTTGCATCCTCACTGGCCTTTGTACCAATGTTTTCTCCCTTAGAGTGAGAGCAGAGTATATGAAGAACTACGAGACATGTACTAGGGTTCTCCAGAGAAACAGAACCAAGAAAGGGGGAGGCTAATTATAAAGGGAATTATTGGACTGGCTCCCACAACCTCAGAGACTTCGAAGTCCTGAGACAGTTATCAACACACAGGAGGGCCAGGGAGACCAGTAGGTAGATCCTATGTCTATGAAGCCCAAAGGGCTGGAAGCCTCCTGAAGAGCTACTGGTGCCAAGGGAAACCTGATATGCATAAGCACCAGCAGAGCAGAGGAAAACACACCACCTTCAAAAGGCCCATCAGCATGAGCTGGGTTCTCCATTTGTGTGTCATTATTTCATCAGGGCCAGCAGCCTATTAGATGGTGCTGCCTGCACCAAGGCCAGGGGCTTCTGCTATTCAGATCACTGGCCCACATGCCAATCTTCTCTGGAAAACACCTCCACAGACACATCTAATAGGATGCTTTATCTCATCTCTGAGGACATTTTAACACGCCATCATAGGAACATGTGAGAAGAACGCTGTGAGGAGTCTGTGTGGGGAGGCCTGATAAGTTCTCCAAGGGTACACCAAACAGGGCTGGAGAGATGGCTCAGCGGTTAAGAGCACTGACTGCTCTTCCAGAGGTCCCGAGTTTGAATCCCAGAAACCACATGGTGGCTCACAGCCATCTGTAATGAGATCTGATGCCCTCTTCTGGTGTGTCTGAAGAGAGTGACAGTATACTCACATATACACAATGAATAAATCTTAAAAAACAAGTCTTGGCCCCACCCAGACTCACTGAGCCAAAAACTCTAGGTGTTGATCTAGTGTGCTGTCAATTCTTTAATTAATGAAAAATGTCTCAATTTCACTGCTCACTAGCATTTGAGGGGGTGGGGGGCAGTGCTGCTTTAATGACAAGGAAAATGTTTTCTTTCCAATGAACTGCCTCTAAAAAATATTACCTTCCTAGAAAGGATGCTGTGTGATGTCTTGGGCGTAAGTTTTCTTATATCGGGTTCTTTCAAGTACGTGTTAACATAGATGACTAGTATGTGTTGCATTTTCCCATAATTCCTAGTTGGGGAGTTTGAGGGTACTAAGGAATTGCAAATGACATCTGGTCTGTGTCCTTTACAGTGCCTTTTTACCAGCATCCTTGGTAAATGGTGCTTGTTGAATCGGGGCATGAAATGTGGAAGTGGATTGTGTTTGGACATGCCCAGTATGCTACACTTGCATATTGCAAAAGGGAAGACTGGTCACTGCGAACAGTATAAAAACCTTATGCCAACCAAGAGCTCTTAATACTTCCTGACCTAAAAAAAATTCCAACAGCAACAACAGGCCCTTCCTTACATTATATTTTATCATATTATTCATAACATTAGTATACACCGGAAGAAACTGGGTGTGAAGAATTGTTTGGCTTCTGCTTCATATTTGTTTAATAAGTAAATCTGAATGTTCAGTTGCATTTTTAATCAAAAGCTCTTATAGTCAGGATTTTACAGGGTAGGAGACATACAGTGGGGTTCATTGAAGTCAGTTTAATTTAAAACTTAGAAAAGAGTCAAGACTGATCCATTAGGCTTCAGAATACTATAAGCCAAGGATATCATATGGAGAAAGTTCATCATCCTATTTTTTGTTTTTGTTTTGTTCTTGAGGCAGAGTCTCACTATGTAGATCAGGCTGGCCTCAAAGTCACACAGACCTGCTTGCCTCTCTTTTCTCCTAGGTGCTGAGATTAAAGGCATGCTCAGTGAATCCATCCATTCTCGTCAGGAGCTGACCATAGATGCAGCTGTCCTTAATACAGCTACACAGAACATAAGAAAAATGACTTAATGAAAAGGAAATGGATTTGATGGTGACATATGCCTTTGTCCAGCATTACCACATGGACTTTACATTGGGTCTCATGACTCAAGATTTTCTTGTGAGCCATAAGCCTCTGTTGCACATGTAAATATGTGTGTGTTTATGGCAACATGTGTTCTAGGAAATTAGTGTGGTGCCACATATACACTAAATCCTAATGTATCTCGTTACCCAGAAATTTTATCTTCTTGCCTTCACACATTAAAAGACTCTTTTATGTGGCCATTTAAGTTGCAGATATAAAGAAATTCTGAATGGGTATGTGGTTAATAAATGCTTGAGAAATTCTATAAAAACTAATACAACAAGTTAAAACCTCACAGCTTAATCTCTCCAAATGGCTATGCAATTTGACAGGTATGTACTGAGTGCCTATTATGGGCTCAAGTCAAAGCACACAGCTTTACCGTGTACCTTAAGCTTTCTTCTGTACAATCAGACTACAACAAAACTTTCTAGAGAGACAGATTTCCCCTATCCAATTTACCTTTCCTATACAGCCACTTTCCACTTTGGCTTTATGAGTGCACGAGAGACTGTCAAGCATCTATACAATTCTTAATCCTTCACTTCCTACAGTGAGTTCTTCAATATTTATATATTTCACCCTTGAGTCAAACAGACAAATAATTCATGAGACCCAAATTCATTTCTCCTTACATTCATTTCATTAATGGGACTATTCTGCCTGGTTTTTGGTTTTGGCTCAAAAGAATGGCAGACATCATGTAAATTCTAAAATTAGACACGGTATCAACCAAATCATAATTTTCATGCATAATTCTAGTCTATCTCCACTGCTCCCTACTACTCTTCCTATGACATTTCCTTCCAGAATAAGGACACATTAGACAGTCAAGTAAGTACAGGGCCACGGCCATCCTTCGTAGCAACTTGTAAGTGCTGCAGTTCTCATCTCTACCTGTGCCCCACCCATCCTTAGCATTATTCTTGTTCCTCAGAGTCAGGGTCAGATCCTAACTGCTAAAGAAGACCTGCCTAGGCCAAGATGCATAGCAATCATCCTCCATAATCATTAATGAAACCAATTATAATACAAGAGTTGGCGAAGGGAACCAGCAAGGGTAGTGTAAACCAGAGTTCCCACTGATCAGAGGCTGAGTTAATTGGAAGTTAGAGCTCCTATACAGCAACTGCTTGTACTTGTGTAAAAATACTGCTCAGACAGAGTCTGTTTTAATTTAGTGAAACTACTGGTCTGGAAGAGAAGTCGGAAGAAGAGGCAGTAACTGAGCATTTGTGAGCAAGTTTATTTCTGTAATTTTCCATTTGGAAGCTTACCCATACAAGCAGCTCTTACTCCTTGAGCTCACAACTAGCCGCACCTGAAGGGTGGAAATCAGTACCCTAAGGTGCTATGAATGTAAAGCAATGTGACTGGTGGGGGAAAGCATGAAGACTCCTTCTTAGACTACATGTCAGATTTGGGAAGAAAAGAAAAAGAAAAAGAAAAAGAAAAAGAAAAAGAAAAAGAAAAAGAAAAAGAAAAGGGAAAAGGAAAAGAAAAAGAAAAGGAAAAAGAAAAAGAAAAAGAAAAAGAAAAAAGAAAAAAGAGAAAGAAAAAGAAAAAGAAAAGGGAAAAGGGAAAGGAAAAGAAAAAGAAAAGGAAAAAGAAAAAGAAAAAAGAAAAAAGAAAAAAGAGAAAGAAAAAGAAAAAGAAAAGCCTATGTCTTTGATGGCATCTACAAAACAGGCAATTCTTTCTCACCTCACATGGCTAATGCTGGTACAAAGTTATGCTCAGTATACACAGACACAACTAATAATGCAGGGAGTGATGCGATTGTCACTCCTAGAATTTCTTTATGTCAACAACATTTTCAAACATCTTTTTAAAGACTGGTTTATGTCTTGTCTAGTGGTGTCGAACATAATCCATATGGGGGAAAATAAATGAAGGTAAGGCTGCTGGAGGTCTGCTAAGAAGACCTAAAGCCTTATAAAACCTGGAGCTGTTTATCCAAAGGGAAATGCTTAATGGCTCTACCTTGCAATGTTGTGAAATGGCCCAGACATCCATGAGACTAGAAGCAACTCCTGGGTGAAAACTAAGGAAGGGAATGTCAGCAGCTACACAAAGAGAGAGTTTACACTGCCTGTACGCTAGAATGTTGCCAGCACTGCACACTCCAAACACTTAATCAAGACTTCTTATCCCTCTTGTCCCATGCATTTTATATGCATACTACGATATTTACTATGGGCCTAGTGGGCATAAGAATTGAGCTTGGGGCCTGTAAACACTTCTTGACTCTAAAATTCAATTATTCATAGTGTTAAAAGGACTTATTTAACATGGGAAAAAACTGGAGTGAAAAGCCAAGCCTTTCCTATAAACATATTCTATGTAAATATCCTGCTTTTTATAAAAGAACATCATGTACTTCTGGAATTTCTATCGCCAGCCACTTGCCTTGCATCAAATAAACATTCAAAATTCTTGAATAGGGTCAAGGGAGCTCTGCTTGTGCTATTAAATAGCATTAGTTACTTCTATATAAACAATCGAGTGGGTATTGATGAATGAGCTAGAATGTATTCTAGAACGAGCCCATGCCCTTGAGAGACTGGAAGCCTTTTCTATTCAATCCATTTGTTTGATGCTGTAACTCAGCGGCTTGAGTTTACATTATGAGGGAGCTGTCTTTACACATAAGGATTAATTTCTCCTTCACTAGAAATGCTGCATCTCACAGCCTTAGTGTGGCTTGCCAACACTAAGTTATCACAGCACCAAAATTCTTGAGAAGCCTTCATAAGTGCTACAACTCATCCTTTCCTGGTAGGCAAACCGAAGGAAGCAGTGTGATGATTTGTATATTCTTGGGCCAGGGAGTGGCACCATTTGGAGGTGTGGCCTTGTTGGAGTAGGTGCGACCTGGTTGGAGGAGGTGTGTCACAGTGGGTGTGGGCATAAGATCCTCACCCTAGTTGCCTGGAAGTCAGTCTTCCACTAGCAGCCTTTGGATGAAGATGTAGAACTCTCAGCTCTGCCTGTGCCATGCCTGCCTGGATACTGCCATGCTCCCACCTTGATGATAATGGACTGAACCTCTGAACCTGTAAGCCAGCCCCAATTAAATGCTGTTTTTATAAGACTTGCCTTGGTCATGATGTCTGTTCACAGCAGTAAAACCCTAACTAAGACAAGCAGTCTATCCCATCTTTCACTGCAAGCAAGTATGTAATGAAGAGCAGCTAAGATGGGCATCTATGAATGGAGAGAGAAGGAGAAACAGAAAGCATTTTCCTGACAATGTGAACTGCTGGCTTTGTGGCTATCTCCTCCTATAATCTGGTAGCCTGAAAGTGTGTAGCAGACACTTTCCTCTGCTGTGCCATGTCACTCCCGGAGAGCATGTGAGAGAGCATGGGGGTACTAAAAGGTCACATACCCAACTCATGTTTAGCAGGAGATAGTAAATTAATAGGCTACCCCTAAGTTGGCAGGACAACTGCCAGCTGTAGTCCTCATTTGGGGCTGTTATCATATCAAAGGGTACTAGGGGATCCTGCCAAAGGGTCAGTCTTTTCTCTCAAAGGTTAATTTTATTAATGACTTCTCCTAGGGAGAAAATAAAGAGTATTTATTCTCTTATGGATCTTGATTTTTTTTTGTGTGGCCAGTGATTTAGACTGGGTACTATGTACTTAGTAGTTCTGGGTACTATGTACTTAGTAGTTCTGCTGGTATTGTTCAGTTTACAGAGCTAGCCACTTGGGATATAGCACTCTCATATTTCTTTGTACCCTGCAGCCCCACAGAGAAGGCTTTGGGCATACATAAGTAAGTAAGGAAGCTACAGGAACCACAGCAAGCATTCTAATGTACAATCTGTGTCCATCATTCAACAGGTTGTCATATGGCTTCACAAACCCATACATATACACACATACATTCATGTATAGACACACATACATTCATGATCTCATGTCAAGAAAAAACAGGGCACCAAGTCATTTAGTGATTCTACTTTCATGTATGTATGTGTGATTTGTGTTGACACACAAAAAAGGATGACGTAGCTACAGTGGTGATGGTGGAATGTTAATGATCAAAGATGATTTTTTTCAATGTCTCTCAAATTTCTGTCTCCTCAAAAATTTCAATGACATTCTCATATATATGAATGAGTACACTGTCACTGTCACTGTCTTTAGACACACCAGAAGGTGGCATCAGATCCCATTACAGATGGTGGTGAGCCACCATGTGGTTGCTGGGAATTAAACTCAAGACCTCTGGAAGAGCAGTCAGTTTTCTTTACTGCTGAGCCATCTCTCCAGCTCCAGCATTCAATTTTTTTTTTTAGATTTACATAACATTTCTACAAATTCATGAAGTAAGAGTGATATTTTGATTCACAAATGCATTAGGTAATGATCAATTTGGGGGTTTAATATACCTGTCACCTTAAACTTTTGTCAATTCTTTTGGCAAGTGTATTTAAATTCTTCACTTCTATTTTGAGATACCCAATACATTCCTGGTGTCTATGGTACATCTATTTGGCAACAGCACACCAGAGCTTACTCCTCTACTCAACAAGTAACCCATGGCCAACCTTCTCCCAATTCTCCTCCCTTCTACTCCTCCCACCCCCCCCCCATGAATCTACTCACAAATTCTGTGAGCTTTTAAAGGCTTATGTAGTACTTCCACGTTGTCACAAATGTTAGGATTTCCTTCTTATGGCTGACTCATATTCTGTATGTGTACATCATATTGTCTTCTTCCACTAATCAGTCAGTTGACAGACAAGTTGAATCTACACTCTGGCCACTGTTAACAGTATGGGCAGTGTGACTTTAAGAGATTGCTTTCATTTCTGTTGGTTCTCCCTTCAGCAGTGGAACTGCTAGACCACACGATAGATCTACTCTATTGCACTTTGCTGTGCCACTCTTACAATGCCTACAACAGTGGACTGGGGTCCCTTCCCCCTCACAGTATTTTATGATCAGAAAAGCAGTATTCCTTCCTGTATTCAAAAGGGGTTTTAGTTTCTTTTACTCAGTTTCATCAGTGGAGGCTTCAATGCTTTTTTTTTTTTTTTTTTTTTTTTTTTTTTTTTTTTTTTTTTTGCTTCTTCCCAAATTGTCTACAGTGAACAGTGACAACAAAGAAAAACATCATTTTAAAAAGACCAACGGGGGTCTATTTTTTTCCACTAGGAAAAGCGCTTCTTTTGCAGAACAGAATGTTTTTCACTGTAGCAATTTGAAAATTATGATAGGTATGGAGAAGGCCCCAATTACCTGTAACTCCACAACTGAAAGAAAGCTCCAGCCGCTTGCTGAGTTCCTTTTGTCTTTTCTCCCATGAAAATAAATAGTATCACATGATAGAGAGACTAGGGCCCCCACATTTCTGTCATGTAATATTATATAGTTAACACTTCCTATGTGATTAAAGGTTCTTCAGAGGCATTGTTTTTAAGGTAAACATTTAATTTTTTGAAGTATTTCTTTTGTGAGATTATAGTAAAATTATATCATTTGCCCCTTTCTTTTCCTCCCTCCAAGCCCCCCATATACCCTCCCTTGTTATCTTTCATATTCATGGACTCTTTTTTTCATTAATTGTTGTTACATGCATTTAATTTGTATATGTGGATACATATACAAGTATAATATAATATAATATATATTCCTAAATATAACCTGCTCAGTCTGTATAATATTACTTATACGTGTGTTTTCAGGGTTAATCATTTGGTATTAGATAACCAATTGGTGTGCTCTTTCTTGAGGAAGACTATTTCTCCCACATGTAACATTTTGGCTAATTTCCAATATTTTAGTATTCTAATTAATACTGTGATGTGCATCCTATTAATATCTTACACTAATCTTTATGAGCTTCTTCCATTCCTTAGAATACATAGCTAGCAGTCAATTACTAAGTCAAAGGATATGAATATATTTAAGACTTCTAACACTGTCGCTACATCAATCACCTGAAAGGTGTGCCCATGAATTACACTATATATTTGAGTCATGTTTAATTCTAAGTTCTCATTGCTCCATTAATTCTCCCAAGAGGGAGGATGATGAAGATGGGCTGGACCAATGAACAAGAATGGCCTAAATCATGACTAGTCTGGGAATTCTCTCAATTAAACAACTGGATCCTGTAATAGCTCAAATAAGCTCTTTCTTTACCTGGACAGGCAGACACATAAGAGACAGCTGGGATGAGTGACAACATTTCAAATCCCCAGGCTCAGTACACAACAAATAGTGAAGTCAAAAGCTTATGCTTATCTCCAACCAGATCAGTAACTTCTTCCTGATGCTATGTCTTCAAGAGAAGTCAAAGCTAAGTGCAGAGCCTCAACTAGCATTGTTGTGGATTCTGCGGGAACTGCACATACCCTTTCAATCCAATGAGATAACTAAAACCACAGAAAATGCTTCCATCTCAGAGAACAATTCAAAAGGCAGGGGAAAAAATGACTAATACCAAAATGTACTTATTCATTCACATCAAGTATCACACATATATTGAAAAAGTGTTAGGGGGTGGGGTCTGGAGAGATGGCATAGCGGTTAAGAGCACTGACTGCACTTCCAGAGGTCCTGAGTTCAAATCCCAACAACCACGTGGTGGCTCACAACCATCCATAATGAGACCTAATGCACCACCCCCCTCCGGGGTGCAGGTGTGCATGCAGATAGAGCACTTACATACATTAAATAAGTAGATGAATAAATAAATTTTTTAAAAGTTAGGGCATAGATGGATAAGCAGTTAAGAGCACTTGTAACTCTTGCAGAAGATCAGGGTTCAGTTCCCAGCACCCACGTGGTGGCTCACACCTTCCAGGAGATGACTTCTGATGACTTCTTCTTACCTCCATGGATATCAGACATGCACTTGATACAAATCATTTGAATGCACACTCTCATACAAACACATAAAATAAAAATTAACAGCAGGGCGTGGTGGTGCACACCTTTAATCCCAGCACTCGGGAGGCAGAGGCAGGCGGATTTCTGAGTTCGAGGCCAGCCTGGTCTACAGAGTGAGTTCCAGGACAACAAGGGCTATACAGAGAAACCCTGTCTCGAAAATAAATAAATAAATAAATAAATAAATAAATATTAACAAGTAAATCCGTTTAAAGTGTTTAGCAAAACTACACAGGTCCGTGTCACATGGATGGAAAAGAAAATGAGAAAAATAGCAGTGCATTCCAAAGAAATCAAAGGCAGTTAGTGTGATCTAGGACAATGCATTTTTAAATAGGCCAGATGGCTTCATGTCTTTCTTTGTACTTTGTGGCTACTCTGCCTGTGAATTGTTGCCCAACACACTGTAATGAGGTTTCAAACAGCAATACTTGTTTTAAAGTCTTAAGGATTGAAATCTGAAGTGAAGATTAAAAACCAATCTAGGGGGTCGGGAAATGGCTCAGCTATTAAGCATACACACTGCTCTTGCAGAGGATCCGAGTTCAATGGCCAGCATTCACACGAAGTGTCTCCCAGCAGCCTATAATTCTACCTCCAGGGCATCTGAAGCTCTTGTCTGGCCTCCTTGGGCACCTGCACCCCTACACATATACTCACACAAAAACACATACATATAATAATTAATAAAAATAATTAAAAATAAGCTGGGCAGTGGTGGCGCACGCCTTTAATCCCTGCACTTGGGAGGCAGAGGCAGGTGGATTTCTGAGTTCAAGGCCAGCCTTATCTACACAGTGAGTTCCAGAATAGCCAGGGCTCTACAGAGAAACCCTGTCTCAAAAAACCAAAATAATAATAATAATAATATCTTTAAAAACTCAAGCAGTGGTCATGGACTCCTTTCATCACAGGTGGGCCCTGTGACTTCAAGACCACCCTGATCTATACAGTGAACCTTTCTCCAAAAACAAAAGCAAACAAAATTAACCATCTGTGTTTGTGTTACTATATGTATTTCTATAATATTCAAAATGAGTCAGGGTTTTTTTCCAAACCTAAAACAAGATCTTTATTAATTATGTGTAAGCAACAAACTCTTCACCCTAATAACAAATTCATGAAGTTAAAATATAGTTAAGATCAGGGCTAGGAAAATTCTAGAAATTTCAACTTCGCTAATGGCCATGAAGCTCACCTAAATGTATCTGTCACTGAAGGTGAATAGACAGCTCGCTTTCATTGAGGTCATTACTTTCAGAGGCCTATGACTTCAAATGCCTTCAGCCCCGAGTCTCCACACTGGTTTTTCTTATTGGCTTAATGAAATAATGACTGGTATGAATGAACTACAGTGATTAAAACACAGCTTTAGCTAAGTCTGGAGTGTTTCGTGTCATGCCTGTGCGAGATAAGCACAATGAGAGTGGCGGGGGCCACTCTAGCTTACACAGTGCAGGCCGAGAGATGGGATGGACAATTATGTCTTTTATGTGCATTTTAAGCTAATTTAGAAATTTTCTACTATTATTCAAGTTAACAAGCTGTGGGCTCACGGGAGAGTTTCCAAAGAAAGACCTGGGGAAAGTAGTTGAGGGTTATGAAAAAGAGGGTACCATACAGATGGCTAATTAACATCTTATAGGACCTTTCACTAAAGCAGCTGGTCTAGTCCCATATTTAAAAGATTCACAGAATTTTTAGAATTTGAAAGGGTTTTGAGGGAGCATCTTGCTCAACCCCCTCATTTTATGGATGGGAAAACTGAGACCCAGTTAATTGCCCCAGGTCACAAAGGGTCCTGCTGCAGAATTCAGGCTGACAATTCGTTGTGTTCTGCCTCCCAATCAAAGTAGCTTAATTTCCTCCTAAAATGACAAGAGTTTTCCCAATAGATGAGTATCAGGTGACATCTTTAGATCCTTACGATTTAATGTGCAAAATATCTAGCAAATAGTTTAATTCAGGGAGTTGTTTAGCAGTTGTGTTTCTTTGTGGTTATTATATCATTTTATTATGTAATCCAGAAACGTATTTAACACAGCAGCTTTGATCACCTTAATAACCCATGTTTCTTTTAAAAACAATGAGTCTCACAAAACGGCCGACCTTTGGGGATGGGTCTTTATGTTGTAGTCCCCAAACATGGATTATGCTCCAGTTCTATTTCCATTCCCCTTGCCAAGTAATTCTCCCAATACCCACTTCACTGGCTGATTAGCATATTCATGAGACAACTGCTTCAGCTAATTAGCAGTTTTATTACCAAAAAATTCCCACGACTGGCCAAGAGGGGGAGCAGCTACCCCTGTCACTCTAACGCTCTAACTCAAGGACCATTTTAAGATAAAGAGTTGACAAAAAAGCCTGTAGGACAGAAAACTACAGAAGCCAGTCCTCACGCCCAGAGGCACATACTGAAAGCATAAGCGGCCCAGTGACACAGGCTCAGTAGTTATGAGCTGAGTCTGATCCTGAAAACCTACAATATAAACAGACAACTGACTCCTGAAAGTCGATGCCTGACATCAACACACCCTGTGCAATG
Organism: Mus musculus; assembly: GCF_000001635.26. Lineage (NCBI taxonomy): Eukaryota > Metazoa > Chordata > Mammalia > Rodentia > Muridae > Mus > Mus musculus. The sequence goes on from NC_000086.7 coordinate 52,088,205, forward strand.
AACACACCATGTGAACACACACAAAAGAATACTTATTATTGTTATTATTAATAAAAGTTTAATATTTTAAAATAAACCCAAGAAACTGGTTGAAAGTACTACATGGAGGTATTGCCAAATGAGGTGTTTTCTTGAATTTACCTAGCTCTGAAAACATACAGGCACTGCTTTGAATGTACAAATCCACTTATAAACTTTGTATTTACTTGAGACACACAAAACAGCAGAAAATGGAAAGTATGGAAGCAAAAAAATAAAGAAAAAATAAATAAAAACCACCAAACAAACAAAACTCAACCAGCCTCCCCCCAAATCCTTAGAGACAAAGAAATAGGCAAAAGGATTTGTCATTCACATTTGCTAAGTCCATTATTGCCAGAGCAGGTACTACAGCACTCACTTGCAATGGAGTCAGAATGAACAAAACCTGAGGCAACTAAGGCCATTTCTAACCTCGTGCACACTCATACATTTTGAGAACACAGAAAGTTGCCAGGGCTCAAAATCATCTCTGTGAGTCTGCATTTTAGGCTTGGACACAGCCAGATGTTCTTTGGAAGTTAATGGACCTATTGCTATGCTTTGTTTGGTTTTGTCTGGTTGTTTTTGCTATTTGCCTTCCATCATTTTGCTATTTCCTCACTATATATCTCCAGGTGGGTGTTGTGAGTAACTTTGCTATCCTTCTTTGTTCCCCAGCCACCATCTTGTTTCTTTGTCCAGTTGCTGCTTCTCCATTTACATCAAAGACAGGTTTCTCTTCTTTTTAAATCAGAGTTTGGACAATTCTTTGATCCCACCTTTGGACTTCTGAGAATTGAAATAACCCTAAAGAGCTTTACTCAACATCCTGGATCTTTTAAAAATATATCCATCAGCCAAACAACTGATGCATCACCCACTAAAGGATTGCTAAGTACCAGACAGCTGATGTTTTATTACAGAAAATTGTATCAGAAAACTTAAAATGTGTACAGTATTCCAGCTCTGTTCTGATCTCCAGACCAAACAGATTTCAGCGGCTTACAACAAATTTTAATTGGTACTCATTAACTTTATTGTCTTTGCCACGTTTTAAATTAGAGCCAGAAGACATACGCATGAGCTTTTATAATAATTTTTGAGTATGCTTTGGAACTGATAAAGGTACCATTTTAATGTATTTATTAAATGAGAACAATTGTTTCTATATTTAAAAAAAACAAGCATATGTTAACACTTACTGGTAATAGCTCTCTATATAGCTTTCTTTAAAAGAAAGCTTGCACATTGTAATCATGCTACGTAGTATACTGCTACAAATTCATGGGGAGGGAAGGGGAAAACAGCTAAACTAGCAGACCTATAGGCAGTAACATTGGGCTCTACTCCAGAGAAAGATATGTGTACCAAGTCTATACCCAGAGTTGGGTATGTGTTATATTCTACAACTTTCTCTTTGAGAAGCCCACACCTATGCTCTTGGATGAGTCTTCCTTTCTGCTGAGCACCTTTCTCTTTCTCTCCACCCTCAAGCTGAAGCCTATATGAAATGCTTTATATTAACCCTCAGATGTCTTCCCTTTAAAAATGAAATGAGAAACGAGGTAACTTAGAGAAGATGGGCTTGTGTCTTGGAAACAAGTTGAACTTCACAGCATCATGCTGTCAACAAGAGCCAGATTACAGTTTCCTTTCTAATATGGGTATGAAAGTCCCATGTGGTTATTTTTAAAGCACTCACCTCTCAAATATGCCAGAGTCAAGAGACATTCACTGTTTCTGGGCATGGTAGTGCACACCTATTCCTCATTTTCTCATAGCCCAATGGCTTCCAACAGACCAGTGGACCTAGTGAAAGGTATATAGCACTGGGGAAGCTAAAGCAAAATCGCAAATCACAGGTCTCCCTCTCAAAAATAGAAAAATTAGATGAACTCAGAATGGACAGGGAATGAGAGTATGAATGAATCATTGTTTTCAATAATAAAAGTAACAGTGACCTAGACACAGGTGGGATCTAGCATTGTACCTGCCAATAATTTCTATCTTCTCAATTATTAGCACAAAGTATTTAACAGAAAGAGCTACACATGCCAGGGTCAGGTTAATCAAGAGGATATAAAAATACATATATTTATTCTCGCTCATCCAGGTAAAGGAGACAGAACTAAGACCACAAAGACTAGAGGTGTAGGTCAGTAGTTGAGGCCATGTGTAGCCTGTGTGATATCCTGGGTTCCTTTCCCAGTCTCAGCATGCAAAAATAAGACCAAGTACATATTGCACACAGTGTACTTGAAACAATGAGTAGAATCAGTTGCATATACTATAATATCCAGGCAGTATTTGAGTTCAACTACATTACAAATTAAATGTGTTATAGTTCTTGCCTGGACAGCTTGCTTAATACTTACTAAACTGGTTACAAAAAATAAAAATTTCAAATAATAACTCTCAAAATAAATGCCTGAAATATAACCTGTTCTACAGCTGGGGAGTGTCTTATCAGCTATATCAAATCTAATTTAGTCTAACTTCTCACCATGGTAACAGCCCTTTGCAGGGAAACTCAAAGACATTTCACATCTAGAAAATTTGCTGTGTACTACTTCACCACGCAGAATGTCAAGAAAAGCCTGCTTCAAAGGTACTATGTAATTAGAATGGCCTTTAAAACAGGCACAAAGCAAATTGCTCTGATTAAAATCAAGTCTACTTCACAACGATCATGAGTGAGTAACATCACAGAAAGGAATCCTGGGGTGTTTGAGACCACATAGTATATAGTTTTGCATCTGTTATCTGTAGTGTGGACTCAGGTAGGGCTTGAAGTGCCTCTCATCTGCTGACTTCCTCTCTATTAAATGAAGTATACATGTGAGAGGGTTTAGAGTTCGGCTGTAGTTTTCCAGGGAAAGACTACACCAAACCTCAGCTAATAATGATCCTGGAGAGGGAAACAGGCTTAGTGAAGACCACAGACTCATAGCCATTTCCAGGTTACAGGCTGCACAGATGCTCAAGAGCTGAGCATCTTGGTTAGTTAGATTCTAAGAATTCTAGCTGACAATCCATTTTGAAATTTAAAATCAAGTCCAGCATCTATAGAATCTCTCTATTGGGTGAGAGAGTTAAAGAGTTTTGAGATGCCTGCTTCTTATTAGGAAGTCTTTACTTGCGTCAAGAACACTATGGAGCATTCACCCAAAGAAAGAAAAGGAAAAGCATTTAAATTAACCCCATCTATTTTTAACTCTCTTTGTCCGTATTTCCATAATGCCTAGGATACAGATGCCTGTGTAAAACTGCTTAGCTAACTTGCCCCTAGAAGCCTACTTCAACCACAGCACCACATCTGGTAAGAAAACTGAAGTTCTCAGGGAACCGAAGATAACTGAGAACTGACCATACAAAAACATAACTGTCAGCTCTTCCATGTAACTTAGATCACATACCATCAAACTTCTTGTAACGGGATGCAAAGATGGCTTGCAAATGGTTGCACTGTTCGCTGACCACGGTTTTGAAATCATCTTTACTTTGCAGGCTGTACTTCTCTTCCATCTCTTGAGAACAGCATGTATAATCCTGGGGACAGATCTTCAAATGGTCACCTGGAAGGTAAAAAGACAATCTATGTCACCAATATCCATCAGGTTCAAGAGAGAAGAGCTTGATTGCCGATGCATATTCTACTTCATTTAAGCCACTTGAAGCTCAAGCGTTGCATAAGGTTACATGGCACAAGGGAAAGATCTCATGGGTTGATGGTTTTATTTTGTCTAATTTTTTTAACTAAAACTTTATTGTTAAAATAAGCTTACAAATAAATAAACGACACACAAAATTAGCCAAACCTAACCTCTATACAACCTAATGAACTTATATATTTAGAATTGGCATTAAAATGGAAGTTGTGATGCATTGTATTAAAATTTTCACCTGCAGTATCAAATATATTTAGTATACTTATCAACTAAATTAAAATAAAATAACTAATAAAGTCACCTCCCCCCCAAAAAATCCAGAAGAGCTTTGTAATCTGGAAGATGACTTAGCCACAGGAAAGTTGGTATGAGGCAAGAAGAACAGCATCATTTGGTAGCAACACAAACCTCTTTAATGAATTCCTTAGGATTCTTTGTGATACACCATGTATGTAAGTCATGCAAACAAGATATGTCTTTAAGGATGTTTAAGGGAGTTTATACTTCAAGAAGAAGAGAAGAATTTATAATATTTGTGATAACAATCATCAATTAAGTAAATATCTAAGTCTCTGTTGTAGTGTAAGAAAGTAACATAAATTTATACACATGAGCTCTACTGACGGAAAGCAAAGAATTTTAAAATTCAAATTTGAAATGAAAGTGGTTTAAGTTTAAGGGGTTGTCAGCACAGAGGCAAACTACTCATACTGGAAAATCAGAATCTATGCTAATTCTTGAAGAAGTGATCACAGGCCATTCTCTATGTCCAAGATTCCTTTGTCTTGCCACTTTCTAGGCAGGCTATTGGACTCTAACCACCTACTGTGTGTGTTGTCACATATTCCTTAGATTCTCAAAGTCCAATGGTTTCCAATAAATGTGGTCTTTATGTAGTGATATAACCCAGAGTTAAGAAAAGTGTCAGATGGCTCATTCCCTAGCAGCCTAGCCTATAAAGTATCAATGTTCTTAGAACTACACTCTGTCCATAATTTAGAGGTAAGGGTTTGAATAGGTTCTTCTATGCCTTCTCCTCTTTGTTTTCCTTAGCCACCAAATGAAAACTATGCTTTGAAGAAACCAAAGCTTCATCCCTCACAATGACCAAACAGGTACAGTGAAGCTCAAATTTAAGCTACATCAGGTACTATGACTTGAGTCATTTCAATATTTACAGATTTGTTAAAACTGTAGAAACCCTCACTATGACTTGTTCCGATGCTCTGCTGTCGCTGTCCACTTCCGGAAAACAAAGAAGGATCTGAAAAGAATCAAGATCTCAGGAATGTGGGTCTGAGCCTGAAGCGCCCCAACTACTGGAGGGGGTGAAGATAACAGGGGGAGAGTTCATCTCAAAATGAAATCTCAGGTATGTGTCCCCTGAAGACATGGGAACTTCACAATGGTGTGTTGAAGAAGCTAAGGGCCACGGAATGACAAACGTATCTTTCTATTGCTTGGCTTTGTGTACTTTGATGAAACAAGTCTTTTCCTAACACAGACACAAAAGGAGTGTTGGGGTTGGGCAGGGGATCTGAATATAAAATAGTGTTGGCTGATCAGCTGATTAACACTAGACTATTAATGCATAGATACAAATAATTACATACTTAGGATGGATACATACACACATACATAGACTGAGATAGATGCAGAAATGGAAAAATAGAGAAATAGAGCTATTCCTGGTCATTATTTGCAGTTAAAAGTTATGGAGACTGTTACTACTTAAAGGACAAGCTTCAAATCTCCATCTAGAAACTATTGTTTCTTTAGTGATTTCTAAAAGCCTTGGATAATAGATAACTTTACTGAGTGGAAAAAACGATTTAAAGATTGTGAAGCAGAGTTTAGAGCTGAGGTTATAGAATATCTCAGATCTCATTAGTAAAAGCAAAGCAATGGTTATGGTTGCGAAGGTTCAGTTTAATGCAACCCCTTCCTTAAAACCAACCCCCCCCCCATTACAGGTTGCTGGTATCAGAACACATAATTAACAGAGATAGCCTGCTGTCTGCTGCTCTTAAGCTTGAAAGTTCCTCTACTAGTCTAAACACATAAAACAGTATAAAGGCCCACAAGTATGTAGTACTATACTTTTATTATTCCAGTACTCAGAAGGCAGAAGCAGACAGATCTCTGCTCAAAGCCAGCCTGGTCTATTCTCAAGCCCTTACAAATATTCCATTGGGCATGTATAAAATTTTCAAGGCAAAAATAAATTATCAGGAGTCTGGAAAAATAGCCATATCTATCCAATCCATTTTTTAAGACAGGGTAATCACGTGGCTCTGGATGAACTGGAAATCATCATGCTAGCCTCAAACTCATCTGCCTATCTTTGCATCCAAAATGTTGGGATTGAAGACACCGTCATGTCCAATTGTCTATCCAATCTTAGCAGGTTCACACAAGTAAAATGGATAATCTATTGAATTACTGAGTGCTATGAAAACTTACCAAAGCAAAAGACCCCTTTCTTCAGCAATTGACATGTGTGTGGGAGTTCCCCCTCCTCTCTCTCTCACACACACACAAACACGTGCATCTTGAAGGCAGAGCATAGTGAGAAATTGGGAAGGAACCTTCTTCTCCAATGAAAACACTAGACATTGGGAAATTCAAACTTGCCTACAGGAGTTTTTTTACACTGAGGACAGAACACACCCTTCCAGCTTTACCAGTAGCCTTGCTGAATGTTTACAAAGAGAAGTATAAAACCCCACACACTCCACCCTCCTCACATCCACCAAGACCTTCAACAGGACCTTATGAGGGCCTGCTTATACTTGAACAGTGGAGAACACATTAGTTTGGGCAATGCCTAATAAAGTCAATTCGTGTACCTTCATGTTCGATCTTTCCAGGAAGACTCAGCTAACTAGTAAGAAAGGCTTGCACCTTGTGTAAAGAAGAGCAACAAGGTAGAATCATGGACATGTTCATTGCCAATGTCATCTTCCTCTGAGAGATCTCATTCTTAGAATACTAACTCTTTGGGGTATATAGCCTTCTGCACAACACTCTGTCTCCATTTATAAAAAGCACTCCTTGAAAATTTAAGTTAACATTTTGGCCAAAAGCTCTAAGAAATGTATAATCTAAAACATACTTGTAAATTAAACCCTAAGACATACTGAGACTACTGAGGATTAAGGGACAGAGCAGTTAATGCTGCTGAGAAGAACAAGGTGGAAAAGGGCCACAGCACAGTCTTGTGCATTTGAATTATAGATGCGTTCCAATAGGAATCTTGGAGAACTCACTAGAGCAATAAGGCTCTTTTAAAAAAGAAGTTTTACCCTTATTTATTTAGTGTCTTGGGCCATGTGTGTGTGTGTGTGTGTGTGTGTGTGTGTGTGTGTGTGTGTGTGTGTGTGTGTTGGTATTATCTTTAGTCACTGAGCCATCTTTCAGATGCTTGCTTATGTGTCTTATAAAACTGAGTACTTTTAAACTTTTTTCAATGTATCTTAAGTGGTTTGTCTGCATATGGGCCTGTGTACCATGTATGTGCCAGGTGCCTGCAGAAGGCCCCTCCAAAAGTATTAGATACCCTAGAACTGAAGTTACAGATATTTGTGAGCCTCTGTGTGGGTACTTGGAATTGAACCATGGGTCCTCTAGAACAGCATCATCCTTGGTGCCATAATGAATTAGAGAGCAGCTTGGACTGTGTGAGACCCATCTCAACTCCCCTTTCTCAATGTAGCAACAAAATAGATATCTGCATTTCCTTTATGAATAACTCTCTTCATAACTCTGAAGCAATCAGTTTTTTTGAGAATGGCCAAAGGCAAACTCATTGCCTGACACAAGTTTGTCCTTCTCATTATGTGCCCCCCCCCACTGTATTCTTTCCCCTTATCAGGCATTGTTTGATCTCCTCAACTTGAGTATTTCATGGTCAGGGATGTGGCTCACTGTTAGAATGTTTACCTAGCATGTGTAAGGCTCTGGGATCAATCCCCATCACCAAAGAGATGAAAACGTAAAACAAAACAAAACAAAACAGAAAAAAAAAAACTCTGACTAATTACACTTTAATCAGCAAAATGCCTTATCTGGAAGGCAGAGCACATATGAATGGTTTTCTGCTCACATGTTGCTGTGTTCAGTGAGAAATGCCTTTTCTTCCTGAAGACCTCCCTTTAAAACCTGATCATCTTATACATTTCTCATTTAAATAAGATGTTATAACTCCTTTAGGCTACAAGAGCACAGCCACAAATGAGCTGATTTGGGAAAGAGTCAGTGGGAGACAGCACTCAATGCAAGCAATGTATACTAGGGTCTCATGCAATTCTCATTACACCTTACGTAAAGAATCATCACTGGGATGGAAAGATGGCTGAGTGGTTAAGAGCACTGACTGTTCTTGCAGAGGGCCAAGGTTCAGTTCCCAGCATCCACATGGTGGCTCACACCTACCTCTAACTCCAGTTCCAAGATATCTAATACCTTCTTCTGACCTCTGTGGGTACAAGGTATGCATGTGGCACACATTCATATGTGCAGGCCAAAAACATATATATATATGTGTGTGTGTGTGTGTGTGTGTGTGTGTGTGTGTGTGTGTATGGAAATAAATCTAATATTTTTTTAAAAGAATCATTACTGGATACATATTCCCAAAACTATACTCAGCATTGTTCATCACCACCACCACCAAAACCAAAAAACAACAACAACAAAAAAGATGGACAGGCTTCTGGATTCAAGTAGTTTCCAGACAAATAGGAGCTAGGATCTCCAACTGTCATTTGTCCCACATGCTACCATTTCCCCAACTCGATCTCCTCCTTCCACAATCCGGAATGCACATCCATATGTACATACATTGCTTTAATATGTTCTGTCTGCTTTTCACCGTGCCTTCACTCTGCCTATTGTTCTTTTTACCACACCCCACTTATTTAGCTGCATGTATTACAGAAAGGCTGATTTTTTTCTTTGTAGTACTTGTTCAGAGTTCCTTGTTCTCATTTAAAAAGCAGGTGAGCTGAATACTTTCTTGATTTTCTAAGGAAGCAACTAAATGAAGTTGCTCTTTGTACATGGCCCTTGATTTTTTTTTCCTACTGTGGCCCAGCCCTGTCCTAGGAGGCTTGAATTGAGATTCAATGAACCATGCTTTTAAAGCTGAACTCTACAGCATTAAAAAAAATCACTCGAAAGAGCCAAACTTTTTTATCATACCAGCTCTATGTAATTTCTCTTTGGTCTTAATATAAATGCCTTAGTTTTTAAAGCCAAAGACAATCATAAGAAATTACTATGAAATCTTGCTGAGTGTTTATTGGTTCTTTTTTTTTAAGGCAGTTGAAATCAATGTTTTAAAAAGAAGGCATTGAATATTAGCAATCTCTTCAGTCCTGTAACAGAGTAACAGCAACTTGAAGTGAACAGTCTGTAGAAGCAGGTTCTTTCTCTTGCTTATCTGTTGTCTACTCCTCTTACCAAAGACTGACTGATGCACTAACGGGTGCATAGAATGTTCAGTTATTCTCAGATGCTGCCAACTCAGCTTCCCATGGAACATGCTGTAAATAGCAGTTGAGTTCTTTACTTAGTTTTTCTGTACACTGGTATTTTGACTGCATGTATGTCAGACCCCCTGGAACAGAAGTTGCAGACAGCTGTGAGCTGTTATGTGGGTGCTGGGAATTGAACCAGGGTCCTCTGAAAGAGCAATCAGTGCTCTTAACCAATGAGCCATCTCTCTAGCCTCAGAATTTGGGTTCTTAAATGGAGAAGAAACCGTTGGCTCACCCCATGTGATTGGGAAAGCACACATTTTCTACTCATAGGCAAAGTGCCTGTTCAAACACACTTGGAAAAGGAGATGCAAACTGAATGCTAAGGGTAAGAAATGTATTGAGGAGAACAAATGGGATAGATTTTAAGTGTAAATGTTAAGAGGCAATGAGTTTGCACCAGGTTCTCAAAGAAACACTAACTGTTTCCCATGAGATATAAAGTTCTTTAGAAATATATTCTATATGTGTGTGTGTGTGTGTGTGTGTGTGTTATTGCTGATCCGGGTGTTAAAAGGGGTCTTATACAGCCGAAGGTGGCCTCTAACTGTGTCACCAAGGATTACCTTGAACTTCTGATCCTAGTGTTTCTGTCTCTCAAGTACTAAGATTACAGGTATATATCAACAAAATCCAATCAGCCAACAATTTAGATATAGTCACATTTCTGACAACTTGTACTAGGTGACAAAGAGTTATTTTGACACAAAGTAGAAATGTGGAGGAAAAACCATACCCAATAGTTGAGTAATGTGTACATATGACCATGAAGATAGCAATCAAGTACAATCATTTAAGAGGCACCAGAAGCGCTGGGCATGATGGTGCACACCTTTAATCCCAGCACTTGGGAGGCAGAGACAGGTGGATTTCTGAGTTCGAGGCCAGCCTGGTCTACAGAGTGAGTTCCAGGACGGCCAGGGCTACACAGAGAAACCCTGTCTCGAAAAACCAAAAAGAGGCACCAGAAGCAAAGTCAAGATCCGGAATCGGTTATATGGATAAGACAATATGGCGTACACACACTATGGCATTTCTCTTCAGCCACAAAGAACAAAATTATGTGATTTGCAGAGAAATGAACAAACATGAAGATCATCATCATGTTAAGGGAACTAAGCCAGAGCCAATTCCTTACAAAATCTAGATGTTTTAAGGATATCTAGGTTTTGCAATGAGGACTATTAGGGAGAAAGGGATTAATGAGAAGGGAGTTACTTAAACATAGTGGGGATAGATCCAAGCAAAGCACAAGGGCATCATGATGAAACTCAGAGATTTTTTTATAGGGTTTTAAGCTTTTTGATTTTTTAAGGAATAAAGTGAAGTCTTGGACTGGATGCGTATCCAGTATAGAACACCCATGAGCTAAGAACCCCATCTATGGCAGAAAAAAAAGAGTGAGGGAGAAATAAAACAGAAACACCAAAACCTTGAGTTCTAAGGAAACATGATACAACATAATATAACGTCCAAGGTGAAACTGACACTGGGAAAAATCTAAGAAAAGTCACACATTGTTGTGTCGCTATTCAAAGCAGCACCACTAGTAATAACCTAATTATTATCAACAGAGGAAAGGGTCAACAAAATACAATCTATCTGTATAATAGAATATTATCCAATCATAAGGACAAGTAAAATTCAGACATATGTTACCACCTGACTGAGGCTCACACACTGCCAAGTAAAAGGAGCCTGTCAAAGAGTCCATGCAAGATTCCATTTGTAAGAAATGTTTAACACCAGCAAATCTAGACAGAGAATATATTAGCAGTTATTTTAGAAGGGATCTGGGGGTGAGGAGAAAGGAGGATCTATGATTAAAGAGTGGGTAGTTTCCTTCTAGAGTGATTACAGTTGATCTCGGTGAAGGAGGTACAATAGCCAGCATATTAAGAGGCACTGGCCACTACAAATGTGTGAAGGAAATGTAGGTCTGAGCCAAGAGGAATGCATCAGTACTAACTCATGAGTTGGGACAAATGTACTACACTGAGGACACATGGGAGTTGGATATCTAAAAATCACTCTATTATCTGCTAAAATGAAAAGTTAAATTTGAGAAGAGTAAACCTTAGCTTTAAAAGAATAAACCATCAATGATAAATACATGTGGCAGGCAGAGGGCCAGGGCCACCGTGATTATGACTTTCAACATGCTTTTTAAAAAGACCAATACTTGGTAAAATTCTAATATTAGAAAGCTACATTAAGCTATTATTTGCTGGGGCAATTTTCCTAATCTCTCAATTGCTACCTTACCCGTTTTCTAATTTTTATTTGTTGTGAACATAAAACAATTCTTTGCTCTTGGTCTAAAGCATACCAAAATAGTTTCAGTTCACTTTCTAGATGGGCTATGTAGCTACCAAGGAAGCTAAAATACAGGTTGTTATACAAGTTTAGCCTTTCCAGATCACCTCAGAAACCCCAGAGGAACACACAATGGTCGGCTTCATGAAAACAAAGAGAGCAAATCACAGAGGTTTTTAATAATCCCAGGAGGTGGGGGACCATATACATTAATCCATCCTCCCTGCTTCCAAAAAGGAGTGAAATTACTGCATATAACGTGCTACGCACATTGAAAGCCTGAAGTCATTTGACCTAAACTTCAATAATAAAGCACAGAAATTACAGTCATTATGCAGATGTATGATTTGAGATCACCTACCAATCAGTAGGAGAAGCACAGCTAGTTAGCATTTTTCAAAAACCTTGCCAAAACACAGCTCTGGAAGGTTTAAGACTGCCGATTATTCTTAAGTCTACTAATCCTGCAAGGTAAGAGAAGGAGGCCCCAATGAGAAACACACACATTTCTGCAATCAGCTTTATTATATTTCACTAAGAATCACCTTCGTGCGTGTGTGTGTGTGTGTGTGTGTGTGTGTGTGTGTGTGTGTGTGTGAGTGAGAGAGAGAGAGAGAGAGAGAGAGAGAGAGAGAGAGCTGTTACTTTAAAAGTCTACCCTTCATTTTGGTGAGTTCCTAACAGTTTTAAATGTTACTCCACATTGAGACCAAACAGGCTGCTTATTACTTGTTAAATGACAAGTTCATTATGAACTTAAAATACTATCTAAGGGTCTTAGATCCCCATTTGAACTGCAAAGTGACCTATGCCAAACCAGAGTGAATGGACTGCAATACATACTGATTGACCTATGCTGGGCTATTTTGTTGGCATTGTATTGTGTGAGCATCTAGATCACCCCCGTGTGGTGTGTGTGTGTGTGTGTGTGTGTGTGTGTGTGTGTGTGTGTGTGCATATGTGCGTGCATTCACACCTGTGCTCTAGGAGTGTATATGTGTTATGTTTACTGTTCACTGGAATTCTTTTGTGTCCACTTCACATCTCAACTCAGAAACTCTGGAACCACAGATATTTATTACTGCACCCAGCACTATCTGAATATCTGCATGTCAAATGGTTTGCCCAGTTGAGTCAATCTCATCTATCTTGCACACTTATAACCACTACCTCTAGGACTCAATGCTAGGGACAGCAATCAACACTCAAAACAATAATATGAAAGAGCAATACTAGAATTTCACCAAACCTCTCCAATAACTCTCAAGACTCCAACAGATATGTTCTCAACAGTGGTACTAAAAGTTATCAAAGGAAACATGTTGGGGCCCTGAGGGGTAACTAGGGGCAGTAAAGAAAGACTTTTTTCCTGACACTGATTCCCTGAGACAAGGATACATACTTTGTTGGTTCTGAGAATCTCATTCAAATCCTAGTTGATTTATAATATTTATCTGGACTCATTGAACAGAAAGTCTGATGATATCCAATTCCAAATTCATCTATGGATTTCAGAATCTTACAGTGATCTGAAAGAGCCCCATGTGATCTTGAAATCCCTGAGGAAGTATGCATAAAGAGGCTCTAAGGATGTTGTTACAAATGCTTATGAAATTAAGCTTCTCACAACTTTCTCCGAGTCTGTTTCTCTTCTGAACTTTTTCTCCTTTATCCTCCATCCCAATCTTCAAGGTTTCCTTCTGTAGAGGATGAGTCAAAGACAACGAAGAAAACAGATACTCCCAAGGTTGCTCGAATCTGTTCTAGCCTCAACAACAAACACAAAGTGGCCTAAAGAGGAAACACCCCTGGCTATGACTTTTTTCTTTGTTGCTCAATAGTGTATCTCAACTGTCATCTCCAAGCCACGAGTCACGGTTACAAAAACAACAGAGACACGGGCCTTATCAATCATACCAGACTAAGGCCTTGGTAGGTCCATTTCTGAAAGGTGACAGATAGAGGGCTAAGCTCAAAGTGTCAAGGAAGTTCCTCAAGTCAGAGAAGTCTGGCCATTAGCAATATAACCTTTCTCGGCACCTAGCAGATCTCTTGTACAATCACAGATGACCCCAGGGAAAGCAAAAGGAAGAGATAGCCTCAGGCAAACATGGCAGATATCCCTTCCCTCCACACAGAAGGCTGACTACCACATAACCTCTCTGAGAATGACAGAGTACACTGTCTGGGTTACTATACGTTGTCCAAAGCAATAACTTTCAGGCTGTGCCACACCTTAAGTTACTCCATTTTATAAAGGCACAGCCTTGACCTCAGTTGCTACACTGTACTTGGCATTGGCCAAGGGAGTATGGCTGTACATCTTGTTGAGGTAAGTTAAGAACCACCACTTATCAGTGTACCATGAAACATTAATTTACTAAGCAGTAAATAAACCTAAGAATATTATCTAATCTTAGCAAAAACACTGGAGATGCAGGCTTATCAATCATACCAGATGGATGAAATACCAGTCCCCTGACCTTGGACTATACAAGCAACAATACCCCAAGAATGAGATGTAAGCTACCAAGACCTAAGCACACTGGCCCATTCATTATCTGATGATTTGTCATGAAACTCCCCTAGGAAAACTGGCACAGAAACATATCCATTTCTATCCTCAGAATGCACATAGCTCAAGTAGTTTCTCCCTCCATGACATATTGCCTACTTAGGAACCTGAAAGCCATGTGTGGTGATACACACCTATAAACAATACCAGTGCACAGAAAACAGATAATCAAGAGTTTAGGCCAGTTTCATAGAGTTATGATAATAGAGTTAGAAGCTAGACTGGGCTCCAAGGGACCTTGTCTCAAACAATAACTAAAACTAAATCAGAACAAAGCAAATGGACATTTGAAACTGCCTGACCCTCAGTTCTGCATCTGCTAGCTCTGTACACTCTAGAGACCTTAATTTGCATGTGTATCAACTCTCTGCCTCTGCCTCCTGCCACTTTCATCTTTTCTGTAACATATATGTTGATGTGTATTTATATATAATTGTGTGATGTGCAATGTGACCTGATTAAAATTGTCTATATCCATGAGTAGCAAATAAAATTTGAAAATTAGAAAATTTAGCAGATTAAAAGCAATGAAATTGATATTGTTTATGTACTTCTTATTCAATCAATGTTGATATTATAGAAAGACACAAATCTGTCCCATTCTCTGTAATATAGTTTGCTTACTATAACCTCTCTACCACTCCAGAAATGGTCATTGGTTTTTTTTTCTAAGACATGTAATGTTCAAATAAAAGGATATCTTAAGACAAACATAAGGATGTCTTATCCAATTCATCTACAAAGAGGTAATAGCAGCTACCTACCATTTTTCTGTTTCCAAAGTCCCATGGAAACAAAAATACAGTTACATATGGTGCATGTCTTTAATCCCAGCACTTGAGAAGCAGAGACATTGGCCCTCAGTTGAGTTTAAGGGGAATTTAGTCTACATAGTGAGTGGCAGACCAGCTAGGGCTTTATAGTAAGATCCTATCTTGAGAAGATGAAAAGGAATATCTGTTAAAAATCAAGGTCTTAATGTGTTTACTTACAGAAAAACTGATTTCACATTGGCTAGAGATATAGTTTAGTGGTAGGTCACTTTCCTAGTACATGTACATACACAAGACCCTGGGTTCCACATCCTCCGCCATCATCATCATCATCAATAGGTTTCTAAGAAAACAGAAATTATAGGGAACAAAAACAAATACTCATTTGCTATACATTCAAGTCCCTACAGATCTGTTTAATTTCTGGCAATCTTCAGATACACATATAACCAGGCTGGGGCTCCTCAGTTGCTATACAACCATAGTGACAGTGCAAATATACAGAGAGTATCTTTGTTCTCTTTACTGTATGACTGTCAGGTAACCAAAAAGGAAGGACTATGTGTTTCCATTCCTATTTGGGCAGAGATGAAGGGAGAGGGGCTGACAGTAGAATAGCTGCAGAATGATGGTGTCTGCCATAGGATCTAACGGAGACAAGGGTACTTGAGAAATCAAGCCAAAAGATAAGCCTGAGACCCACTGCTCACAAACTCAGACTATCAGTCAATTTTCTAGGGTTCAGAACAATAGGGTGAGTGCATGCTGGTAGTATTCTAAGCTACCAACTTGGCTGCCATAAAGTTGGTCATGTGCCAACTATTAATTCATAAAGCAATTATTGTCCTCATCATTTGAACCCAAAGACATTCCAATTACCTACCACTTCTAGAATGTGGCTGGCCCTTTGTCAATTTAGGATGAGCTATGATCGTGGAAAGTGGGTGGTTGAGGACTGCAGTCACTAAGAGACAGAAGTAAGTGAGAAAGAAATGGCTGGGATGTGCCAGGAGAGAGAGAAAGAAAAGGGAAGTACACAGCCTAGTACTACCAGTAACAGGAAAGTCACCTCCAACTGATGCAAATGGTGACCTGGCACCAAAGCCCTGGGTTCCATGATAACTCCCACCAAGCACAGGGACCTGTTTTTCTCCCTGGTTTCCATTACACAGAGCCTGCAGATGGCACACAGCATTACTACTGCAATTATTGAACATAATTATCATGAAGAGTCTTTGATGTGATAGCAAAAATTATTAAAATGACCCTTCCTAGAGAAGAAGGGCAATAAATGCAACCTCATTCGGAAAATTCAAGGACCGCCTTTTGTAGCAGACCCTTCTGTCAGAAAAGCATAAGTCTTTTAATACACTTGTTTTTTTCTTCCTCTCCTTGAATATCTTTTATCCTATGTGGAAATGAATAATGGTATGTCATTCAAGATATATTTTAAGAATATACTTAAAAGTACTTCAAAGAAAATAAGAAATGAAGTGACCTCCTCTGTGTAGTTCCTCTGATCCCATGGTAACCAAAAAGGAACAATTTTTAGAATCTGCCTTCAAGGATGAGAATAAATAACAACTGAACCAAACCCTGGCCTCATCCTAAAGCTAATACTTGCCAATGCCACAATTATCTGCTAGAACATGCCAACACTGCAGTATAGTGTTAAAAGAAATACTAACTAGAAGTATAAATGTCCCATGTCACATTTTGAATCAATCTGACCTTGTGTTTTAATACTAAGCCAAAATAGCACAATCCTAAATTGTATGCAGTATTACAGAAGCATCTGCATTTACCATATCCAATTTGCTTAGTTTTGATGTAAGATAGTAAAACCATTTTAAAAGCTGAGACAAAACTATATATGTCCAGCATTATGAGCCTTGAGTTATATAAACTGAATGCACAAAACTGAGTAGGTTCAACTAGGTTATATGGAAAACGTGTTTATGCTTTTGGTTCTACTTTTTAATATATGACAATGAACATAGCCCAATATAAATACCAGTTAGCTGCTATGGTCGAGATATGGTATGAGGTCCCATAGGGCTCATATGTTGAAGACTTGCTCACAATAGTGGCACAGTTGGGGTGAACCTATAAAAAGCCTAGTAGGGAGTCACTTGAGCAGACTCTGGAGAGAATGTGGAAGCCCAGCATCTCTGGCTTCCTATGAGAAGCAAGTTCTTTATCCTATACAAGCTCCTCCCTCTGTGACACCATCTACAAGAAGTCTTTGGAAGAGCAAAGCTGACACCAGCACCATACCTTTGAATCTCTACAACTATGAGCGAATGAAGCATCCGCCCTTTATAAAGCTGGCCTGCCTCAAGAGTATATAGCAATGAGATGGACTTTACCAACTACTCTAATGGGTTAATAGTATATCAATATAAACAGATAAACTTAGAAATAAACCAGTATAACCCTGGAGCTAGAAAAGCAGGGGCAGGTAGATGCCTGGGGCTTTCTGGCCATTCAGTTTTGCTGAATTGTTGAGTTCCAGATTCAACGACAGCCTCTTGTTTCAAAGAAAATTGTAAGACAAAAAAATAATAGAGGATACCTGACATTGACCTCTGATACACACACACACACACACACACACACACTTATAAACACAAACAGACACACACACAAAGAAATGAACTACAGTTCAGTCTCACTTTCTATGCATATACAAACTAGAAAAGGTCCATGGTAGCATAGACTCTGAGTTTCTACTTAGCTTAATGACTGCCAGGAAGAGAAAAGGATGGGTTTCTAGAGTGTTCCATCATTTCATTAGTCTGGTATGAATCTCTGGAATTCTGTAAGTTTTGGCTACAAATAAAATGAATTATTATTTCAGGGTCTATGATGGCTAGTCTCGACTGTCAGCTCGACTGAATTGACAATCACCATGGAAACATACCTGAGGGTTTCCATAAAAGTTAAGAGAGGACGGGTGTGGTGGCGCACGCCTTTAATCCCAGCACTTGGGAGGCAGAGGCAGGAGGATTTCTGAGTTCGAGGCCAGCCTGGTCTACAAAGTGAGTTCCAAGACAGCCAGGGCTACACAGAGAAACCCTGTCTCGAGAAAAAAAAAAAGTTAAGAGAGAAGAAGAGAATATGGGTGGCACCATCCCAGGGCCTGAGGTTCCAGGCTGAATACAAAGGACACAGCAACTAAGCAGGAGCCTTTCCCTTCCCCCTTCCCTTTCCCCTCCCCCTCCCCCAAACCCCTCCCTCTCTTTCTCCCTCTCTGCTTCCTGACTGTGGATGCAATGTGACCAGCTGCCTCTAGTTCCTGCTGCCATATGCATTCCCCTCCAGGAGGGGTACTGTCAAACTGTTGGCCAAAATAAACTCTTCCTTAGAGAGGCTTGTCTAGCATTCTTGCCACAACAGTGAGAAGAGTAACTGATTAGCCTATGCCTGAAAAAAATATTTCAGGCTGAGCAAGCACACTAGCAGTGGTGGCACACACCTTTAATCTCTGAGTGGGAGGCTGGCCTGGTCTACAGAGCAAGTTCCAGGACAGCCAGGGCTACACAGAGAAACCCTGGGCAAGACAAAGCAGGAGCAAAACATGCTTGGCACATGTGAGGCCTTTAGTTCTATCCCTAGAAGTAAAACGAAACTTTCTTTTTTCTTTTCTTTTCTTTTTGCTTAGCAGTTAGAATTCTAATAGCATGCATGTGCTATTTCTTTTTATACTTGTTTATGTACTTAATGCCTGTGTGTATGTAAATGGATGTAAGCATGCTTTGGGTCTGACATCTCTGGAGGCCAGAGGGCAACTTGAGGGTGTTGGTTCTCTCCTTCCGTTGTGTAGAGTCTGGAGACTGAACTCAGAATGTCAGGCAGGGAAATGCCCTTACCTCCTCGAAGCCATCTCACCAGCCTGAATTAACATGTCAGTAGCCCACGGATAGCTGCCCAAGAAGTATACTACATATAGTGCACTTGTTAGAACCAAATTAAAAGCCTGGCTAAATTTCTGCGAGTGTATTCATTAAGCTAGAGACACCATGTGTTATGAGAAACATAGAGGCTTGAGTGTAGGCTTGATTCTGTTGCTTAGCAGGTATGACCTGGGGAAAAGACCAGAGCTTACTTTGGAAAGCTGTTGGAGGCATTAAAGGTTTATAGTCACCAAGTCAATAGTATCCACAGGATGTGCAGCTCAGGGATAGAAGAACTGTCTAATAGGCAGAAGGCCCCAGGTTCCTTCTTATGAACAGCAACATCAGAAGATACTATAGGTTTCTCCTTTTAGCTTCTGGGTTCTGGTTATTTAACTGATGAAAATGTGTTTGTGTCTTAGTATCAGTAGCCTTAAAAGTTCTCATTTTTAAAGATTTGCTTAGGTATATTCTTTAAAAAAAACTTATTTATTTATATGAATGCTCTCTCTGCAGATACACCTGAACCCTAGTAGAGGGCATCAGATCCTGAGCTACCTAGTGGTTGCTGGGAACTAAATTAAGGACCTCTGGAAGAGCAACCAGTGCTGTTAAACACTGAGTCATCTCTCCAGCTCCCTGTTTTTGCTACACGTTTAAGTGTGTGTGTGTGTGTGTGTGTGTGTGTGTGTGTGAGAGAGAGAGAGAGAGAGAGAGAGAGAGAGAGAGATGCTCACATGCTGAAATGTGCTTAAGCATTCTCCAGAGGCCAGAGATGTCATGGAGTGTGAGTTATAGACAGCTGTGAACCATCTGATGTTGGTGCTGGGAAATAAACCTGGGTCCTTCGAAAGAACAATCCACACTATTTGCCATTGAGCTATCTCTCTAACCCTCAAAGCACTTATTTTTAATGACAGGCTAACCAATAATTTCACTTTATTCAAAAACAAAACTGTCCCTTTATGAAATATAGGCTCTAGAATTTTTGGTTTTAAAAATGAGTTATAAATTTGGAAATTAAATAAGAAAAAAAGTATTAAAAGTTGACTTGTATCAGCAAGTTCATAGTCTGATCTCATATATTATGGGATAAATTTTGTGTCAATATCCGAGTATTTCTATATACTTTTCCTTTGTATCTTAGCATATTCTTACTCATAAATAAAATAAAAGAGATTGAAAAAGGACACTCCTGTTATTTTATTTAAATATGAACATGACCTTTTAAATTCTGCAGGCAAAAAAATATAACTACTGCACTCCCCCGACTAATGACCACTCTTCCTAATAGCAGTCATTTGGTTGAAAGAACATTCTGTTCTGTGGGGTAAAAGCAAAACAGGTAATGCAAAAATTCAGACTGTCTACTCAGGATAAGTGTATGTCAAATGAAAACTAAAAATATAAATAAATAAAACACCCTGAGATGAAGGGAGTTTGTTCCTTATCACATCAAAGGAAGAGAGAACAAAGATGGAAATGACAGCTCTCCACACAATTGGTTAGCATTTAAGCACCTTTTTTTTATCCCCCCTTTTTTTGATGTTGCTGACGAGAGTTTATGGACCTCAGAACATCTGTCAGCTTACTGCCTGATCATTTCCTTATACTCTCTTTTCGTCTTAAATATCTCTGTCAAAGAGATGTGCTTCTACTTAGTTTTAGCCTGGTACTATAGATTTCCCTTCTTACCCTTTCCCATTTGTGCCTAGGATTCATATGTGTATACAAAGGCAGGTGACCTCAGTGGTACTCTGGCCTTGATCCCAATAGTATATAGGATTTAGGGCACCAAGAAACTGGATAAACAGGTGTGTGATGGTAATTACAGCATTATTAAATTCAACAATATAACAGGGGATAAGCAAAAGCTCCAGGGGACTCTATGCTTTCTTCTGGATTCCCATGTGCAAGTAACCTACCCTACTTGCATTTACACATAACTAAAATATAATAAAAATAAATCATATATATATATATATGCATATGGGGATGTATATGCAAGGCCTTGGGTTTAAGGATTGGTAAGTACATAGGAGTTAAGGGTATAAAGTGGAGAAAGAACAGAACCTTCAATGTTTGCAAAGCAGAAGACAGGCCAGTGAGATGGCTCAGTGGGTAAAGGTAATTGCTGCCAAGCCTGACAACTTGAGTTAGATCTGAGACCCACATGGTAGAAAAAGAATCTATGCCAGCAAACTGCCCTTTGATCTACACACACACACACACACACACACACACGCACACACACAGAGAGAGAGAGAGAGAGAGAGAGAGAGAGAGAGAGAGAGAGAGAGGAGTTAATAAATGTTAAAGTTACTTTTTAGAAAAAGACAGAAGCAGTTATGTTTTTGTTTTAATAAAAAACAAAAACCTACTTCAGATTAGGGATAAAAAAAAAAAACCAGAAGGCCTAGCAAATTAAATACAAAATCAAAACTTGACAGGAGCAATTTCTACAGAGATTCCAAAGCCCACAGCTGTCTGGGTCTGGGTCTCTCAATCTCTCTCTCTCTCTCTCTCTCTCTCTCTCTCTCTGTGTGTGTGTGTATGTGTCTGTCTGTCTGTCTGTCTGTCTGTCTGTCTCTATCTCTGTCTCTGTCTTATCAAAGGGAGGAAGCCATTTAGAGGAAGCACTTCATCACAGCCACGGGGCTAGAAAGGAGATGGTCAAGTGGCTGAATGACTTCTTTGCTAAGGAGACTCACATTCTCTAACGAGAACAGTGAACTGAGCAGGTCAGAGGTACTAGATCAAATAGTGGTATCCACGATGCTCTGCATCTAGTCACCCAAGCAGGAGGAGATAAATCACTGGGACCAGATGGTATCCACCAGCCAGTTTGGAGGTAACTCAAGGGTGAAATTGTTTTGGCCAACATGTGTAGGCTGACTTTACAAACAGCTACTGTGCCCAAGAGACTGGTGCTTGTCAATGTGATTCCTATTCCTAAGAAGGGCTCCAGAAGGGATCCTGGGAAGTAGAAACCAGTAGCACTCATTTCCATATCAAGCAGGCTGGGGAACTTTACAAGAAAGCTGAAATCACTACACACTTGCACAATAAAAGCTTTAAGAGGAAGAGAGAATCCAGAATGTTAGCAAAGGGGAAAACTTCAACGTTCACTTATTAACCTTGAGGCAATGGAACAGGTGGAGCAAGGAGCGTATACAGATTAAGGACAGTTTATGAAGAATGCTAAAATCATTAACAAAAGGCACTAACACAGCTTAGTGTGTATAACTGAACTTTCCTTAAAGGCTTAAAAGAGAGAAAGGAAATTCAGAGGTTCAAGAAAAAGACTGGGTCACTGATGATTTCCTCCAAACAAGCAAACAAACAAACAAACAAACAAGCTATAAAAGGCACACAGAAAGAAACTAAGGTTCAGTATGGGAAAATAAGAATATGACCTCTTTTGATTAAGTAAGCTACTCTTTGCATCGCCCCCTGCTATGTTAGAGATACTTAGCAAACAACACAGAAACTATAGCAATGTCTCACTTAGCATCGATTCATATTTGGGGATGAACCACCACACAAAGCAAGCCTTAGTTTCACCCCCTCCAACACCCCTCCCCAAAGAAAAGGGGGGCAAAAGAAACATTCAGCCTGTGAAATTTACTGTAGAAGTCTGAAGCCACCCTCTGGGACACAGCCTTTTCTTTTGCACACAAATACTTCAGTTGCATATTTAACCAACTCTGCCATCTGACTTCTAGACATTCAGTTCTGCCCTGGGTTTAAAAGGGACAAAGAGTGGACCAAAATCAATGACAGCAGAAGTGACAGCTGAAAAGGAAGGCAGAAGCGACAGCAGCAGAACAGTCTGGGGCCACTTAGCTTAGGGGCACATAGTTCCTCATACTTCAAAGAGCCCTAAGGGCATTACTGCATTATAACAGCATCTAGTAGCTGACTCTCATAATGAGGACTTCAAGTCTTCTTTAACAGATTGTTCCTATCTTTTTAACAAGGTGGGAGAACAAATACATTAGAAACCATTTTCCTGGAAAATGTTTAAAATATTTTCAAAGACAATCTGATGCCTAAAGAGTAATCTTTGGGAACAACAAAAATAACTTACACAAAGCCCCCCGCCCCCGAGAAAGAAAAAGACCTGAGACTTGATTGTATTTAACTGGTACTGGAGATGAACTTAGGCCCTGACAGAGGCACTGAGTCACATATCACCAGGAAAGGTGCACAGGGGATTTTGATCCTTATCCTCCCCAAGTACTGGAACCACAGGACTACATCTGCATCCTAAGACACAGCTCTTCCCAGTGTTATTGTTTCTTTTACGTACGTGCATGTGCAGGCATGCCACAGTGTACGTGTACATGTGGAGTCAGAGAATAACTTGCTGGCATTTGTTTCTAATGCACGGGGTTCCCAGGATTGAACCCATCTTGTCAGTCACCTAAGACATTGTTTTATTTATTTATTTATTTATTTATTTATTGTAATTAGGTTTATTGACTGTGTGTGAGCATATTCATTCGTGTGTGAGCACAAATGTCCTTGGAGGTCGAAAGACAACTTGTAGGGTTTGGGTCTCTCTTTCTACCATGTGGGTCCTATGAATCAAATTCAGGTCGCCGGGCTTTGTGGCAAGGTCTTTAAGCACCGAGCAATTCTCCCCCCAAGACATAACTTTAAAGACGTAAGCCAACACATGATACAAGGTGCAACTTGAAAGACTTGCACCAAAGTTCTAGAGAAAGCTATATGGGAGGATTCTGTAAGGAAAACCGGTTTGCTTGCTATCCATTTGGAATCTAAGAACTGTTCCAAGGGAGGACATTAGTGGTCCTTCCACCTGAGTGTGATGTCCTTGCCAGAGACACAACATCTGAGGACTGACTGGCAGAGCAAGGCCAATAAAGGATAAAAAAAAAATAATCCCCAAAAATTTAGAAGAGGACTTAAGTGAACATGATAACAAGGTTTATTTCTAGGGTGGGTTCAAATTATTTCTTCAAACACACAATTTCCCAAGTGGGTAGAGACAAATCTGCTGAACACACTTCACATCTGTTAAATGCATTCCTCTTGAGGCAACTTGGGCATGGTGACTGGAGCAGAACCTACACACACAGGAACAGACCGAGAGGACGGTGCTTGAGAGGATTGAGCCAGTCTCAAACTGCATGCCCACGCAGCGAGACAGCACACCCCCTACTCGCTGTGAAATGGACTGGCTGCTCCAGGGAATGAAATGGGGCCTGGGTGACACGAACGACTAAAGAGCAGTTTCTTGGGGGCTGAGGGGGTGTGTGTGCTGCTGCTTACATTATGTTCCTGTGCATGAGAAAGTCCCCAAGGTCAAAGAGAAAAAGTGATGTTAAAACTGGCTTTGCAAAAAGGGACTCTAAATTCCACATGATGGAAGTAAAGACCTTCAAGAATGGACTGACAGGGAAAGGGGCAGGAAAGAAAACAGTGAGTCACTCTTTTACGTTCTAAATGCCAATATGCTAAATGCCACATGCTCTATCTGGAACTGACACAAACCCCAGATGATACAAATGTTCTATATGAGAATGAATGAGTTATGACTGGTCTTATAGTTTTAGGTGGCCTTGACGTAAGATGGAACATGGGCATAGCTCATCACTATCCCCAATCTCAGAAGGCATTTCATAAATGGATGTGTGTCTGTGTGGTCATATATGGCACTTAGTGCTGATATTTGGAGAGCGCTTCTTGAGAACAATGTCCTCTTAACATTTCCTACTTCTTAGCAGGATCAGACACTAAAAGCTCTAGAGTGATGCCTCGCTACAGGAGGGATGAAAAGCTTACAATCCTGCCAGCATTTCTGGAAGGAGCAAGCATCCTCATGAGAAGCCACACAATGCGGACTTTTCAGCAAAAGCTTGTAAACTCCTTGTTTCCTCTCCGAGGGAAGAAAGAGCACTGCTGTGGTCCTCAAGGCTCCCTGCCTCCTCTCCAGCTCCCACTACTCCATAGCTGCTCCCACCACAGAAAATAGGTGAGTGAGAGAGAGCAGAGGCAGCCTAGCGGCAGAGGAGGCAGCAAATGGTGGCAATGGCTGTGGCAGCCAAGAACTGGGAATGTCTGCCTGTGTTAACTGCACTACAGTGAGCAGTGTTTTACTTTTGTTTTGAAAGATGAGTTTCCATTCTCACTCACCCTCCCCTAAACATCTCACCTTTGTCGAATGAAAAAGGATGATTTCTCTCACTTCTCAGCTCTCAATGTTTCATCTCCCTCTACACTCCAGGGATGTAAGCAGGAAAACTAGCTGCTTGCGAATGACTGCTCTCTGGGTTTCAAGCCACTGAGACACAGACAGAGCTTAAGACCTTAAGAAGAATTTCCTTACGAAACCGTAAAGGCTAGTGGAAGTAAACGCATCCAACATCACACAGCATTCAATCTCTGTATAAACTTTGCTCTCTTGTTCTCCAACCTGTGACCAGCAAAAGAGAGGGTAAGATCCCCTGGAGTTACAGTTGCAGACCTGATATTTGGGTGCTAGGAATCTAACCTGGGTCCTCTGGAAGAGCAGCCAGTGCTCTTAACCACTGAAGCATTCCATCTTCCCAGCCCATGTAACATCTTTTTAAAGTCCACATTAGTTAATAGTAGACATTAGAATAATGCCAATCAAGAAGTATGATTTGAGTGGAATGTGCTATTGGGTATGTTGCTTGCTTGCCACATCAGGCGTTTTTTCAAATTTAAATGTAACTCCCAGTTTACCCATGGTCAGAGTACAATTCTGTGACTTTTCGATTACTCACAGGGCTTTCTATCAGCAGGCTCAAACCATCCCTATCATCCTCAACAGAAGGCCAAGGTGGCCACTTTGTCCCCCCGACCCACCCATACATACTAGCCTTAAACAGATACTGGCAACTTCCTGCTGCTCTGAATTTGCCTTTTCTAGATAGCTCATTGGCCTGAGGCTAAGAACATGTACCCCACGCCCAAAGCCTTTCCTTTATCTCAAACATGTTTATGTTATATATTTTGTTTTTATTCTGGTGTGGGATAAAATATTTTAGAACACTGAAACCACGCAAGACTCCAAAGTCATGAGAGGCTCCCACTACCCTGCTAGGGTTCTGATTTTCTTGAGTATCTACCCAGGAGTGGGGTGCTGGGCTGTGTGAGCCATCCATCTCCATCTAAAAGAAACTCCAATCCACAGACACTGTGGGCTAATGACAGAAACTTAACTGTTATTGGTCTCCACAAGCTGACATTCCTACTACTCAAGAGACCAGAAACAACAAAGCCATTTAAATTGGGAGAGAGGACCAAAACACAAAGCACTCTAAAACAACAGTTTTAATCCCTCAAGTAAGAAAACATACTTAAATTTAGTCACTACTTCCTGTTTTCAACCTGGAATTTTGCATTCTGAGCTTTAACACACACACACACACACACACACACACACAGGCAATTGTAAAAGCAGAATGAAATAGTAAGAGGAAGACCCTCCGCCTTGAAAACACTCATGTGAATTACATCTTTCAAAAAATGGTAGAGGGAACACATAATCAACTCTCAGGATCAGAACACAACGAATTATCCCCAAGATATCTAGACGTGAATGCAGCTGAAAAGCTAAGAATACCCAGTGTTCTGAACACAGCTAAAAAGTGGGCTTCCTAGTCACTAGGCAATTCAAGACAGTCTCGGGCTATAACAAGACACTCTCGTAATACAGTTGAGTGCAAACATGATCAAGCTATTTTAGGAGCCTGGCATGGGTGGGTCGAATGTCCTTCTCAAATGATGGTGGGAGGCAGTAACTGGCCTTTGTGAAGAAAGTCATAGAGCTTGTTGATTTCTTTTTCACTCTGAAAACTCTTTTTATTCATTATTCCAGCTGCTGGGCAAAGCCTTTCCCCTGATAATATTTGCTGAATTTTAGCCCCATAGTCAAGGAATTTTTTTTTCTACTTCCCAAATTTCTCTTTTATTTAGTATTTTCTTTTCTTTCAGCAGTAACTTTGGTGGTTATCCTGTGATTTCCACCTAATTGTTAAAACTTCATCTCTTTACTGAAACTTCAACCTCTCACCATCATCATACTTGTTTTCCTGCCTTTCCCCATCTGTCCCTCTCTCCGTCCCTAGCCAATCAACAAGCACTTAGTGTTTATCTAAATAAAGTGGTGCACAGTGTCAAACATCAAAGATAAAAATGACCACACTCTGCTCTTGAGCCTAGTGTGGTTCTTTGTGCCACGCCATCCCTTGCTAGCCTCACTCCTATCCTTGTCTTAGCAATATCTTACCAAGCTTTGGAGTTGAGAGAACCTTCCCAAGGGGTGGCTAGGATTGAGACCTGACTATCTTGACTGTTCCTTCCCCGGGCAGACACTCTAACATCTCCATCATACTCAATTGGTTTGATTTTATTCAGATGCTGAACACATGCAGTAATAGAAGAGACTCAAGAACACTAACTAACGGCTTAGGAATCTCCACCTCCCTTACATAAGCCAAAGCTACAATTACTTTATTTTTTTAAAAAAACCCATCAAAACCTACCAACTGATGTTGTAGAGGGGAGAGGAACGACACACAAAGGAAACAAGCCTGTTAAAAGTTTCAAATATGCACTATTTTCCATATTACTCATCTTTCCTAAATGCCTACAGCTGTCTTGCCTTCATTTCTCTGCAGAAAGATGGAGCAATAGCCCATAGTAGTTGACAGGTTAGAGAGCAATGAGTTCAGAAACAGCAAGTGACTAGACAGTAAACTTAACAAGCAAGGCCTCAGACCAGGAAGGACATTACAGCACCAGTACACTCATCTGCCCTCCAAGTGTAAGCATGCTACCACAAAGGCCATCTCAAGTCCTCAGCGGCTAGCTTCAGAGGTTACAGAGGTCAAGACTGTCCACTAAAGGCACAAATCAAGTATGCACTGAGATGATGAGTAAAAGTATAAAAAGATTCTAGATCACAGTGCCGAGTTCCAAGACTGAATTCCAAATGTTAGTGCATGGAAACATAAACATATGCTTTTAATGGGTCAGTTCCGTGGGTCCCTGCTTTTGAATGGTAGAGGTATTTCCAAAATAATAATCAACACAGACCTAACAAGTGGGTCCACAGGACCAACTCCACAAATTACATATATCTAAAATTCTTACCTCTTAAAATGGTGGTAAGGTATCAGTTTTCCCATCAAACTAGATGTCCTATGGACTATTTTAAGCTCTAATGTACATTTACAAAAATCCTGGATCTCACTATGTTGTTCAGACTAACACACTCCCAGTTTGAAGGGAATCCTCCTGCCTCAGCTTTCTGCATGTGTAATTGGAACTCCACACAGTATACCACCTTCCCCAGATTCCAAGGGAAAAAAAATTTTCTGGGCACTATCCCTTCTTAATGGCTCTAGTTCAGAGGAAACCAGTTGTAATTGATGAGGGAAATGAAATCTTAATACTTGTTCAGATAACCACAAACAGGGAAATCAGGAAGATTAATGGAACCTGTTAACATTACTGCCCAGATCTATACTTGAGGCTCCACATCCCCATCTACTGAGACATTCTTCAATGAATCTGGACTTTATACTATAAGGCATTTTCTAACTGAAATCTAGGATTTTCAGTTTCATCATTGCTACTTGTGTCCCCCCAAAACAGACTGCTCAACGTAGTTACAAGCTGCCACCCGCTAAGCCAGCTATCTTGACAATGCTATCCTACTAGTTATAAAGCCAGGGCTGGCCAGAGACCCCATCCTGCCTTTACTCAAAGCTTGGCCAGAGGGCCCTGCCACTCAAGGCTCCAGTTTACAAACACTGCCCTAGAAAAGAAGCTGACCCACCCTAGTGCCCTGGAACTAAAAATAACCCTGTGGGCCTGCAGGCTAGCCAGGTTCAGGCAGCAAAAACCATTCCTGGACCTCCTTAACCCTGGCTAGTCTTAGGTTGCACACTCTTGCCAAAGAACTCACTGCACATCCTGAGTCTCCTCATGCTCCAGGCAAAGGGTGGAACTTAAGGCACGGTAAAGTCTTCATGACCTCTCTCTCCTCCTTTATTTAGTAAAACACAAGGGGAGGCAAGTGAGGAAGGAAACAACTGGCTTTGTTAACCCAGCCCTGGGCCTCAAAGGGTAGAAACGGGACCTCAGGACACAGAAGAATTAAATGACTGATTCAAGGTTATTCGGCACAGTCCGGGGATCACGCTTATAGCTCCTAGTCAACTGTAAACACATCAATCTGATTCCAAAACATGGATGCTGCACAGAGTTTGGACACTTCTGTACAAAGGGGTATTGTGATGATCCCTGGGCAATCTTTGACCATTGCACTCAAAACAATATTTCATACTTTAAAAACCAAAAGCACCAATGGAACAGAAAGAGTATTTCTTTGCTGTTCTGTGGTTCCCTAGGAAGAGACTCACACACAAAACTTATTCACACTATCTGGCCTTTCAATCAGAAATACTAACCGGTCTTGGAGGGATGTAGCTGATTATTCTATGTTGAATTCCCATGCAGAAGCAACGTGTGGAGGGAGGCTAGTCTTAAGAAACTCACTCATAAAATTCCTTCTGAAGTACAGGTCCTGCTTTTACTTCAACTACATATGCATCCAGGGCAGGGATAAGGAATGTTCATATTGATAACATGTCATCAAAGGCAGACATCATTCCATTCTGTATAGTCTGTCTGTCTGTCTGTCTGTCTGTCTGTCTATCATCTATTATTCATCTATCCATCCACCCCCATCCATCTGTCCGTTTGTCTGGTTATGCACAAGCTGAGTGTGTCTTAGCTGGACCAGCAGTCCTTCTGAGTTCAGAGCTTTTTCAGATTTTGGAATATTTGCATACATGTCAGATGTCTTGAGGATGAGACTGATGTCTAGACAAACCCATTTATTTCATGTACACATTATCATACACATACCTGGAAGTGATTTTATACAGTATTTTATTGGATGTGCATTTTTTACTTTGACCTAGCTGTCCCATGAGACCAAGTGTGGTATTTTCCACTTGTGGAATCATGTCAGAGCTCCAAAAGTTTCAAACTTTAGAAGCTTTGAAAAGTTCTGACTAGAGTTGCTCAACCCATATGACTTCTTTGCCTCGCTCTCCAACAACTGACCCTGCTGAGTTAGGAAATCAACCTCCCTCCTCATTCCGCCAATAGGCTTTGTTATATAATATAAAGTTCTTGTAGTCTTTTCCCCCTAAGCACTTAAGAAAAATATTTTTGAATATTTTATATCCTTAATGTGACCATAAATTATTGTTCAAGTCAAGACACACTGCAAAAAAATATATATAGTAGTAATAGTGACACTGGAGGGTATAGCTATAGCTCAACTGGTTTATCTAAATTGCACGAAGCCCTGGGATTCACCGTGAGCATCAAATATACAAAGTGTGGCACAGCTTACACTCATGATATCAGAGGATCAGAAATTCAAAGTCATCCTCAGCTACATCATGAGTTTGAGATCAGCTTGGAACACATGAGATTCTATGGAGTAAAGGGTAAAAGCCTGCTAAGTTCCACACTATCTTCTCTTAAAATGAGTCCTGTAGACAGATATTGGAAATTTGTTGGACTTTTTTTTTCCTGGCAGTGTATGAAAATAATTTAAATTTCATTGTTTGGATAGCACAGTCAAGGCCCTTTTCCAAGGGCCTCCCTGATCAAGAAACCCTGAAGGCTATAGCGTCACAGAGTGGCTCTCCCTGTACCAAGTGTCCACAACTCTCCTTGGAAATCATTCTTATCTTCAAACCTCAGATCTAAAATCATCTATTCAACTCATGAAATCCTTATTGGGTTGGGAATATAGCATGCGTGTAGAGTTTGTGCAATCCCGAGCCAGGCCCTTGTTCAATCTCCAGCACTGCTCTGACAGAAGTGAAACAACCGGACTGGTCCTGTTTTCACATGTTCTGCAGAGCCATGGCAATCATCTAAAAGCTTCTGGTGGCTCATTTTTCACTCTTTTAGGATTTTTAAGAGCACAATAAGGGGCTGGAGAGATGGCTCAACAGTTAAGGTCCTGAGTCCAATTCTCAGCAACCACATGATGGCTCACAACCATCTCATAATGAAATTTGATGCCCCCTTCTGGTATGCAGGTATACATGCAGATATACATTAAAAAAAAAAAACTTTTTCTTTTAAGAACATGGTAATTTTACTGTCTAGGAAAATAGAAAAATCATTTCAATATCACGGGTACCTAAATTATTTCAATATCCTGGTTACCTGACGTTATTTTCACGTATTGTCACAGTTCCTTAACCTTGTTCATGTATCTAAATGTAGAGCCTACCTTAAACATAGTAATCATAGCAGGTACCACAAATTACAGTCCTTACTCTTCTATGAAACTCAGAAATTAATTTCATTCTATATAAAATTAACAACGTCATATAAAACCATTCCTTTAATCTCCCCACAGTGAGGCACACAATTTAATCCTTGTTAGTGCTGTATGTTTGCTTTAAATCCTGTTGCTGCATTCCTTCGTGCAATCAAGTGCCTTTTAAAAACCAGTATATGGGTTACATTTGCCTTCTCTAAGAGAGGTTATGACCTTTTTATACCCTGTGGGGCTTTTGACCCCGGTTCCTGTTTTTTCTTACATTTCTGCTAAGTTACAGTTCTCACAGAAGCACTCTCACTTCAGTGAGATAACTAGAATCTGTCTGAAATAATATTGAGCTTTCTCCCATTAGACAATGTGAGCTAAGCAGAGAAGCCTAACATAGTATTCCAACGCATCTGATAAAGAATGACATGAAAACCTAGTCGAGGATGTCAAAATATTTTTAAAATACTTCCTTACACGGTGATTATAACACAGCCTGATTCAACTCATGGCACTGTTCTCTTCACAATGAATTTTAAATGCTGCAGCATTTTGCACAGCCTGCTTTGCAGAATAAATCATTATTTCAATTATTCAGAAGACAATTCTTGAACAGCACATAACTAGTTAAGGATTTAATTATCCTAAAGGAATAGGGCGGGGGGAACCCAGAGTTTGAGAATTAGGAATGAAATAAATCGTTTTACTCAGAAAAAATGTTTCATGGCCTATGAAATACTGAACCAAGAAATCTGGAGTCGAGCACCCACAGAGCAGCTGTGACTGATATTACTATTAGGGAGCTGCCATGCAAGAGGCAGATCAAAATAATTAACACTCAACCTGATTTTAAAAAGAGAGAGAGGAGGCCAAATGACTCCCATATGATTGCTTTTAAAATAAGAAAGTTATGTCAAGTAGTTGATCACTCAGTTAAAGATGGGAGTTGACAAGGTGAATGAAGGTGGGCGGTCAGCTCTCTCGAGCTGGTACAGAGGAAAAGAAAATTTCAAAGTCAAGTGTCTTCTTACCGAATGTTTTAAAACAAAAACAGAAGAGCTCCTTAAAACCCACCCACATTGCTCCAAAAAGAAGGCTGATGGTTTTTTCTTTCTTTCTTTCTTTCTTTCTTTCTTTCTTTCTTTCTTTCTTTCTTTCTTTCGGTTTTTGATTTGTTTGTTTTGTGTTGTTTTATACTGAGAACAGCAAATATGTAATCTCAGTTCTTTTTCCGACTTCAGGAGCAACAGCAGCAAAACCCGTCCCCCAAATTTGGGGTTATAGTCAACCAAATGTTTTGTCTTTCACTGTTCCAAAATCTGGCTGGAGGGAAAGGGGGTGTGTGCTCTTTTGCAAGAATTGGTTTATGGTTACTAGGGGGTGGGGGCCTCTTACTCAATTAGGAAAAGCAAGTTTGTAGAGAAATGAGCCAACCGACAGGACCAAAATCATTGAAAAAGGCTCCACTTGAGCTCATCGGTGGGGAATGAGAGTTCCTCCACCAGCGGACGGGCGGTTTGTATGTGTTGGAGACTGAAGCTTAGCTTTTCATACCTTCATGGTCCCAGTGGAACAGTTTTATCATGTGAATTTTACAGCCTGGATCACATTTCCCAGCTTCTCCGGCAATGCTTGAAATGGCTCATCGTGAGGCGTCTTTTCTCGTCTTCTTCTTCTGTTTCTCTTTTCTTGGATGCTCTTCAGTCTCCAGAAGCCAGTTGCAGATTTATCCCATTGCCCTTCCAAGGCTTCGGTGACCACTAGCTGAATCACTATTTGCAGACTAAGTCGATACTCAGGAGTACAAATAATAATAATAATCCAAACATGCTAACCAAAAGAGATGTTCTTTTAGAACATCTTAAAAAGAACATCTTTCTAAAAACATCTTGGGTTACAGGTGTTTGAGCTCCAAGCAAAAACGAAGTCTCAATTACTTTGTGAAGTAAAGCAGAAAATTCAGTGAGATCCCAGCAAACTTTATTAGTGATGGCAAGCAATATTAATGCTTTTGTTTCAGGAGTGCTCTGGAACCTTTGTTAAAATATTTGAAAAATACATCAGACTGTGTCTTCCCCCAGTCATTTGTTTAAGAGCTCTGCACGTGTGTGTATCTGTATGTGAAAAGTTACCTATGACCGAATTCCCATTCAGCGTATGTTATGAGCAAAACTATGCAATTAAGCAAAGTCCGGAATTCTCTTCTGGTTCAAATATATGCATAATTGGAAACTATAGCGAAGCTTCAATCTGTTGCATAATTAATTAATTAATTCTTTTTTAAAAGATTTATTTATTTATTATGTGTTCATCATACCACTTTCTGCCTGCATGTATGCCTGCAGGCTGGAAGAGGGCATCAGATCTTATTATAGATGGTTGTGAGCCACCATGTGGTTACGTGAGAATTGAACTCAGGACCTCTGGAAGAGCAGCTAGTGCTCTTAACCTCTGATCCATCTCTCCAGCCCCAATTAATTAATTCTTGACTTCTAGGTCTAAGACCACTGGCTTCCATAGTTCTTGAGGAGTTTATCATGAGCAGAGGAATAAACCTGATGAGAGAGGCACCTATATATTACAAACAAGCAGTTAGTTCTCTGTATTATCTACCTTGGGAGTGAGCGTGGGACTTTAGACAGGATTTCTCTGTGTAATCCTGGAACTCATTCTGTAGACGTGGCTGGGCTCAACTCACAGAGATCCACCTGTCCCTGCCCCCTGAGTGCTAGGGTTATCTTCTCTGTATTAAGGTAAATATACAATATAGCAGTCCCGATGTTCATTATTTTTAAATTACTTTCTGCTTTCAGAAGTGCAGAAGTCATATATACATCTAGGAGTATGGACTGTATTTAGATTTGCTTTTGCCACTGTCAAGTGCTTCAATTGAGTGAACTCCTTTTACAATTGGGTTAAGAGGGCCAGCAACAGGGCTCAGTGGGCTAAGGTACATCCTTCCAAGCCTGACAATCTGGGATTCATCCCCAGGATCACACAGTAAAAAGAGCCTACTAATTCATAAGTTGTACTCTGAGAATCACATGCATGCATGCGCGTGTGTGTGCATGCTCGCGCACACGCACACATGCACACACACACAAACACAAACGTTAGAAATTGGCCAATATAATGAACCTTAACCTTATACCAGTTTCTGTATTTCTCATAGGGAAAAACAATGACCTCACAAAACAGAAAATGGCACCCCCAAGAGAAGCAATTTACTTTTCAGGACATTCTAATGGCACATAATAATCCATCCCAGGGCTGCAGTGATGGCCCAAGCCGAGTGCTGGTGCAGTAGAAATGAGTGCTTTTACTCCACACCTAACCTACATGCCACCACACTAGTCCATTCCGGCCCCGCATTAGCAGCCTCGAAGAGATTTTATAATAACATCATTTTTAAATATAATTTTCAGAAAATTGAGATGAACTTGGCATAGTGGCACACACCTTTAATCCCAGCACTCAGTAGGCAGAGCCAAGTGGATCTCGTGAGTTTGAGGCCAGTCTGATCTACATAAGA
Organism: Mus musculus; assembly: GCF_000001635.26. NCBI lineage: Eukaryota > Metazoa > Chordata > Mammalia > Rodentia > Muridae > Mus > Mus musculus. The sequence goes on from NC_000086.7 coordinate 52,122,890, forward strand.
GAGTTCCAGGACAGCCAGGGCTACACAGTGAGACCCTGTCTCAAAATAATAATAATAATGATAATGATGATAATGAGATGAGTATGGTGACTCACCTGAAATCTCAGTTTAAGGCCATCCTTGGCTACATACCAATTTGGAAGCCCGTATGAGCTACAAATGCACATGTATGGTGTGAGGGGAAAGGGAGAACATATTTTTCTTAATGCTGGAGTGTCAATTGATCTATAATCATTTTCAGCAAATGTAAGACTCTGTAAGAGCCAGGGCATTCTCATCGAATCCTAGTGCAGTTTTAGACCACTTTCCCTGTTAACATGTAAGACATGTGGTTACCCCCTGTAACCATACTCCACCCCCCCTCTTTTTACAGGGTTTTTTCCCAAAATGCCAAAATACAATAAAAGATTTATATTCCCTTGCCATGTTTCAGAAACAAACAGCCGTTGTCCCTGTGTACGGATGAAAGCACTGTCCTCATGGTTAAGGGAAGGAGCTTGCATGGAGATAGTCTTTCCAAAAACAAGCACTCTGTGCCTCTATAAGCACTATTCTCACCTTGTCTTTTAAAGCTTCTCTTTGAAAAACATAGATCCTATTTCTATGAGAAATGATTTTACAGTTCACAAACATTCAGATACGTTACTTCCATTCCTAACAACCAGTTTACCTTTTGTATCAAGAAAAACAACTCGTAAGGGGGGGGGGGGGCTCACTGACTCTGTATGCTTAGCTTGCCTGGCTCTCAGGCCCTTCCTTAGAATGTACACACGGGGGAAAAACATCTTTGATAAAAATTAACATTGAAGTGCTGGTGAAGCACCTGCCCCAGAAGCATGGAGAGCCAAGTTCTGATCATAAAGCACACAGACACTCAGCTCCAGAGAGGTGGAGATGGGAAAAATAAAAAAACCTGTGGCTTGCTAGCTAGACAACCTAGCTTACTCAGATTCAAGGAGAGACCGTGTCTTGAAAATTAAAGTGGAAAGCAGTTAGCTCTGGCCTCCTCAAGCACACACACACACACACACACACACACACACACACAGAGCACAGAGGGGGGGGCAGGAACACAAACCCCATATATGTACACTTTCACAGACACAAAATTTAGAAATAAACAGCAACAGTGCAAGTTTTCTTTCTTTTTCTTTAATAGAGAAGGCTCCCCTCACAGGTGCTAAACACAGGAGCAGTTCACAAATGGGACTAACATGCTTACTGTACATGAGTGCTCGCTGGCATCCACGAAACACAGGTAAGACAATGTTCTTGGCAGAGCAGTCAGCAAGCTCCGAAAGGAAGCGCCTGTTCAAATTCCACCCCTCTTCTGATCACCTACCATCTGCTCATAAAAGACTTCACCTGCTTTGATGGCTGACAATCAAATGAGATGACAAGTCTCCACTACCCACCCTGGGACTCAGAGGTTAAGCCAAACGCACACTCATAATTGCCGAAGTGGAAGTTTTGCAAATGCCCTTTGATAAGGTCTCTGGTACAAATTAGCAGCATTGTAGGCGCTTGCTTAAAAGCAAGCATGTGGCTTATGAACCCCTGCCCTTCCTGCTTATCACGTCTTGCAAGTCCCTGGGATATTCTACATAGCAAGCTTTGAAAGTTCAAAGTGATTTTCAAAATTCTCTTCCTTAGTGTGTGGCTTTTAGTATCGAATTGTTGGAAAACCTTAAAGCCGAGTCTCAATACAGGTTGTACTTTGGGATTTTGGCTGTAACCACAGAGATGTTAACAAGTACTGGACATCAAAATGTCCTGCTTCCTTGAGAATCTCCTCTAACACTTACTGACACCCTTGAAACTTCTTCATCAGCAACAAGTTAGGGTGCTTAGGACCGGCAGAGAGATTTGCACTGGCTTCCAGGCAGCACAGGCGGTGTACACAGCGCATCACAAGCAAATGAATTCCTTATCAAACATTCATTTTCACATGAAGAACTTAAGAACTAAGACTGAAGATGTAACAAGAGTGGTAGAGTACACACTTAGCATGCACACCACACGAAAAAGGAAATTAAAAGAGCTGAAAAAAAATCTATAAACTCTCTGAGTTCTCTTCTCCCCCTCCCTCTTTTGTTTTTCTAAGACATAGCCAGGCTATCTTCAAACTCACTCTCAAGGAGATACTGACCTTGAACTCCTGATACTTCTGGTGCTGGAGTTACAGGCAAGTGCTAAGCATAAGCTGCTATGCCTGGCTCAGAGTACTGTTTTCTATAGAATCATCAGGAATGATTAAGAAATATGTTCCAGTGCTGGGGAGATGATTCAGTGCTTAAGAATACTTGTTGCTCTTGCAAAGGACCTGGGTTTAATTCCCAGCACCCACAGAGTGGCTCACAATCATCTATAACTCCAGTTTCAGGAGATCTGATGGCCTCTCCTGGCCTCAGGCACAACAGACATGTGGCAGATACACACATACACAAGCAAAACAAGCACACATGTAAAAACAAAATTTAATCTAAAAATACTTTTGAAAGGAAGGAAAAATGTTCTCTGTGCTTTCTACTCCCTGCCTCATGTACTTTTAAAACTTAAAATGTCATGTCATGTTGCTTTCTTCTGGATAAGAAGCGGACTTTATGAATTCTTTTGGCCAGAAATAAATGGTGGGCAATAAAAGCACCCATCTTGGCTAAGAATACAAATTGGGATATGCCAGGAATTCACTGTGATATTATCTGTACTTTTTCTTTTTTTTCCTTTTTTTTTGTAAGGGTGGGGTGGGGATGACCAGATCTGGCTATGTAACCCTGGTGGGAAATGCAAGGACTATGTAGACTCTCATTCTTTTCTTAGCCTCCCAAGGGTTTTAAGATTACAGGTGGCACAACCACACATGGATTTTACATTTCACAGTTCGATTATTCACACACACACACACACACACACACACACACACACACAGAGAGAGAGAGAGAGAGAGAGAGAGAGAGAGAGAGACAGAGACAGAGACAGAGACAGAGACAGAGAGAGAGAGAGAGAGGGAGAGAGAGAGAGAGAGAGAGAGAGAAGAAGAAGAAGAAGAAGGAGGAGGAGGAGGAGGAGGAGGAGGAGGAGGAGGAGGAGGAGGAGGAGGAGGAGGAGGAGGAAGAGGACGAGAAGGACGAGGAGGACGAGGAGGACGAGGAGGAGGAGGAACACACAGAGACTCTAAATTAGCTCACTACCTTAACTAGTTCCCAGAGTGACTGGTATTTCCAAAGGGATGTTAATGTAACGTTCATTAATCAGTGCGTAAAGTTCATTTATTCAGTGACTGTCACAGGTCTACAGGACAGGTGAGCACTGCATTCCATGTTGGGGCAAACTCCAAAAGCTCTCTCCTGAAGCAGTGAATAGTCTAGACTTTTCCCCTAGGGGCCCACAGGCAAAAAGTAGGCAAGCACCTGGCAAAAACTGGGGGGAACAAAAAGAGGCATCAGAAAAGCATTCAGTTCCAGGCTGTCCACAGTCCCATTCTGGAGTCTCCAGAATTGGAATGACTGTGACCTATCACCAACTTTTGGCCTCTAGTCGGTGATGTATGGAGCTAATGAAAGAAATGAGCACAATTCAAGCAAAGCTATCAAGGTGAATGAGTAGGTCAAGACTATACCTGTTGCTGGGAAACAACTGTGGAATAGGCCCTTGCATATCAGTGTGCAGACCAAAAGTAGATGGATATGCCAGGCCTGGTGGCTCACACCTGTAACACCAGTACTCAGGAGGGTGAGGCAGAAACACTGTTGGGAATCTGAGGCCAGCCAGTGATACCTAGGCCAGCCTAGGTTATACCGTGAGCCATCTCAAATGATCAGACTCAGGCTGAGAGAAAGAGTCTGCTCAGAAGTATGGGGTTTATGGAGGAGGGCAAAATGTTCTAAATTAGATTGGGTCATAGGTTTACTATTCTGAACATACTGAAAACCCTGTACTTTAACAAGACAAAGTTACAATCCTCGAGGTACGAGTCCGTCAAGCTGGAGAGAGGAGCCCACATTGTGATGCTGCCACAGCTGCAAACCACTCGGCATCACGGGAAGAAATTGGAGAACCAAGATATAGCTCTCTTGGCATCGACCGAATGACTAAAGCAAACCCTATTCTTTATGTAAATGGGTAATTTGTACACATCCTACTCCCGGGCACTATGAAGGAAAGTTCTAGAGAAGGGCAACAAAAATAAAAGAAGAGAGAATCCCAGGAGACTAAAGATGGAAGGTAGGAGGTGAGGAAAAGAAAAGGAAACTGTTGAGTTATGAAAGAGTTGAGCCAGGGTGAACCAAGAACAGCTCTCACTATGGAAATCTTTAGAAGCTTAGAATGGCTCGGCTGGGAGCAGGGCAGAGCCTACAAGTACACATGGGGGAAGGAGAAGGAACCTAGAAAGCCAAACCCACTCTGTGACCTTGGGAAAAGTTTGCTGACCCTGCTTGGACTTCTACTCCTCAGTCTTCAAACACAGTATGATTGTCAAGTGTGCTCAAGTCCTCACTGATTGATCAAGTGCAGCCTTTCAAGCAACAGAAAGAAAGAAGCTCCTTGAAGCAGACCTATCATATTCTATTCTGATTCCCACTACGAAAGTCTATAAAATGGGGACATCGAGCTTACATGTGGCTGACCATAGTGTTGGACTAGTCAGTACACATGCAACTTCCAAATTCTGCAAATACCCAGAGGGTCTAAGACCCGGGCCAAACCACCAATGACCCTTCTGGTGTGCCCTGACATTGTTGCAGTGTATTGTACAGCTGGGTGGGTTTGGCTTCCTGCTTGGTCAGCGTAGATGAAAACCAACACCATCGACACTTCCATGTGCACACAATACATAATAAAGTGTTCTCAAAGCCTCTGACCATTTCAGCCCTCAATTTGTAAATGTCATCTATCACGCACAACAGAGTATCTCACAGGACGAACACAATCATTGAAATTCAGCCAACACTGGTGTATTAAGGGACTGCAGGAACTGAACTGAGTGGCCCTGGTATGTGTATAGTGGTAGTCTATGCTTTTTGATTTGTTAACATGTCCTCAGGGAAATAATTCTAATGTAGCCAGTACAAAACCTAATTCTCTACCAAGTAGCAAGAGAAACACAGTAACAAAATGGAAAAAGGTATTTTTTTTTTGTAAATTTACACCAAAGAACAATTTGTGGAAATGTAAAACTTTAATTGTGATGGAAACAGGTTTTCAAAAGCAATCTATTTATAAGCATGGAATGCACATTTAAAAGCAAAAACCTACTTACAGGAACAGATTTGGGGGGATAAGAAATTGAACTCAGGGCATACACTAATCAAGTGGCCTCCCACTAAGCTACACCCCCCATACACACCCACCACACACCACACACAAGTCTTAACAAAAAAATAAGAACTCCTTTCAACTGTGGCAATTTCCACGTGTTAATAATGTCAAACTGGAAAGACTTCACACAATTACACATTTGACAAAAAACAAATAAGATAAATAAAGAACAGTGCACACAGGAATTCCCATGGCCTTTGGGCATTTAGTGAACCAGTTCTCGGGCTCTGTTCCTCTCAGAAGAGCCAAGCCTCCCACTTTCCGTTCCTCTCCAGCCACTGAAAAGCAGACATGGGTTTTTTTGTTTGTTTGTTTTGCTTTGATTTTTACTTTCTTTCTTTGTTTTGTATAAGAGTGAGAAACACCAGCCCGAGAAACCAAGTAGTCACTGAGCGTGGTGATCACCAAACACATCGGAGCCTTCTTTCACATCTTTGTTGACAGCCTTTAAAATATCTAGATACCTGCGTGACCCTCGAGGTAGCTGCTGTGGAATCATAAAAGTATACTAGAAGATCATGCCTCAGAGCCTGCAAGCAGGACAAACTAATTTCAAAAAAGAAGAAGAAAGCAACTTGAAATCACTCGGAGAAAAGAAGTAGGCCCTGGGCCCCTTCGAATGGCCCAGCTCAGTTCTGTGAGCTGTCCCCTAGCCAAGTCTCCCCAGGTTTCTCCTAATCCTCAGCAGTCACTGAAGAGAACCAGGATGAAACTTCCTTCTGAACAAAGAGAACTGAAAAGGGCTGAGTCTCAAAGTCACAGGTTCCTAGCTTGCCACTGGCTCAAAGCCAAGAAGAGTCCAAGTGCTCAGGCCATCATGGGACCTGTGTTTCAGCTGAAGGCCAGTGAGCTGACAAGCAGGGTGGGGTGGGGGTGGGTAGCACATACGCAGAGAAGTTTGTCTTCTGAGCTACAGGATAGTTCTCTCTTAGCCCATAGCATTCCACACCCCCAGACTTTTCCCAATTAATCTATGACGTGACTGGGCATGTGTGGGCTCCTGTGCACACACGTGGCTTCACCTGACATACCTCCATGATGGAATCCAACACAAACACCCTTGCAGAAACAGACATTCATGAAGAAGATACTCTTGGTAACAAATGACAATATGCAGGGAGCTCAGGGTTCTCCCAGCTGTAAAACACAATTGGTCGGTGCAGTGCGCTGAGTTACCAAAAGGAGTTAAGGAACTGGCAGTCAATCACTCTGAAAATAAACCATGGACCACAGTGCCTGAGTGCTTTACACAAGCAGTTTAAAGCCCCATCCAGTTGCAACTGCAAGCTTGTTCCATAGAAGCATCCTTTAGCTCCTTCCAGTGTTTCCTCTGAGTTCTGTCTCCTCAAGAGCCTTAGGAGAAGAAGGCTGGATATCATCTCAGAGGTACTCATAGCCAGGAGCCTTTGAATAAAGAAACAGATAACCCTGGGGCTGCATTTCCTGGAGGGTCTCCCATCTGAGCATAGGCCAAGGAGGATGGATGGCTGTTTTGTCTCTCCTTCTTCTTTCATATGCCTGTCTCTATAAGCCCTCCCTCCCCTCTGAGCCTATCCCTCTGCCTTTTATAATAGCATGAATACCTAACTACCTCTATAGCCACTGGAGATGGGAGGCATCAGGGAAAGAAAGAAGACACACTCAAAGAATTAATCCCTGCCAAGGTCATACCATCTGTGGGATAACCTCTGGAGGAACCATAGAGAACTTCAAGGATGTCAGAGGCCTCTGAGCTCAGAGCCTAGGACTTCCCAATATCTGCGGTAAGGGCTAAGCAGCCTTTTAAATTAAATTTTATCTCCTGCCTCAGCACCAAATTTTTTTCCCAGCCCTTACGTGTACCCAACACCTCTTCCCATATGACTTCATCTCCTCTTACCATTCAAATTACGGCCTCATTGCCATGTCCTGTATTGCTCATTTCCCCTTGGCAGCACAGTTGGATGAGGCAGCTCAATTTTAAGAATAATTCTAGCTATTTCCTGTCTTCATTGCTGTATCATAAATACCATCTATCAGTTTGGAACTTCAAAAATATGTTATGATGCTAATGTTAATATTTAGTAAGCAGCAGTGACTGTTTGTTATGGGCCAGGCACCAGGCCAAGTGCTATGCTTTCTTTCTTTTTTTCTTTTTCTTCTTTCTTCCTTCCTTCCTTCCTTCCTTCCTTCCTTCCTTCCTTCCTTCCTTTCTTTCTTTCTTTCTTTCTTTCTTTCTTTCTTTCTTTCTTTCTTTCTTTCTTTTTTCCACTGTACATGGGGATACTGGAGTAGAATCCCTTGGAAATATGTCCATATCCAAAGCTAGCTGTGATGAGGGCAGCTCATCAGACATATTACTCCGTGTTCAGTATGGCTTCCAGTGTATTCAGAGATGCTCAGTTACCACCACAAGCAAGAATGTAACATTTTCATTACCCTTGGTCCAAACTCTCCACCTTCTCCATCACTCCTGACATCCTAGGCAGCCTATATGATTCTAATTTCTGAACTTTGTCTCTGTAACTCCTTCCATGGGTATTTTGTTCCCCATTCTCATTTTGCTCACTATGGATGTTTCATGAAATTGGAATTGGAGTCATAAAAAATGTGCTTCTAAAACTTCTACTCTGAGCCCATCACAGGGGAAGAGGAATTTCTCCAGTATTGACACATCTCTAACACCTGTTCTTTCCCCAAGCCAAGAGTCCTATTACCAACAACTTCCCCTTGCAATATGAGATACATGTGGGACTTTTTTTTTTTTTTTTTTTTTTGGCTGAAGGTAAGGCTTGGCAGAAGGTTGCTGGAGCCTTTTGGGAGTTCTTAGGATATGGTCTGGCCTGAGAAAATGAGCAGAGTCTCTGGAGTCGGAAAGACCGTAGTCACTATGGGAAACACCTCGGCATTTCCTCAAAAGGTTAAGTGTCAAACTGCCTTGTACTTGTTCACTCTACTCCTAGAAATATAACCTAGAGACAGAAAATAAATCAGAAATGGAAACGAATATTAGAAATGTTGATCACAGTAGTGGGAAGGTTAAAAAACAACCAAATTTCTCATCAAATGGTAAATGGATGATCAAATTATGGTATGTATGTTATGTCCATACAGCTGACTAGTAACCAGCTACAAGTCTAAACGATGAAATAATGAGCACAAACAAACAGGAAAATTCAGAAACAAAAAAGCAAATGGATTATTATTGCCAGGAACTGAAGGGAAGAAGGACTGAAAAATGCTATCTTTTTTTTAACTTGTCAGTGTGGGGTGTGTGTGTGTGTGTGTGTGTGTGTGTATGTGTGTGTGTGTATGTAACTTTTTTGCATCCTGCTCACTGCCTTCCTCCCAATCATCCCCTCCTACCCGGTGGGTGCTTGACTAGTTAGTGCTGTTGTTCAACAACTCTATGAATGCACTGAGTCCACTCTGACCACTCCCTGTCACTGAGCTGCTCTTTGTAAGCTGGACTCCAAGCTACAAGCTCTTAGATAAATCTTACTTCAATTGAAAAAAAAAAGTTCGTTTAAAGCCCTGGATTCATCTTGTAGAAGTGAAGGCAAGTCTCTGCTCCCTTGTGGGGAGAGACAATGAATCATTTTACAAGGTTTTGTGAGAGTTACTTGAAGACCCATAAAAATCAAGAGTGCTGGCACAGAAGAAGTGGTTAAGAAAGAAAGAAAGGAAGAAAGAAAGAAAGAAAGAAAGAAAGAAAGAAAGGAAGGAAGGAAGGAAGGAAGAAAGAGAAGAATGAAAATCACTGCCCTTGCTACTTAAAGCAGAAAGCAGCATGGCTGGCTTTCTCAATTGTTTCTTCAGTTTGGCTTTGTGTGTGTTACCTATGGACTTCATGTGCACCTGACACCCATGGAGGCCAGAAGAGGGCATCAGATCCCCTGGGACTGGAATTATGGACAGTTGTGACTCATCATGTGAGTGCTGGGAATTGAACCTTAGACCTCTGCAAGAGATAGCCAGTACTCTTTAACCACTAAGCCATCTGTCCAACCCTAAGAAAGCCTATCTTATAGCCACTAGATACAGTAATGTTCTCATGAAACACATCAGTGGTCCTAAATGAGCCAATAACCAAGAAATCTAGGCATCCATGAAAACTAGATTGCTTGGGAGTAGAATTCAGGGAGTATTACATTTTATTTATTTTTTATTTCTTTCTCTTTCTCCTTCCCTCCGTCCCTCCCCTCCCCTCTCTCTCACTCACTCTCCCTTCCCTCCCACTGCTCTCTGTGTGCGTGTGCAAAGTGTGTACTTGTATGTGTTTGGCCATGTGTACATATGCACGTGGAGACCTGAGGACGAGGCTGATGTTGAGAAACAGTATCTGTCATCCACTTTATTATTGCAGACAGAGTCAATCAAACACAGAGCTCACACACCTTTATTCCCAGCAGTTGGGAGACACAAGCAGGAGGATCTCTAAATTCCAGGCCAAGTTCAACTTCCTATATATAGTGAGTTCCAGATGCGTCAGTTACATGGTGAGACGGTCTAATTAAAACAAACCCTAGGCTTTCCAATATGGCTAGTCTCACTAATCAGCTTGCTCTAGGGATCTCACCTCTCCTTTCTGAGGCTAGAATTCCAGGCAGATTGCCATGCTTGCTATCTATTTATTTGTGTTTTGGAGATCTGAACCTGCTACTCACACTTGCAGGGCAAGACCTTGAGTCATTAAGCTATCGCCCCTGCCCTTTTAACATTCTAAAATTCCTTTAAAGTAACAGATTCTAGGTCCCAGATTCCACCTTAATCTTCCCATCAGCCCCATAAATCTCATGCAACTTCTCCATGGCAAGACACTGTAAGGTCTGATGTGAAAATGAAATCAATGCCCCTGAAGCCTCCCCCAAAGAGTAAGTGTTTAGGGCTCAGTTCCAAATACAATATTCAGAGGTGGAACTTTGGGAAACTGACTGGGTCATGAAAATTCTGCCCTAATCAATAACACTCAATTCATACCTTGATGGCATTATTGAGGGAGGGGAGTCAAAATGTGATGGAAGTTAGTCCTCATGCCAGAGCCTTTTCTGTGGATGCCCCCACCTACTTCCTAGCTGTCACAAAGGGAGCAGGTTTGCTCTTCCATGATTATCTGCCTCAACATAAGCCCACAGAGATGGGGCCAAGGGACTTATTAACTTGAAGCCTCTGAGAGTATGAGTCAAAATAACGTTTTCTTCCTTTAAGTTGGTTTTCTCATTTTTGTCCTAGCAACAGAACACTAATAACACTAAGAATGAGTCAATAAAATCCTATTGAGTCTTATGAAAAAAAACTTTCAAATAAGAGACTCGCTCAGGATATAAGCCATCCTTAGTGAGGGGGGATATGGGGAATTAAACACATATTATCGGGCTGGAGAGATGGCTCAGCGGTTAAGAGCACTGACTGCTCTTCCGAAGGTCCTGAGTTCAAATCCCAGCAACCACATGGTGGCTCACAACCATCCATAATGAGATCTGATGCCCTCTTCTAGGTGTCTGAAGACAGCTACAATGTACTTAGATATAATAATAAAGAAATCTTTAAAAAAATAAACACATATTATCAGAGCATGTATTTTAAAAGACCCTTCTAACTGAAAATAATCATATAAAAACTTAAAACTGAAAATAAATAACTTAGGAGCTAGCTCAGCTGGTAAAGTGAAAGCACTACAACCTAAACTCTATCTCCCCAAACCCACATGCAAAAACTGGGTGCTGGGTGCTTATAAGTGCAGCACTGGAGAGACATACATAGGCAGATCCCTGGAGCTCTCTAGCCATGACTTTGAGCACAGATGGTGTGGTGCAAGAAACCCTGTCTCTAAAACCAAAGTCAATAGCTCTTGAGGAATGATACCTGAGGTCAACCTCTGGGTTCTACATGCATATGCACAAATATACAAACAGTAACCCTCACACACGTGCGAGCACACACACACAGATGTGAGCACACACAGAGACACATACACACACATACACACACAAGATGAAGGAGGGAGGGAGAGATGGAGGGAGGAAAACGGAGAGGAAGAGGGAGCGTGAAGGAGAAACAGCAAGACAGAGAGAGAACACCTTGTTTAGTTCTCAGCATTTGGTTGCTGTTGGAGGACTTGTTGACACTATTTATACACGATGCTAATTTTGCATCTATTTTTGAAAATCAGTTATTCTCTAAAGTAGTGTTTTCTCTTGGAAAGTGGAAAGTACAAAGAAAGGGATAGAGACAGACAACTGGATCCAGCCCTGCTAGTTACTACCCCATTCCAGAGCCTAAAATAAGACCTGCTTCCAATATGTTCTTCATTACTCCAGGAAGACAGTCCACTTAAGGGCTCAACTATGGAGCCAGCCCTAGTTAGTCAGGCTCAATGATAACCGATGCTCTGTCCACGCTAGCAATTTTGAGGAAGCAATACCTCCAAACAAGCCAGCACGCCTTCCTCAATATAAAATCAGACATGCACGCCTCTCTCCCAGGCTAACTGCCCTCCAGAGCAGCACAAGAAGGCCAGGGTGTGGCAACTGACTGTTGAGGAAAGAATCCCTGGTTAGTGTAGGCTAAATACCAGCACTACAGTAACACTCACTCACAGTGAGTGCCCCAGTAGCTCCATTGGGGTAAAATGAACATATGAGATCTCAATTAGAGTTCATTATGCTATAGCATTTATTTTGAAACTGTGAATTTGGTTCAAGACAATTGATAAATTAGGGCATAATTTGAGCATAATGTGGAGTTTCACATTTACTTATGCACACAATTGTGTCGACAAGAAACATGAGGTGAGTGTAGAAAACTGCAACCAGCTGTCCTGAGTCATGTCAGAAGGCACCAACTATACAGAGCAAACATTCACCAGCCCTCTGTGTTTGCTGTGTAGCGTGAGCCACCTCATATGCAGTCAGTGACATTTTCCATCTTCTAACACTTTACATTCATGCTGGCACCCATGCTCCAGGCAAAGTCTAGGTGTCTTCAGGGTCAAGGACCAGTTACTGTCACAGCTAGGTGCTTCTTAACCACCCAGCATGTAGAAAAGTGTACTTGAGCGTTTCTTCAGTCGGTTCTTTAGTGTTGTACCCTAACTCCAATCTTATAGGAATGCAAATAAAACAGCCAAAATCTAAGTCAGGACATAACTAAGTGCTGGTGAGGTTATAACAAAGAGGTAGGAACTCTCATCATTTGGCAGGAAGAAAAAAAATGGCACAGGCACCTGGAAATACATTTCCTTCTGCTATTTCTTCTAAAACTAAACATGCTCCTACCATTTCAGTCAGTGACCATGTCCCTTGGCATTTACCAAAAGGATCTGAAAATCTGTGGTCATACAAAAACTCACACACAAATGTTAACAACAGCTTTAATTGAAATTGTGAAACTTGGAAGCTACAAAGATGTCACTCAGGGGCCAAAAGGGAAAATACTGACTATAGTATATCCAGACAACTGAGTTATATTATTTATAACTAAAAAGAAATGAAATATTGAGCCTTGGTAAGGAATGGGGGAAACCCATTTGAAAAAGCTGTAGACACCATGATATCACATTCTGGGAAAGGTAACATACTATAATAGTTAGTGTATGTTAAATATTTGCCCCAAACCACAGAGCATATGCCACCAAGAAGAACCTCTTATGTATACCATGGACTCTAGGTTCATAATGATATGCCAATACAGGTCCATCCACTGTAATTACTGGCCAATCTGGCCAAGATGTTGATAGCTATGCACATGGAAGAAGGAAGGAATATACTTTCTGTTCAATCTTGCTTTGATTCTATAAGAGTTCTAAAAATAGTGTAAAATATTAAGGGTGTAATTATTAAGATGGCTCAGTAGTAAAGAGCACTTGCTCTTGCAAAGGACCAGGGTTCAATTCCCAGCACCGATGTGGCAGCTCATAGTCATGTGTAACTCCAGTTACAGGGGATCTAACATTCTCTTTTGACCTACACAGGTACACCCATACACACACAATTAAAATTAAAATATATACATGAGAGGGGGATAAATCTCAACATTCAAAGGCCTTGAAAAATAAATAATTCATGATTATTGTAATAATGTAACATAAGAATTTTCATCAAAGGAATGAAAATGACGAGATGTGCACTTTGACGTGTTTCAATGAACAAGACAATCAACACAAATCGGGATAAAAATGTAAAAGACCTAGATAATTCAGACAATTTTGACTCCTTTGTAGATAGGACTTACATGCTCTTTTTCTTGTTTTCTGGAAAGAATAGTGCTACTGAATTTTCAGAAGTTAATAAGTCGCAAAGATCAGTTAAACGAGGCCATATCCTTCAGCTGCAGACAGGAGAGGGGGCATACCCTGTTCTTAAAACCTGCAGTAAATTAAAGTCATTTCTTTTTTTTTTTTTAAGTGTTTTTTTCTCCCTGAGGATCTCAAAGTTCAAACTTTAAAAGAGGAAAGAGACAGATGAGAGAAACTTAAGAGTTGCTATAAATGTCTCCGTCTTCAGTTTGGAAGGTTACGCAAGGATGCACAATTATGTGAGTAGGAGTGAAAGTCCCAGCCAAAAGCAGACACAAAGCATTGACCGTGGTTCACGGAAGCTTCAAGGCCATGGGCAATAGAACTGCAGGTACAACCAAGGCACCAGGAAGTCATGCATCATTTCCAAAGACTGACATTCAAGACCTCAAGAGTAAACAGTCCTTCTAAAGAGCTGCAAACGAATTCTGTGTCTGAGCCATTACCCATCCTTAGATGTTCCCAGTGACTCTTTTACTAGCCAGGACCCCCCCTTTCTGACCTGCCACAATCCTCCACAATAAATGAAAAGAATATCTGTATTAACTGTCATGTTGGAACCTGAGGCCCTCTTAGCATAGTGTCTGACCATATCTGAAGTACTGCTTGGTAGAAACCTCCACTATCCAGCAGATGATTGCTCAGTGGGATAGAATGTGTCTTGGATGTGAATATCCTATTCAATCCTTCAAGGGGGTAGCTAGATAGAAGGAGGGAGAGAGGGAAGGAGAGAAGGAGGGAAGGGAGAGAGGGAAAGAGAAAAGGAAGGGAGGGAGGGGGGAGGGAGGGAGGGAGGGAGGGAAGAAGTCGAGAGAGGCAAGTTAAGCAAGCAGAGAGGCATACAGGCAGGCAGGCTCAGGGGCCGACTCCTCTCTCCATGCCACTTTATGAAACTATTAGAGGACTCATCAGGATCAACAGTTTAAGGCCAGTGAAACAGCTCAATGGGTTAAGTCACTTGCTGCCAAGTCCAACAATCAAGTTTTAATCCCAGGTCCTGTAGGGTGAAAGAAAAGAACAGACTCCTGGAAGTTTGTGTGGGCACAAACACACAAAGTAAATGAATAAATGTTTAAGAACATAAATTTGTAAAAATCCTAAGTGTCTCCAGTCCAGCCCTCATCTTTACCTACTACAGGCATCCTATTGCTTCTGATACTAATTTAAATAGTGGAAAGCAGTCCACTACTCGTTAAATACAGCTCACCTACCTGCTGAGCTCTTTTCTGTAGCCCACATGACCGAATGAAATGTGTGTATATTATTAGGCTGACGCTCAAATGAAAGGACTTTTCCAAAACAGTACTTTGGCAGGAGAGTGCTGGGATTTGGGCCCAGCCATTAACTTTCTTGTTGCAGAAGCTTCACTCCACTTACCTCTTTTTTTTTTTTTTTTTTTTTTTTTACTTCCAACCTCTAAGCTGGCTTTTAAGAGGATTCTACCAGGGACACAAATAAAATAGGAAAATGTTTAAACAAAGAACACGGACTTGCTTGTTTCAATTAGAATTAGGCTAGGCACATTCTCAGGAAACTTTATCTGGGAAGTAAGTGGGCACAGCACAAGGACTCTTTTCATTTTAACACATAACGTCTTCAGGAGAATGAAAGGGACGTGATTTTATTCCCTTTCAAAAGACAGCAATAAAGACCCTGATGATGCTGTGTAGCATGTGATATGCAGCCCCTAATGACATTAATGGAAATGAGAGGCAGGTGCATATTCTCGGAGACTAAAGAACAACCTGAGAGGTGGCTATTCACTCAGAGATCTGTCTATTCAGAAGCCGTAGGCTCCCTTGTTTTAAGGGCCTGCTCAATCACTAGCATGCTGTTCAAGCACTAATAATAGTCCTAATTTGCTCTGATACACTTGAAGTAAAAGTACTATTCTCCCAGGACAAAGGAGTCCTACTCCACCCCCGGTTTCTAGTCTGTTAAGTTTATGTTTTCTGAGAAGATGGGCAATTTTATACAGAATTAGGTTTTTAGGGACAGGGCAAAAAAAAAAAAAAAGCCCACATGTTAGTCCACCTGGTGTTTTTGGACTTTTGAGCTAATTCTCACGGCCATTATAGACCAGATTCTGTCTCTCATGGTTGAGGGAGGCAGTAGCCAAGCGCTAGCCCCTCTTTCTGAGGGTTAGATCAGGGAATTCCATGCCATCTGACACACTGGTGCTGGCAGAAGTTGGAATCTCTCCTAAAGGAGAAATGGCTGCAGTACTCAAGAGCAGGTGTTTACATCAGCCTTGACTTATGATCTGCTGTGTATTGACAGGATTCTGCTTTCACATATGGCCACTAAATCTTACTTGGCCATAGTACAGTAGCCTTGGTTCATAAGCATCAAGAGACTTTATGGATAAGGCTGGCTATGGAGGAAGCCTGGCACTTGTCCTTGGGGTGGGCTCCAAGGCTGCTGATCTCTCAGTATATCCTTTCAACTGCACTGATGAAAGCAGAAGTAGCTTTCAATTGCATGGGCTGACAATCCTCATAGTGACATTAATTCCTTCTGGGTTTTTTTTTTCTTTTTCTTTTTCTTTTTCTTTTTCTTTTTCTTTTTCTTTTTCTTTCCCTCTTGCCCTCTGAGATAGAATTCTATGTAGCCTAGGCTGGGACTGTAACTCCTTATGTAGATGAGAATGACCTTGAATTTCTGGCCCTCCTGTTCCTAACTCCTGATGACTCAAATTATAGGCAGTGGGCCAGCACAGCTGCTTTATGAGGTACTAGGAATCAAACACAGGGCTTTAGGCTAGGCTGTATCTCCAGCCCTATTAATTTACTCTCATTTCTAAGTGTCTGTCAGAAAACAAGATAATACAGAAGTAGAAGACATTCTGGTGAGCAAAGGTTCATTTTTTAAAGATTTTTTAGATTTAATTATGGGGGGCGGTGTTTACAGGCATCCTCAGAGGCCAGAAGAGGGCGTCACATGCCCTGAAGCTAGAGCTACCTGCAGTTGTGAGCTGCCCAAACTGGATGCTGGAAACGAGCTCCTCCTGTCCTGTGTGCAAGCAGTATATGCTCTTAAGCCCTGAGCCATCCCTCTGGCCATGCTGTGCCCCTCTAATTCCAGTCCTGGAAAGGCTTGAAGAGAAGGAAGAGACATTCAAGGTCATCCTCGGCTTCATAAGAACTTCCAGGCCAGTTTGGAATACATGAAACTCTGACTCCAAAAAAATGACAGACACACAGACAGACAGACACACAGATATATATATATATATATATATATATATATATATAGATATATATATATATATATATATCGAGAGAGAGAGAGAGAGATCCCAATGAGATTTCCACCTTATTAGCAAATTGTATCTTCAGAGTTTAAAATATTAAATAATATTAAATATTATTTCCCAAAAGGTTTAGGAACAATTACATAGCACTTAACAGACAGGCAATGCCAGACAAGCCTAATGTTTAGAATTTGTACCAGAAGCAGGATTTCCTGTAAACAAGAGCAGGGTTTAATTTTATAATCAGACTTAAACATGTTAACTGCTAATTAATCACATAGAACATCCCACCTGTGAAGCTGCAGCTTCTTATCCTAATTTTAATGCAGCACTGACACCCATAAGGGCTCAAAGACTGGAACCAAACTCTGTCTTAAGCTCTCCAAGCTGTAACATGGAATTCATGCTAGATGAAAACTTGAGAACCAGATGATCCATAACCATTTTCCTCAACACTTTCATGTGGTCACAATAGCTTGGTTCTTCTTGAGACAAGTCCTTTTCCTGGACTCTTCTATGCTAGCAACAACCCTGAATGTTTCCAGTAAACATACACGTTTACTGTACAAACAGTGCTGACTGTAAGAAGTAGATGAGGAGTTGTAGTGTGCACTTAATTGGGGAGCACAAATGGCCCCAGAAGTCCATACTTTTGAGACTTCACAGGAAAAAGACCTTTTCTCTACCCACCAGTGTTAGGTCTTTGCCTGCTGTGGTTTTAGTCCATTTGATGTAGAGGGAAAGACATGCTTCAAAGCCTAATGGCCCTGATGTTCTAAGATCAAAGTACAAAAGCCAATGATGCTTTGGTCACACAAAGGTACTCCTTGTTACTATTTTTTTTCTTCTAAATGGGAAAGAAAATGAGTTTTCAGGGGGTAGGGGCACAAAAAAAAAGAAAATGAGTTTTTAAATCAAGTTAATAAAGATTTACTTAGTCCCTGACCTTATATGCAAGGCATGATGAGGGACTGTAAAACTGAATAAGACATAATGCCTGAATTCAAGGAGCTCTTTCAGAGGCAATTAAAAAAATAAAAAGTCCCTACCCACCCCACTTTTTGAACCAGGGATCTGTTGTAGCCCAGGCTAGCTTGAACTCACTTTGTAGTCAAGAATCACCTTGAACTCCCGACCTTCTGACTCATCCTCCTCAGTGCTGGGAACACAGGTTTCAGCCAGCACACCTGACACAACAGCCAATTTTAAAATAAGATAAAATGTATTGCCTTGAGGACTAGGGCTATGTCCACCTTCCTCATTTTTAAATCTTAGTAATTAGCATTTAGGCGGGGCCTGTAGTGGATACCTAATGTATTCTTACACAAGAAATGAATGAACAAGTCACTAATCAAATCATTTACTCTCTCCTAGAAAATTGATATGAGGCAAAAGACTTTGCTAACCATGGGTATGTGAACAAACATATGAGAGATTCTTTTTGACCAGCAGAACCATCTAGGGATGAAATGAAGCACTTACCTAGCGTGTACAACTAACTCCCTGGATTCCATCCTGAGGGCCAGAAAAGAAAGAAGCAGAAGGAAGAGAGGGGAAACTTCAATAGAAGACCCAAAGAAAGAGAGAGCTGTTCTTGAGAGGTAAGAGGCAGGCATAAGATGGTAGATAATGTGAGACTGGTGGAGAAAAGTAGCCCGTGGTCTCTCACAAACTCACTATTTATGACCACAGCAGACATTTGTGGTGAGGTCCACAGATTGGGAGTACACACTCCTATTGGCTTATTGGTCTGAAAGACTGTTCTGAACATAATGACTGTGACTGCCATTAGATTTTGTATAGGAAGAGCCTATCGGGATGTTAATGCCTTAACATTCAAGTGTCTTAGGATATGGATGAGTTCAAGTTCACCCTGAGATGAGGCTCTGAATAAAAAAGAATAGGCCCTCCAGGGCCATTCACAAGTTCTCATCTAACATCCCAGGGCTCAGCCAGACAAGCATACTGGCTGAGCCCAACCTTGAGCAGAGAAGCACATCCCAGCCAGTCTGCTTATTAGAATCCAATCTACAGAATGGACGCCAGCTGTCTCCCAAAGCTCTGAGCCCAATTCTTCATACTACTTTTTTGATCTCCTGGGAAAGGGGGCCTCTTCTAACATATGTACACCACATATATCAGCCCTGCCCCCCCCACTTCTCAACCCCCTCTTAATTTATTAATTTGAATGACTGCATTAACAATATTAACCTATAACATACTACCTATCTAAAATCTAAAAATATCTCTCCAAAGACTCTGACCAGCCAAAATCATGCACTGAAGAAATAGAAGAAGCCCTCACCTTACAATGTATGTGCGCTTACATGACACAGAGTTTTGATAAGCTTAACATTATGGTTCCAAAGACCACAAGGGATGCAGCCAAAGGAGGAGGAGGGACAGGAATTGCTAAAAGCCAGCACAGAATGACAGCTGACAGCGGGGAAGGAGACAAAAACCATTCAGAAAGCTCAGTTACCCAGAACTGCTCATTTCAAGGTTTGATTGTATTCAAGAATCCATATGCAATGAGGAAGGGGCTTTCCTCACGGTCCCCTTCCCTTTCCCGATCATCTCATCAGCTCTCATCATCTCATCAGCTCTCAACCCATTTGTCGCTGAGACAAAGAACGTCATAGCTGGGCAGTATCTTCATAATATTTGAGCTCAATGCCCTCATTTTACAAATGCTAGGAACAAGGGCCTGGAAGGAGGACACGTTGCATGCCCTTCCTCCAGCTAGTTAGTGGGCAGGGAGGGAGCAAGCACTTCAGCTTCAAGTTCTAAGCCAGATAGATCTAAGGCACCACCTCCTGTATTACAGTGATATCTTGATATGTCTATGCTATGTTGTGTGTTGTCGCTGGTATGGTAATACATATAGATAGTCGGGGTGGGGAGGGATGTGTGTAAAAAAAGGCAGGGATGCACTTACCCTAAGGGAGGGGACTTCCTTTCACAAGAGGCCCCTTTTCACAGAGATTAAAAAAAAAAGCAGTATGAACAGTTGGGCTCAGCGCACAGAAAGAGAACAGGTAAGATGGGTCAACAGGTCGAAACACTTGCCAATAAGCCTGAAGACTTGACTTCAATCGCCCAGACACACATGGTGGAATAAGAGAACTGACTTCTGAAAGTTGTCCTCTGACCTCCACACATGCACCAAGGCACATGTATATATAAATACACATATACTCCCTTATAAAAAATAAAACATATATTTTTAATTGTCCTAGTTGGCCTGGAGAGATGGCTCAGCACCAGCTGCTCTTCCGGAGGACCCAGGTTTGATTTCCAACATGCACATGAAGGCTCAAAAGTATCTGTAACTTCAGATCTAACACCCTCTTCTGGCCTCTACAGGAACTATACACTCATGTGGTACACAGACATACCTGCAGGCAAAACAGTCATTCACACAAAATAAAAACTTGAAAATTTCTTCAATAACAAGGTTCAAATGTCAAGTATTTAAAAACCCATCTCTAATTTGGTTGATTCTTATGATTATTGTTGGCATATGTCTTCACATTGGAGCTTAGAACACTCTTCCTAAGAGGAGTGCTGTATATATATCACTATGAATTCTGAAAATGACCCCCACAAAAAAGACCCTCCCCTTCACCACCCAGTACACAGAGTGCTCTCTCTGCTTCCAATGGTCCTCTTTGCAAGGAATTTGTTACAATAGTTCTACAAAAAGCCACGTGGGCTGCTCTTAGCTCCCTGTTTCTACCGTATCAACCACTTCCTTTCCTCACAAGGTCAGAACTAGGACAGAACAAGAAAAAAAGAGCTTTGCAAAAGAATTGTGTAGATCCCACATCCATTTAGTTATATACTGCCGTAGCGTCTCTGGTTTCTACTGGTTAATTCTTTAAATTGAGTTGAACCTTACATATTGTTCTTAATTATTAACAGGCTGTAACCCATTAAATGCAGTATAGTCAACAATTAAAAAAGGTTCATTAACAGAGAGATGAGGCATGGATTAGAAAAGCAAACTCTCTCATCATTTCTGCAAGCCCCCTGGAATAGTACTGCATAGTTCTGGGCTGGAAGACAGAAACTAAACTGGGGCTCAATAGAAGTAGCAAAGTAACAGAGGATATTACCTTGTACAGGAATATATCCATGGTCCTAACTCTCACAAAGGCCCCTTAGTCCTACAAGTGGTAATCTAAGATAGGGTGATACCAACCACCAAAGGTTAAGAGAGAGATGGAACCTTATATTTAGCTTTAACCAAGTGCATCATTGCCTGATCCAGTAAGCAACCAAGAGCCATTTCTCCCACCTGTGCAGGTGGCATGGACAAAAGCAAGCAAGCCTGGGGGCAAATCCTGCTATGTGAAGGTTATTTCTGAACACCAGGGTTGAGGCTCCCTGAGAGCCCACACGAGGCTGATCACTGCAGCTTATCCACTCCCGCTGATACACACGCTTACCTTTTAAATGATTCATCGCCCCTGTTCCTCACAGAGACCTAATTTACACAGCTGTATCTTGTAGGTCCTAAATCAGTTTCCATTCAGCATACCTCAGCCTACTGGCCCAGATATGCTTGCAGAATAGGCACAATCTGTCTTGTTTCATGGGGCATTATTGGCCAGATCTTCTTTTTAGGTCCTACTGAGGAAAAGTATATAAAAACCTTGTTCCCAATGTGTCAGACTGCCCCCAATGAAGTAGCTAACCTTTGCTCTCTTTCCATTTCTCTGCTCCTCCTCCCTCTACTCCACCCTTTAAGCGCCTGTTTCCCTGGCCACCTGTCAAAATAAAACAAGCCTCCTCAGATCTTTCAAAAACTGATGCTGCAAAGAGGCTATTAGATGATTTCTTTCCAGGACCTGTTGAAAGATAAAAGATGAAGCAGACAATTTAAAAGGCGAGACTGTACCCTGCCGATCACAAAGCTCGAGGCAGACAAACCGTGGAAGCCAATGACACAGGAAACGCCCTTTGACCAGACACAGACACTAGGCTAGGCAGACTTAGTTTCATAAAAGAATACGAGGCTGAATTGACCCATTTCACAAGTAATAGTCATAGAACCATTTCATTGTAGTAAAGTAGGAGAGGAGGGAAGGTGGAAGGTCAAGACGAGTCCCTCTTTTAAGAAAAACAATAGTCAGTATTTTCTAGAAGTTCTTTTCAGATGACAAATGGTGTAAGCAGAAGGGTTTTGTTTGTTCAGTGTCTATGTTTTGAAGTGAGACACTCAGACATACATATGGGAAACTTTCCACTGATGAAAGGATAAAGCCAGAGAAAAGATACTACCCCTTCAACTGGGGACACTCAACTTGCAGGTTTAACCCGCCTTTCCACCAGTAAATGCTTTGGCTGTTTCCAGGAATATTGCTAAACTTGGTTTTTTAGAAACCAAAAGAGAGGCAGGTTCCTGGCAAGAACTAGACGGCAGGTCAATTTGGGAAATGCTGAGGGGAGGGGCCCCTGATCTTATGGTGCTAATTCGTTGGCTGAACATTCCAATTTGCTTCCCTTTGCCTTCCCTGCTCTCTGAAGGGCTTAAGAGTAGGCTGTGCTTAGACTAGGCTTTATGCCCAGGGCACATTTCCTTCTTTAAAGTCTCCTGGAAGTAAGGAACTTGGCAATAAAACTGAAGTGAGGAATAAAGGTGGTCATTGCTGTGTCCCAGCATCAAATCAAAGAGCCCACTGGAGCTCAAGTAGAACACACTTGCCTGGAATGTGTAAGGCAGGTGCACACACACACACACACACACACACACACACGAACAATTCAGCCATTTGTAAAAATTGCCAGTATAGAGCCACAGAGCCATGAGGCCCTAAGGTTCAACTGGTAGCACAAGGGAAACAAAACAAAACACAGATGCACCAGCTTGTTAGGTATTGTGGTTTAAACCATGTAGAAATAAATATACCCATGTGAGAAGGGCTGGACTATGATAGTAAAAAGACAGATACAGAAGTGACTTGTCACTGTGGCTGTCACAGAGTATCTTCAACTGCAAAGCATTTGACTTGTGACTTGCCATAAACTATAATCTCAAGAGGCCACCACTTGCACCCAGGTACAAAGTCCCAGTAGCATAATTATTAATCAGGGCTGGCAGGAAACAAAGACCTGAAAAATAAAGAGAAGATGGTGTCTGGAACCACCAAATCCCTTTCACTTTCTAGATCTCAAGGGCACAGGCTGGGGCTAGAGATCAGAGCACTTGCCCTACATACATGAGGCCCTGGGTGCCATTTTCAGAACCTGAAAAAAGGTTTTGTTAGGCAGTGATGGTACATTCCTTTAATCTCAGCAGGCAGATCTCTAAGTTCAAGGCCAGCCTGGTCTACATAGTAAATTCCAGGACAGCCAGGGCTACACACAGAGAAACCCTCTTTCACAAAACAAAAACAAAACAAAACAAAACCAAAAACAAAAACTAAGAAAAAAAATGTCTCTAGGGTCGGGAGAGATTGGCTCAGTCATTCCAAGCACTGGCTACTCCTTCAAAGGCCAGATGCTGAGAGTTCCAACACCCACATGCTAATTCACAACTGTCAATACCTCTCAGCATCTGGCCTTCAAATGCAGACATACACGCAGATAAAACATCTATATACCTAAAAGAAAAGAATCTTAGCCGGGCGGTGGTGGCGCACGCCTTTAATCCCAGCACTCGGGAGGCAGAGGCAGGCGGATTTCTGAGTTCGAGGCCAGCCTGGTCTACAGAGTGAGTTCCAGGACAGCCAGGACTACACAGAGAAACCCTGTCTCAAAAAACCGAAAAAAAAAAAAGAAAGAAAAGAATCTTTTTAAAATAAGTTAACCTTAAAAAATTATGTTTAAAAAAAAAATCAGGCCAGACGGTGGCACATGCCTTTAATCCCAGCACTTGGGAGGCAGAGGCAGGTGGATCTCTGAGTTCAAGTTCAGCCTGGTCTACAGAGTGAGTTTCAGGACAGCCAGGGCTACACAGAGATATCCTGTCTCAAAAACAAACAAACAAACAAACAAACAAACAAAGAAATACTGAAGAAAAGGACTGGCGGGATGTCTCAGCAGATAAAGGCACATGGCACTGAACCTGAAGAGCTGAGTTTAAACCCTGGGAAGCCATGGTGGAAGGAGAGCCAACCTCCAACCCCCTACAACGTGTCCCCTGACTGTCACACATGAATCATTGCACATACACCCAAAAATACATGGAATAAATAAGTATATGTAATTTGCATTTTTTAAAAAAAATGACAAAGTATCAAATGGCACATAGCTTCTTGAATTTGTATGATATACATTCAGCATAGAACAAAAGTATTTTCCGCTTTCTAGTTATTGTATTGGGCTGTTGTTTCCTGTTAACATAGTCTTGGTAGCTATGTAAAAGGAGAATTCTGGCTCCTAGAATAAGAGATCTGAACTCACAGATACAAAGGACACTAGAGATGGGAAAAGTCTCACTCTTTAGACTAAAGATCCATGATGGTACCAGAGACCTGACAACCTGGCTGAGTTTCTTGATTCCTGTTTCTTTGGGCTTTATGGGCGATCAGTGGAAGACATTGGCCATGTGAAATCATGTTGACAACACTGATTCTTACCCTGTCTAATGTCTTTACAAAGGAGCCTGCCATAATAAATCCTTTCTAGATTTAGGAACACTAAGAAAATATCTTGCCTGAAGAGCTGTTATGTTTTCTTTTATCAGATAAGGGGGCAGAGAAGCATAAGCAGGTGGGTGTCCTGTTTTGCCTCAGCTACCTGGAAGCCCAAAGTTCACTTATTGTAATAGGTCTGGTTTTCAATTCTTCATTCCATCTGGAATTCTCTCCTCTGTGCTCACTCTTTGTATTTCCTATTTGCACTAAGTGGATTAATCCACATAATGTATTCAAATTCTATCTAAAATGACTGCTCAGTGAATGTCATCTCTTGTTACTCAAAATAATTGTTGTAAATAACAATTTTCCTTCTGATTATAGGAATCCAATTGAATATGGCTCCAATAATTTTAAGCAGGTGGGGTTTTCATTAATTATTTTGTAATTTTTTTAAAGTTTCATGTTCTGCCAGAATTTCATTTAATTAAACACATATGGTTCAAGGGTCAGTAACCAGCTCCTTTTATAACTGTGCCCGGGGTGTTTGAGGGACTAACAGATTGCCATTACTACAGCAATTAGAGAGCTGAGGAAATCATTTTAGTCTCTTGTTTTTTTTTTCTTTAAATGGAAAAATATTCAATATTGACTGATGAAAAGGAAACAAATATTAGGCAATGGGGGAAGAGAAGAGAGGTGTATGAGACGTGCTGGTCAAAGTTACGATCAATTGTTTGGAAAGGGGCATGGGCACAGATCATCCATCTCACGGGCCTGAATCTAGGGCAGGGAAATTTGTAGTGTATGAGAAAGTCACAAACACTGAACATTTATTAACATTTAAATGTATTACTACTCTGCCTTAATTAAAATAATGATAAGCCAGGCTTGATGGCTCATACCCATCATGGCAATCCCAACCATCAGGAGAAATTATATCAAGTAAAGGATTATTTGAAGTTAAAGGCCAGTCTGAGGTACATAGCAGGTTCTAGGCAGGCTTATGTTGCAGAGAAATTTTTAATAAATAAATAATGTACGGTGGGCATTATTTCATAAAATGACTATCAAAATTGAGACCCTTCATAACAAATTAATGATCTCTTGGATATATCTCCAATCACTACTTTCTCCAACATGACCAAGTATGTGACTATAGAAATACAAGCTCTAGCCTAGTATGGGGGTTCACGCCTTTAATCCCAGCACTTGGGAGGCAGAGGCAGGCAGATTTCTGAGTTTGAGGCCAGCCTGGTCTACAGAGTGAGTCTCAGGACAGCCAGGGCTACACAGAGAAACCCTGTCTTGAAAAATCAAATAAATAAATAAATAAATAAATAAATAAAAATTTAAAAAATCATGTAAGCTCTGACCTAACTTACTGATCACGTTTCTAGAAACTGTTGAAAATGATGAAAATTCCTCTCTAATCAATTAACAACAAATTTCCTAAAACTTGAGGCAATTCATATTTGGCAAAACATCGGATCAAAATCTCCATCTCTTAAATGTCACCCTAGGAAGCCACAGAGCATTGGCATAATATTCAAGCATATAGCATATATTCAAAGACATTTCTGAAATTAATAATTGTGCCAAAGCAATCATTTCCTCTTATTCTGAGTGATCAGCTACATTCTCCCCATATTAAAAGCATGTCTCAATTTTCCCTGTTGTTTTTCCTCTGTGCAAAACATGAGGGGACAACAGCTGCTGGGACTTCAAGAAAGAAAACAAATATCCTGTCGTAACAGCAGAGCTGCCATTAGTCTCTTATATTAATCTGGTCAATTGGAGAAATGCCTTCCATAAATTTGAGTAATTGGAAGGAATACGGGATGAACCATACAGTATTTTGAAGGAAATGAAGATTTACCACTTTCTAACACACAGTGAGTGACCCCAGGAAGTATAGCAATGAAAACAACTTCAAGATCTACTTTTATATACAGAGATATTGGGCTGGGGAGTTGGCCCAGAGGGGAAAAAGGACCTGGATTTGAATCCTAAGTTGGGAGCAAATAAAAACCAGCACAGCTATCTATGCACACTCATAGCCCCAGTACTGGGGGAAGGGAAGAAACAAGCAATTCTCTGGCTTCCACATGTATGCAACATACACACACACACACACACACACACACACACACACGCACACCACAAAATAACGAAAAAAAACAAAGAGATATTGTTAAAATTAACACAGTGCTTCTGTTTCAATGGTTCCTGACATGTTTATTAACACTTTTCCTCCCTTGTGGATGTTAAACACCTCCTAATATCATATTTACATCACTCATTTGATTAGCAAGCCCCCCTTTTTTTGACACATGCTGTATGTGTAACATGTTATCATAAACATGTTCTTCCCCGGAATTCCATTTTATTTAATTCACTCTGAAACTTAGAGGCAACCAAGAAAATGATCAGGGCTCCAGGACAGAAGCTGATGAAAGTGGTAAATGCTGGGTGCTTTAAAAATAGATCGTTCTTTTTTTCTCTTTCAAAGGAAACACATAAACATGCAAAAAAAATGAAAATAAAATAAAAAACAGAAACTGGGCATGGTGGTGCACACCTGTAATCCTAGCAGTCAGGAGGCTTCTCTGTTAAGCTACATAGAAGACAACATCTCATAATCAAACAACAACAAAATACATAGAGTCTCTTCCTGTACGCTCAGGTTAGACAAGAATTGCTTAAGCTCTATCATGAACTCTCATGGCTGAGTCTACATCACAAGCCCTTCATACCACAGTACCATCTCAATGATTTTTTTTTTTTTTGGTTTTTCGAGACAGGGTTTCTCTGTGTAGTCATAGCTGTCCTGGAACTAACTCTGTAGAGGCCTCGGACTCGGAAATCCACCTGCCTCTGCCTCCCAAGTGCTGGGATTAAAGGTGTGTACCACCACTGCCCAGCTTCAATGATTAATTTTTTTTTAATTTCCTTCTCTCTGTCTCTCTATCTATGTCTCTGTGTCTCTGTCTTTCTCTCTCTCTCTCTCTCTCTCTGTCTTTCTCTCTTTCTGGCTTTTTTTTTTAAATATTTTATTTATTATATATAGGTACACTGTCGCTGTCTTCAGACACTCCAGAAGAGGGAGTCAGATTTTGTTACGGATGGTTGTGAGCCACCATGTGGTTGCTGGGATTTGAACTCTGGACCTTCGGAAGAGCAGTCGGGTGCTCTTACCCACTGAGCCATCTCACCAGCCCCCAATGATTAAATTTTAAGAAACACTTTCAGTTTGATTTGGACAAATTATCTTCATCATAATAGTAAGCCACAGTATTTTAGATAAGGCACTGGCCATAATAATCACATTTCTATTTGTACAGAAACCAGGGTATACCCTAATTGCCATCATGAAGCAAAGACCTGACTCTCTGACTACAAACTGGTATATCCAATTTATTACTATGCAGTCAGGATTCTGCATCAGTTTGGGCTTGGACCTTCAGCCTTTGCCATTTCACTGTGATCAGCTCTTGAGGACAGAAGATTTGTGAAAGAGCAGATAACCCAGAAATATAGCCAGTTAATGCTCCAAATACTAGGATCTCAAGACTACTCATTGTGAGTGTAAGTAAAGTTGCCTACATTCTGGTATCTACATACATGGTACCAGCACCTTAGGACTTTGAATTTCTGAAGAAATCACCATCTAAAAGATGGATTTTATACACAATAGTCATCTAAATTTTCTGGAAAAAAAAAGATGTAGCAGGGCTTGTAGTTCTATGGTTATGTGAAGTCCTTCAATCTTAAGCACAGGAAAGGAAATAGGGAAGAAAAGAGAGAACTGAAGTAAAACAGAATAAAATTAAAAACTAGGAACTCCTGAAATGGTGAGAGCCCGAGCTGAGTGTCACGGGGCTTCCCACTGTGCTCCTGCAAGTGCTACACTTATCACTCGGGTTGCATTTGTTTCTGTCCTAATCTCTGTGAGCAGCCTCTCTGTACATGCTCTCCAGGCGAGGGGCCAGGGTCCTCCTCTCCTCCTGGAGGCAACTTGCACACCACCTCGTCATCGCTAAGAAAAGGCTCAGAGAAGAAAGTTACCAATTGACAGGGACATTCCAACCATATTTTGCTGAGCCGCTGGTGTACTCTAACAATCATTACTGGACTAAAGGACACCATCCTCAGCCACTCTATCATTATGGGATGAGAGTGGGCACTGCCTTTTCACAAACACCTGAAGCCTCTGGTGCTTATACACTGATTCCTCTCCAGAGTAGAACAGAAAAGTGACCCAAGAATTAACTTAGAACTTTCCAGTTCCCATCCAAGTCCAACAAGCGTCAATAAGGATGTCCATCCAGAGTATATGGCCAGAAAAAAAAGGGGGGGAGTGGGTTCCTTCTAGGTCTTGATAACAGGTCCATAAACCCTGCACTGCTCTGATAAGTATTCTACAACTGGCCTCAGGACTCACTGCCAGAAACACAAACGGCATGTTCATGGGTTGAGCTGTCAGGCAGCTAGAAATGACGAAAAAGCATGGCTTCTAGTAAATAAGAAGATACTCATAGGTCTGAAACAGGCAAGAAAACAGTTGTCCTCCCATCCCTGGTAGTCCATGAAGCCGAGTGCTAAATTCTCTTTCTCACTACTTTGATTTCGGTGCCTGTCAGTGAATAGCTAAGTCAATAGGGATGGAATCTTCAAACGAGGTACCCCTTCCTATAAGGAAAAAAAAGTTAAGATGTATTAAAGACAGTGAGTGCTGGGCAGTCTGCCCCAAGGTTGGATGGTGATAACACAAAGAAATCAGAGAAAGAGCATGACAAAATCTGGGGGCGGGGCATTTTCCTATTTTATATATGGATAAAAAAAAGCTTCTGTAGTGAGGCAATAAGTGAGTGATGAAGCCTGAAATCTGTGAGGGGGTGAGCTCTAGTCTGGCTACAGGCTATTCTCAGCACTGAGAGGCACAAAATCTGGGGGTGGAACCCTCCAGTACATTACTTACCTAGCACGAGTGAGGGCCTAGGATGGGACCTGCAAAGGCCCAACTATGCCTGGGTACTTGGGGAACAGAAGATAGTGTGACCAGAGTCGAGGCAGGGGCATCACAGAATAGAGAGAAAAACTTGTCTGAAGGACACCTAATGGGCAGATACCATAGGACTTCAGAAGCTCTGGGGAGCACTCTGGGGAGCACAGGGAGCAGCTAGAACCTGTACTTAAGATTTGATTTGGTTTGGTTTCGCGTGGGTACTTGATGATGGTGTGTACATGTGGAAATCAGAGGAACTCGTGAGGACTGAGTCTCCCCTTCCACCATGTGGGTCCTGGGGATGAAGCATAAAGTCATCAGGCTCGGGGGAAAATACTGTGACCTACGGGGTCATCTCATTGTCTCCCACTAGAGCCTTTTGAGCATGGAAAGTAATGTGACCTGAGTTAAGTGGAAGAAAACAAGAACACAGACTGCTGTGTTGAAACCAAGGATACTGGTGATAAGCCACTAATAAATCCAAGCAAGAGGTGACAGGCACCAGGATCAGTATGGCACTGTTCTGAGATCAAGAGTGCAGGTTAGGGACACATCTTGAAAACATGGCCCAGTACCATAGAAGACCATCTAAGCAAAATCCCACCACCACCCAGTCACTGGAAGCTTGGTTCAGACCATAAGAAAATGGATACAGACATCGGACATTGGAAAGTTCTTTCTTTCTTTTGCCTCTGTACCAGAATGAGAATGTGGCCTCCGAGTGCCAGACTGCTTAACGATCAATTACCTGCCCTCCCATGAGAACAGTCTCTCCCAAGGGCATCCAGGTCTAGTGGACCTGAAGCAGCAGAGCAAAGAGAGCTAAGACAGTTAGTACCAAACTGAGGGTAAACAAGGCCAACCATTAACCACATGGCAAGCTGGGGGCGTTTCATTCGAGTGCAGTTTAAAATGAACTCATTTCAAACCCCCCTAGCCCTCCCCCAATGCCAACAAAAATGAACCCTTTCCATGAACCCAAAGCACTAAACCCAGTGACTTCCCTGGAGAAGGAGCTACTGTGAAGGCCTGTAAGGCTATGTTGGTGAGAAGTTTGTCTTGGTTTGCTTTTTTGAAAAAAAAAAAAAAAGTCTTAGCCCAGGGGAATATTGTATAATTAAAGCAATTTTGACAATAGTAGATAAAAATTTGACTCTAAATCGTAAAGCATGTAATGACTACCTATTCTGGTGTGCACCCACAGACACACGCGCACACACACACACACACACACACACACACACACACACACACAGGGACTTCTGTGAAGTGACTGCCAGAAAAATGGCACTCCCACTCAGACTGGACCATTGCAAGTGGGAGCTGCTAACCACATGCTTTCCACTGCTGTTTGCAAGGACAGAGTGCTTTGTTTTTGTCTCTGACTAAGCACCAGACTGAACACTCAATGGAGACAAATGTGTGAGAGAATAGAAACAATAAGAAAAGGAGGAAGGAAGAAAAAAAAAAACTCTATGCTTATGCCGGGGACTTCAGGCTTGCTGGGATCTTGCTCTCAAGGGCTTAGGGGAAACCAAGGGAAGCTATGTAGTGCAAATGCAACCACTTCCAGCCACTCTGGGAGATACAAGCTGGATGGTTCAGAATGAAGCCAGGCTAGCTCTGAGCAGAGCTGGTGTGAAAGGAATGGTGGGAGAAATCGAGACGGGGCCTGGGTAAGAGTAAGGAAAGGGGCATCTGGTAGGCAGAAGCAAAAGCCCACAAGCTTCAAAAAGCTCATCTGCAAGCCCAGCGAGTTGCTGGAGTTGCTTCTCGTGCTGGAGCAGACAATGTGCGAATCTCTGGGGATTAAAGCCAACCACATGCAATGCTGTCCTCTCACCCCAGAGAGAACCAAGTAACAACACCGCATTGGAGGTGGAGAGGAACAAAACATGCTAGGCTTTGCCCTGTTTCCTTTGGGCACCAAGGTCTAGGTAGCTGTAATAAAGTAGAACATGTGGCTTATAAAAGGCAGAAGTGCACTGTCCACCACCAAGGAGGCTAAGAAGAAGTTCCACATCAAGGTACTGGCATATTCATATTCGGTGTCTGGTGAGGGGCCCCTTCCTAGTTCACACATGCTAGGCTTCTCACTACTGACCGTATCTAACCCATGCTCAAGGAATCTCACAGAGGTCTTTTAATAGGGACACTAACCCCATTCAAAAATGCTCACCTCCCTCCTTAAAGTCTCCTGTCCCAGTACCATGAGCACGTGCAGTGTTAAGCTCACAATATATGAACTTGGATGAAGACAAAAGCATTCGAACAGAGCAGGTTGAATAAAAATGCCAGTTCCTAGAATAAGGGCTGAGCTCAATGATGGCCTTGGGGTTCCATCCTCAGAACCATCCCAAAAAAATCTATTCACAGAATTAATATAAAACTTTAATAATTCCTGTACTTTTGGAAACCACAAAACATTTCTCAAGAACCTACCACTAGGCCACCTGGTATGACAGAACTAGAGGCCATGGGTCTGGTCTCTCAGATCAGGTCGAACCAGGCAAAAGAGGCTTTCTTTTTTAAAGGCTCAAATACCTACAGAGTTAAGTATCCTTAACTTGTAACATTTCTTTTCTTATCATTATACATTTACTTAGTTTGGTAAATGTTTAAAAGAGAAACCAATATTCAAATATTTAAACCTGAGAGCCAGTTTTCTTGCATCTTGTGACTTTAGGTCAAAATGCTGGTTTCCCAAACTGGGCACAGCAGGCGATTCATCTAACTTGGGTGTTCTAGAGGGCTTAGAAGACAAGCTGGAGGGGAAGAAAATCATAAGCCAAACGCTCTCAAGTGAATAAGCCATTACATTAATAATATACAGTCTTTAACTTATTTTAGGGGTGGAAAGCTGGAGATAGAACTCGGGGCCTTGAACACACTGGCCAACCACTCTATCGCTGAGCTTTAACCTATTTTTTTTTCTTTTTAAAATAAAAACACGAGGGGATGGAGAGATGGCTTAGCAGTTAAGAGCACTGACTGCTCTTCCGAAGGTCCTGAGTTCAAATCCGAGCAACCACATGGTGGCTCACAACCATCTGTAAGGAGATCTGACTCCCTCCTCTGGAGTGTCTGAAGACAGCTACAGTGTACTTATGTATAATAAATAAATAAACCTTTAAAAAAAAACACAAGCTAGGTAAAATGGCGTACACATCTATACTGGTAGCACACTGGGGAAGTTGAGACAAGAGGATGGCAAATTGTGGCCATCCTGGGCTACAATCAAAAGACCTGGCTGAGATAAAAAAAAAGGGGAAGTGGAAAGAGAGAAAAGGAAGCTGGGGAGGGGAGAGAGACAAAGGAGCATAGTGATTGGTTCACTCACTGGACCCTGAACCCCACCCCCTGTCCCCGCCACTGTCTTGAGAGCTTTCATTCACTCGCCCAGGATTTTCAGTGGAACTTTCTCAACTTTCACTTCAGAACACATCAAAGCCAAAGGTTCCTGTCCTAAAAAGGGTGCTTTGTGGGCCACGCTCCACAGTGGCGCTCAACAGTTCAGAGTACATGCTGCTCTCCAGGAGGACAAGTGTCTGTTTCGCAACACCCACGGCAGGGGTCTCACAACCACCTGTGACCATGAGGGGACTGACACCTCTGGCCTCTGTAAGCATCTACACAATGTGCACAGGAACACATAGGCACATAATTTAAAATAATAATAATAAAAAAAATCCTTTAGAAATCCCAGGGGTGGCTCCAGTCTAGGCATCGTAAAAGGTATCAAAGGGCCCAGATCAACAAACTGATTGTGTGTGTAATGTGGTCAGCTCCGGGCTGCTCACTCAGATTCACACTAGCCTCTTCACTTCCATCACAAGTCAAGTTTTAGGTTTCTCAAAAAAATAAAAAATGTAAAAAAAACCTTTCTATAACATCCTCTGACCTCCCAGCCAGCACACGTAACCAACTTATCAGCCATAGGCTAAGGAAACAGATTTTTTCACCTCCTGTATAAATGCTACCTACGAAATCTACCTGCCTGGTTCAAATGTAAACTCAAAACCTTGATTCCAGTTGGACACCTTTTGGACTCCCCGGAGCCTATCACAGGGCTCCGCTCAATGATTACTGAGGAGAAAAGTTCGGAAGGCCCTTTCTCCAAGCAGAATGCACAGGCTTCCTGACAGCTGTCTCCATCACTTAGCTTTCCCACCAGTTCCCACATTCCCAGCTGTGTTCTGGACGCTTGTGCGGAGGAGAAGCCCAGGGATTTTTTTTTTTTTTTTGTACTTCTTTTTCTTGATAAGATACTTGAAGAGAATCAACACGTGGCAAAGAGAACATTAAAGTTAGGAATAAAGAGATTTGGGGTTATTTTACCAATAGAGAGAAAGGGAAGAAATATCACTATGTACACTGACATTTATTCAATATATGACAAGAAGGCTGGATTCCCTCTAATTCCCTCCAAAGTGCTTTCAATGTCCTTATGTCTCTATTTTCAAAGAGTCAATGGTTCTGGTTTGTGCTTCTATCTTGAATTTAAAATATATTTTCCCAAGTTTAATAGGCATTCCCTTAACCCCAGACTAGCCAAAATTAAAGCAAATATGCATAGTGTTGCAATGAGAGCTTTTACCTGAGCCAATTTCCCTGGAGAGTTCAGAATCTCAGAATGACAGTAACTCAGAGATGAGGTGGTGAGCCTTAGACATCATTAATGACAGTAGGTTTTAAACTGCAAATAATCATTAAGAAAAAACACACACACGGAGGCCTGAAATTGCAGCCACTGCTGCTGAGTCAAGAGAACTTGAGTTAACGGCCTGCCTCAGCTACAGAGTGAGTTCAAGACCAGCTAGGGCAACTTAACGAAACCCTGTCTCAAAACAAAAAAGAAGGTCAACACTATCACTCAGGACTTTGCCTTGCGCAGGAGGGCCTAGTGTAGGTTCAATCCCTATTACCAGATGACCAGATGACTGGGGCAACCCAGTCAGCCAAGACATAGCCCTACTCACAGATTCTGCTCAGTAATATTATAGTACAATGTGAACTGACAGCCACTGATCTAATTCTACATTCAAAATCTACATTCTAGTACCACCCCTCCCCCTCCTTTTCAAAGAAAGAAAATCCTCCTCAAAAGTAGCAGACAACAAATTCGTTCTAAGAAAGCAGGTCTCCTTCTCCTTCTAAGGCACTAGACTTGCTTTTCTCCCTCAATTAATTTTTCCATCGTTAATAAACCAACATCCCTACCTATCCCAAAATAAATAGGCATTTTAAGTATTCTCAGCTCTGGTATCGCAATTACATAACTTTTTTTTTAACCTAAATTATGTATGTCTGCTTCCCAGTATCCAAATGCTTTTATTGATCGGGTTGAATGACTAATACCGAGGACAGAATCCAGAGCCCTGTGCATGCTAAGCATGTGTTCTATCACTGAACTACACACCCAACCCTCTCTCTCAGGATCTTTTTTTTTTTTTTTTTTTTCCTGGCAAGGAACTCTAGGTGATTAATCAGACATGATATCCCTTTAAAGAAACCATACTGCTTCTCCTCTGGAAAGTTGAGCTCCGCCTACCTTTTTCACCATCTTGGTAACGCGGAGGAATTTTCAATCTACCTCATAAGATTTATCTTTTGTCTCACTTAATTTCTAGTTTGTACCTGCCTCGCCGTACCTGGTGGACTTCTCCTGCCCTAGCCTCTGTTTTGTGAGAGACTTCTTTTTTTTTTCCCTGAAGCAACTTCTTTCACTCTGCCAGTTAGTCATGCCGGGTTTGTTTTTTTTTTTTTTTCCTCCCCCCAAGCAGCTGGTCTTTTTGATGTCTGGCACACATTTATCTGGGCTTCCAATAAGATGTTTGTACATAGTTTCCAGGCTTCCTGGAGGTTATCGACTTTCTTTAACTCTTCCATTCAGTTTTTCCCCTAATTTCCAACATTTGTTAGAGTTTCTTTTTCAAAAGTTGAATACCTGGCTGATGGATGTCTTTGATTTTTTTTTTTTTTACTCTCCCACCAGATTGCTAAATTAAATGCATCAGAACTTAAATATAATATTTCAAATTACCTTCAGGATGGAATCGCTTCATGAATTCTCTGCACTTTCATGTTCTCCCTAGTAAGCAACAGATGTTTCACCAAGTGGAATTGGAAATGCTGTTACCTGTTCACATTTTAATGTATCTGCTTATTTATATAAAATATTCTGATGCTGTTACACCTTGGTAAATATAAAATTTAGATTTTTGGTAAAAAGCATAACTCACGTACGTTGAACAAGCTCGATGCTCTAGACCTAACATGGTAATGTGCTCTTCAAAGTATGCAAAAATCATAACCACTTCAGTTGTCTGTTCCTAAAACTGTATCTCAAAGCACGAAGAAATACAGAATTCTGAATCTTTTCTAAAATTTTTCTACAGTTTCCTATAACAGGACCCTGGTTATGCCTCACCAGGTATAGGTGCTTCCTGTCTGACCACTTGAGTTCAATTCTGGGGACCCACATGGAGGTAGAAGAGAACTAACACTCCCAAGCTACACTGGCATTCACAAGCACATCTGACCCACACCTGTACCCCAACTTCCTGCCACTGTCCCATATACACACAGATAAACAAATGTTAAAAAAGTGAGTGCCTATAATGCTCAGTTATTAGTTCTATAACTGCATCTACTCCCTCAAAGCAGAGCAATCATCTCTAGGGAACATCAACATATCGTGAAAATTTACTCTCATTTTTCCCCTATTTTAAGTGTTTAGGTCCAAGATTCTTGGGAGTAGAACAGACCAATGGGTTTGTTATATACTATGGAAGTATAACGCCATTACATCACGGGTGCCATAGAACCATATGCATGAGAACCTCACCTAGAACATACTCGTTACTGGTGGGTACCTAACCCTTGAAGAGAGTTCAGCAGTGACTCAAGGAAAACAGAGTGATTTAAGATATCTGGAGCCACAGAAGCTCAACACAGAGGGATGACTCCATTCAAAGAAGCCGACACAGCCAAATCAGAATGGGAAGTTGGGTGGCAGGTAAGAACAATTTAAATAGCCTCTGACTACCTTTATCTCTTGCCTCACAACTCCTTTAACTCCAAATAGTTGCTAATTATCTTTCTAAAACAACATAAGCCATGACATTTCCCTCACTACAAACCCTCACTACTCTCTATGGTCCAAGAAATAATGTATATTCCTCCAACTATGGACTCTATACTATCTATAATTGGGTTTGACATTTTGCCTGCTGAAGAGGTGACTAGATCCTCTCCACTACAGCGTGAGGACAGTGCTGCCTAACTTAGATCTATAGAACCTCCAAAGGAACCAGAAAATATATCTTCCCGTCTTAGCACAACGCAGTACATAGTAGATTCAAAGAGGACTTGGGTTCCAACCCTGCCTCTGCCACTCACAATCTGTACAACTCTGAATGTACTTCTTATTTAATTACTGTATTTACTTACTTCTATGTGTATGGGTGTTTTGCATGCATGTTCCTGTGTGCAGTGCGCATGTCTGGTGCCCTTGGAGACCAGAAGAGGGCGTTGGATTCTCTGTGACTGGAATGGCGGATGGTTGGTGCTCACAATGGAACTCAGTGCTCTTAACTGCTGAGCCATCTCTCTCTACAGCCCCATGAATGTATTTCTTAATCCTTTTCAATCTCAGGTTCTATGAGTAAATAAAAGGTGATCATTTTGACTGCATAGATGATAGTTGTAGACTTTAAATTAGACAAAGCCAAAAGAAACTACACAATAGCTATTAGCTATTAGAAGGCAAAAATGTGTTTTTGTGAGCATATAAGAACAAACCTGTGCTACATAAAATTGTTAATGTTACTGGGCAACAATCAGAGAAGGGTACTTCAGACTGACTCAGACTAACACTGATGTTCAGAAAACAGAAAACTCCCTTTTTCCTTCCTCAGTGGAGTCTCCAGCTAATCCCGAAATTGCATGCAACCTGATGTGAGTCAAATAAAGGTAAAATAGTAATTACACTGAATCAAACATTTATATTTATACATTCTAAAAGAGATTCAACTGCATAAGCCAGAACTGTTACTAAGTTCTCTTTTTAGCAAATCCAGAAAACAGTTGCTTTAACACTGAAGGGACAGACCCTGGGATTCCATAAGACCCTCTCAAATGACACATCGAGAGCCAAAGTGACGATGTCAATATATTAAGAAATCACAAGGTCAATTAACAAAATCCAACCCTAGCTGGCTGTGGTAGCAGTGCATTCCTTTAACCCCAGCACTTAGGAGGCAGAGACAGGCAGACCTCTGTGAGTTCAAGGCCAACCTGGTCTACGCAGTGAGTTCTAGGACAGCCAAGGTTACATCATAAGGCTCTGTCTCAAAAAATAAATAAAATAAATGAATTAAAATGAAATAAAACCCATCCCAGCTAAATGAAGGGAAAACACAAATCTAGAAACACATACTTTGTCTTATTTACAGTATCAGTATCTCCATCCTCCTTTCATCTCTGTCCTAACATAGCTTGAGTAATTCCCAGAATCCTTTGAGATACATATATGAGCATTTTCAAGTGTGGGTACATGTTCACAGGTTCTTTGCTTATAAAGATAAACAGAACAAAAACAATGACTCCAAGATCACAGTGACTGGTACAACGTTCTCCTTGGTATCATTCTATGTTGTTGTGAAAAGGCACCTTTTACACTTTCAATACTATTTCTAACTAAATGCCACACTCTTCAAGGCAATTTCAGCACACTATTAATGTGCTAATTTGTCACATATCCTAATGAAAATGGTTAGGATTTTAGAGAGTAGGGCCTGGGGAGATGGCTCCGGGCTTAAGAGTACTGACTGCTCTTCCAAAGGACCCAGGTTTAATTCCCAGCACCCACAAGGCAGCTCACAACTGTTTATAACTCCAGTTCCCTCACACAAACATGCATGCAGGCAAAACAGCAATGTACAGAAAATGAATCTTTAAAAAACATATAGATAGCTTATTATTTTATTATTTTATACTAACAAACTACCATCACCTATTTAATACTCTAGCCCCAATCTCTTCTCCTTGTTTGTGCTAGGGATTGAACCTAGGGTCTGGCACATGCTAAGCACATGCTTATATCCCCAAGGCCACATTTCTCATCTCATTCACATGCTATTTATCACACCTTATGGTGCATTCCAAGTATGTGTGAATGGCATATCTCCCTACTACCAAGCCCTGTGGGGTTTTTTTTGGGGGGTGGGGGTGGGGAGTGGGGGCTTGATCTCCTACCCTTCTTGTTGCTTCTGTGAATACTTCACATAGCAGGCAAACCAAAAAAAAAAATTTTGGCCAATGAAAGCTATTACAGATGCTGTGTGATCATGGCACGTGGACTGGCCATTAAGTATTGGAGTCAAGCATGTTTACTTCCTCCCTGACACCAACAAGAGAACATCAAGATGGTCCCAACTATGACCTATAACTGTGAGTCCTTCAGAACAGCAAATCTGCTCACAGTCTTTCTAGACTAGAAGTGCAAGGGTATCAAGAATAAAACTTCAAGAAGTAGGGTATGGTATATCTCATGGGTAAGAGTGCTTGTCTAACATGTACAAAGCCCTAGATTCAATCCTCATTATTCTTTCCAAACAAAATAAAACATTACACCTGGATAAGCCTAGGGTTCAGTGAACTAATCCTATAGACATTGCAACCCGCTACCTGTAAAATCATCTCTGGCTTTGAAGAAAATACATACTTCTTCTCCCAAGTAAAGTGCATGGTAACTAATTCATCAGATCTAGGCTCATGCCAAGTCATTGACTTCCCCAGAACTGCCTCCCCAAATGGTCAAAATGATTTAAGGATAGTCCCCAAAAGGTGAGGCTGATGCGAGCACCTGGAGAGGCCAGGGTGATGGTAAAGACTACCCTGCTTCTAGACCAGCCATCAAAAGGTATTCACTGGGGTCTGTCTGTGTTGTGACAGTGTCCTAGACTCAAATGAATGCCTCTAACACTCCACATTTTTGAGCCATTCAGTCATGCATTTTTGTTATTGTTGAAAGTGGTGCGAAATTGCACTGCATGAGCTAAAGTCCTTGGTGGTCTTCCAAGGATTCCAGCTAAAAAGGCACTTCCTTTGTTCCTCAGGAGAATGCAGTCCAGTAGGTCACTGAAAGGGGGAAATAAAAGCAGCAGCCCTGGGAGGGAGATGAAGGACAAGACAAAAAGAATAAAATGTTTTGGGTGTGAGCACATTAGCTTCCATTTCCTGCTGCTGGGCACTAATAACTCCCTATCTTTTTTGGGGGGTCCAGATAGACATTTATACAAAGATGTACCTCAGGTATCTTCAGTGCCCGTGACAATCAAAGGGAACACCCATCGTCCCTGACCATCACCTTCCCAAATTCCTTGTCCATCAGACTGATGGCTGGGGATGCTGCCATCTCTAGAGACTGCACACCACAAACCTGAAGTACCTGGGGAGGGTGATTTCATAGCCCTCGGCCAAAATGCCTCTAGACCATCTCAGAGGCACATATTGTTTGTACAGGCACATGGAAACTTGTCACTGTCCCATTAAGTGCATAGCTGCATGCCTCCCTTCAGAATGTGGGAATGACAACTGTAACCTTCACGCCAATCATCTCTGAAGCACCCAGGCTCGAGCCGTGCAGGGCACAAAGACCTCAGGTCTGACCTGCAGAGCTCCCAAGCTTCTGCGGCTGCCGGTTCAATTCTCTTTTGCTGGCAGGGCAGGAGGAAGAGGGAAAAGAAAGGGGGCTTTTCAGAGCTCTACAACCAATAAAATCATGAGTCTGGGAGGACATACTTGAGTTCCCAAAAAGACAGGCAGCTGAAGGGCAAACAGCCTTTCATCAGTAGCCTGTGAGTTACTTGACAACTGCCAAGGTGCAGTGGACGCCTGGGCTACTACCAACAATTTCTTCAGTTCTATTTCTAGATGGAGCCCGATTACACTCTGAAAGTACCCAGCCACTTCCCTCAATTACTTTTGTAGTTTATATGTAATTGATGACCACACTTAATCTCCGAGGTTATTAATAGCCTTCCAAAAGATGACCCCCAAGTCTTCTAAAGCTTTTGGAAGCGCCTGGTTAAAATTACAGTATTTCCTTTGCTGGCTGCTGGCCCCCTGCCTGCCCCACCCGGGCAACCAGTACAGCGAGGCAAAGGCGCACTCTGCACACTTCCATGAATGGTTCGGAATGGAGATTTGGCCTTCGGGGCTCGAATCTCTAACGCCTCCGTTAGGTTAAGCTGGCCAAAAGCCAGTTAGATTCGTAGCTCCTTCAGAGTCTCCAGGGTGAACAAGCTACCTGTGCCGTTTCGGCCGCCAGCCCGCAGGGCTGTGCGCAACAGTTGGCGGCTTCAAAAATCTAGTACAACAGGGAAGGAGGACTAGCCCAGGCACTGCCACCAGCGGGCCTGGAGACCTCGGGAGCAGGAGGGGAGGGCATACCTGATGCAGCCTCCCCAGCGCTCTAGGAGGACTTCCCCCAAATACCATACACAACCCCCCGCAACCCCCCCAGCGCTGAAATCCGGTGAACTTTTTCAGAGGCAAAGCCATCTTCATTTGCATAACCATCTCCAAACTGAGATTTAGGTTTCCTGTAATCAGTCCTTTCAAAGGTCTGTAATTGAAAGTGCAATTAACCCTTAAAATGAGGTGAGAAAAGAGAAAAGGAAGGGAAATACCCGTTTTATCCAACACCTTCCGGAAAGCTGGAGACTTCCCAAAAGTCGGGATTTGAAGGAGTAAGAAGAGTTCGCTTTTTAAAGGTGACTTCTAAAGCCCTTGCAGCTCCTAAAAACTAAACCGTGTCAGCGGTGGAAGAGAGGCGGCGGGGAGAGGAATTTTAGGAGACCGTCAATGAGCGGCTCATTCAAGTCTCACGTTTTGCGCCCCTAGGAATCTGCAAACTCCAGGAGGTTCCCCACCCCGCCCCCACTCGGCCTCGTCGTCACCCACACAACAAAGCGGGGAACCCAGTAAAGAATTCAACCCGGAAAAGGCGAGAGAGCCCAAGCCACGCACGTTGAGGGCCAGAGTCCCTAGTGGCTTCCCGGGAGTGAGAGGGCTGGGGTGGGGGGCAGCAGCAAAGGACCTGGGTGGCACTGAATAAACCGGCGGCGCCCCTCCACTCGCGGTGCCCGCTCAAAGCCGGGGCTGGCTCTCCTGCCTGCCCGTTTCTCCCTCTCGGCTACCTGATGCGGCGTGGGGGGGGGCGCCCCTTTTCCCGGGGTGCCCACCGCTCGGTAATGGGGAGAGTGCAGGATTCCCACCTACCGTTGATCTCATAGAGGGGGGCATCATTCTTGTTGAAGCCTTTGGACACGTAGAGACGTCGCACTTCCGAGCAACTTTTCGACTTGAGCTCCGCAGCCAGCAGCGAGGCGCTGAGCGCGGCCAGGGTGCAGAGGAGCGCGAGCAAGCCTAAGCGTGCCATGGTGCGGACCCTGACGGACGCGCTCCCACCTTTAGGGGACAGAATGAGACCCGATGGAAAGCAGCGCTGCGGAGCGGGCGGAGAGGCGCGGAGTGAACACTCACGAGCGGAGCGAGAACCGGGGAGTTGAAGTTGGTAGTGAAGGAGGAGGAGGAGGAGGAGGAGGAGGGCAGGAGGAGGAGACGCGGGCGAAAAGTGGAGCTGGGCCTCGAGTCAGGCAACGGTCCCCGGTGCCAGGCGCCCAGCCGGGGTGCGGTACGAGGAAAAAGGCGTGGAATGGGCGCGGGACCCAAGGGACTAGGGAGAGGATCCGTGACCTCGGGACTCCGAAGGCTAGAGAACCCGGGCCAGCTAGCCAGGGGCGGAGGGGCTCAGGGAAGGAAGGGAAGGTGGCAGGCGTCGCAGAAGAGCAGAGTGTGGGCGGCGTCGGCGGGCGATCGCTGGCGCGGGGCTTCAGCCACCCGGCGCTGCTCCGCTCACCCAGCCCGGCTCAGCTCACTGCCCTCGGCCGCACGGCTGTGCCCTTCTCAGCTCTGCCGCTGATTGACTGGCCCGGCTCGCACAGCGAGGCTCCGCAAACTTGGCCAAGCGGGGCGGCCCTAAGGGAGGGAGGGGGCGGGCATGAGGGGGGGGGCGAGCCCGAGACAGGCGGGAGCACGCAGGGCCGGGCCGGGAGAAAACCTGGAAGCTGGGTTGGATCTGGAGCGGGCCAAATCCACTTCCTAGGGGGCCCGCACGGGGCGCGCGGCGCTCCCTCTTGCGACACGCCCTGCTGGGCTCCTCCCTCCTGCCCTCCTCTTCAGAGGCGGGGAACCTGCCCCCCGCCCCCCCCCCCAGCAAGAGAGGAAAGGGCAGTTTCTTCCCGCTTAAGGGGCCAAGTCTCAAGAGATCCTGGTGATCTGGATCTTGGGGCCTTGAGCCCCTGTCTGAGCCACA
This sequence comes from Mus musculus, assembly GCF_000001635.26. Taxonomy (NCBI): domain Eukaryota; kingdom Metazoa; phylum Chordata; class Mammalia; order Rodentia; family Muridae; genus Mus; species Mus musculus. The sequence goes on from NC_000086.7 coordinate 52,165,712, forward strand.
AGCCTTTCTCCACAGCCACTTGACAGGCTATCCCCATGGGCCTGAGCAGCACTTAGCCCTCCAGCCCCAATACCAGCCTCGCTGCTTCTACCCAGCATCCAGGGCCACTTCTAACCAACACCTGGGCAAGGAAGGCACACTCACATACTGGCATTGCTTTGATCCAAACAACGCGGGGTGGGGGCCGGGGGACCTGGAACTCACAGCTGGGCTGAGAGGCTCACCTAGCCCCCCTTGACCCATCACAGTGTTCCCCCAAGAGCACAAGCTAGCCCCTAACTCTAGCAATCATCTTCTCACCTGCTTCATCCCCACACACTGTTCAACGCACGCTCACACCCTAAGTTCTGCAATAAATATACACAAACTCTGAAACTGACCAGAAAACAATCACTGAACCTCAAGGAGATGGAGCTAAATCAAGGTTGCTCAGAAAAACTTTTGGCCCCACACTGCCCTGTGTAGGGTATAGGAATTGACACCCCACAGAAAGAAAGAAACGCTAAGAATTAGCACTCACCTAAGGTCAATGTGTCCAAAGTCCCAAGACTCTTGAATGAAAAGACTCTAGTGGTGGCAGGGAATGACAGCCCAGTATTTCCAATTCTTCCCGTTCTACATTTAGTCACAAGAAAAACTGGGAATGGGTGAGTCTTCCCACCTTCCAAGCTTTGTCAGATTCCATTAATGAGTGTTTTTGAAGCTCCCAGGGCTCCTTTAATGAAGGGAACCGTGCAGATTGTGAACTTGTCATTACTGTTGTTATTGTTACAATCTGCTTTAAGAGCTCAGGGTGAGAAGTGCCTCAGACACTTCGGGAGTGTGCTGGGAACTGGGCAGATGAAAAGGGCTGGAGCTTATTATTTGGCTAGACTCTCAATTCCCATAAAATTACATAGGGTGAAGATACGAACCATCATTACAATTATCGCCCTCAGAGGGTTTGTGGAGACTTCCTCCACTGTTCTTTGGAAACCGTGCTGACATGGTTGGAGGTGAGGAGCTGTGGAGGGTGTTTTGAATGCCCACTGCAGACTCCTCTTCAATATATTAACTCTTGCAGAGCAGTAGCATGAACAGACACACTGTGACCTGTCTGTAAGTAGGACTTCCAATTTCTTTTCTGTTTGTTTGTTTGTTTGTTTGTGGTAGAGTTTTCTCCCTCCCTGTAGCCCTGGCTGTTCTGGAACTCTGTAGACCAGGCTGGCCTTGAACTCAGACATCCACTGGGCTCAGGCTCTCAAGTGCTGATATTTAAGGCCTGCGCCACCACACCCAGCTGTGACTTAAAATTTTTTATGTCTGGCAACACATTTAATTTATGCACACTCAGCTCCATTGAATTCAAGGAACTTTTAAATAATCCAGGTAATCCTTAAACTGCTAACCATGAGGTCCTCCTGGCACTGCTAGCGCTTAGCACAGCACCTTAACATCCACTGATGCATACATAAAGATATTCCTCAGCAAGGGAAATATGATCTGAGATGCGACCAACATTAATAGTAAAATGAAATTCCAAACTGGGTATATGATACACACCTGTAATTCCAGAAGGTATAGGCAGGAAAATCAAGACTTCAAGACCAGCCTCAGGGACATAAGGAATTTGTAGCTAGCCTGGGCTACATATGAGCCTCTTTCAAAATAAAGAAAAATAAAATAAATCTCTGACAATGAAAGAGAAAGGGATTTTCCTAACGTATAAAAGGACCACATTGGAACATTGCCTCCCACAGCAAGAGGAACTCATTTTTGCCCCCCTCAAGTCACTGATGCTCTTCCTTTTAGTGTATTATTAACCAAAACTTGAGCCTTTTCTACCAGAAACAGTAACCTCTGGCTACAGGCAGATCTGGACAAGTCTGAACTTTACCAGGGAAGGCAGGAACCCCAAGCCCTGCTCAGAGGCGGTTCCCACTTCAAAGCCTCCTTTCATTTAAATACAAACAGGGTGAACAACTGGCAATCTATGAAACAAATATCACCCAGATGGAAGCTTTTCAGATGGCCCTAGCTCCTGATGCTCTCCCCTCCCCCTCCCTGGCTCACCAAAGGAGGCTGGAGAAGCACCTTCACCAGGGTTGGAAGAATGCGGAGAGTTTTCAAACTGTTAAACTTCGCATGACTGTGGATTGGTTTTCACGTTTGTTTCTTATTATTATGGTAAAGACTACATAAAATTTACCATTTTAGCCATATATAGATATATAAAATTGAGGGCCTAGGAATTTGCTCAGTTGTTAAAGGGCTTGCCAAGTAAGAGAATCTTGTGTTCAGTATCCAGAACCAGTTAGAAAAGAAAAAAAAAAAAAAGCCCAGGGTGGGATGGGGCGTGGTGACAGATGCCTTTAGGAAAGCAGGGGCTGAAGGATCTCTTGAGTTAGTCAAGGTCAGCCTGCTGTACAAAGCCAGTTCCAGGACAGCCAATGCTGTTACACAGAGAAACCCTGTCTCAAACAAAACACAAAATAAAACAAAAATTCTCCAGTGAAAACGCACCCATTTGTAATCCCAATGCTATGGAGGATGCTTGGCTCCTTGGCCAGGCAGATTAGGCAAATTGGTCAGCTCTGAGCTCCAGGTAGTAGGAGATCCTGTCTCACATAGCAAAACTAATGAGGACTAACACCCAAGGTTAACCTCTGACCTCCACAAGCATCGCTGCACATATACAAGCACATACAGATGACACAAAAGTAAAATATACAATTCAGCAACATTCCAAATAATCTAATATTGTTCAGTCATCACCATAGCTAGTTCCAAAACATTTTCCTTGTCCCCAAAACAATCCACATACTTCATTTTCTCACTCTAGACCCTAGAAGCCACCAAATCTGCTTACTGTTTCTAGAGTTTTGCCTAGTCTGGACATTTTGTATGAAGAGAATTATTCAATGTGGGGACCTTTGGTCTGGCTACCTTCATTCAGCATCAAGTTCTCAATATCCATCTATGTGGCAACATGTTTCAGCATTTCCTTCCTTTTTAAGGATGAGTAATATTCTATTACACAGGCATACCACAATGTGATGCTATAGTACCTTACATGTAGGCGTCTCTAGGGGCGATGATCCAACTCCTAGCATCCCTTCAAACACAAAGGATATTTTGAATTTTGTGTCATTGTTTGAATTCATCTGCTTACAATATCTCTCTCTCTCTCTCTCTCACACACACACACACACACACACACACACACGTGCATATATATGTATATATATACATATTTTGAGCATATCTTCTTTTATTGAATTCCTCTCCCACTGAACTTTTTTTTTTCTTCTCATAAAGTTCCTCTCCTGCTTTGATTTCTCTTGTGGCATGCAGTATGTGTGTGTGTGTGTGTGTGTGTGTGTGTGTGTGTGTGTGTCCCACTGCATTTAATTAGGGATGCCTGCATGAGCATAGGTAGGGATTATGAGCCTAGCTTCTGACATTCCTAGGAGACACAGTCTCACAGCAAACTCTTTGGATTTCTTTTTAAAAGAGACAAGGAAACCAAGTCCCAGACAGGTTATATAGCTTATTCACAGCTATTTATCTTTGAGTAGCTGAACCACCAAGACTGAAATCTAAGCCTCTGTCATAATCCCATATTATTTTTGTCAGAAAATACAGTGCTCTGGGTCTTGTTTAGGATCAGTAGTAAATGTGTAACTTCCCCAAATCCTGTAGAACTATCTTTTCTTCAGATTAATAACTGAGTCTGGCACTCATACAATGTACAAGATAGTGCTTTGTTCTAACAGGAGGGGAAATGTATAAGCCAAGGCTGGCTTAGACAGAACACACTTATAGCATGCCTGGTGTTTTAGCTAGGGTTTTACTGCTGTGAATACACACCATGTCCAAGGCAACCCATAGAAGGACAGCATTTAATTGGGGATTGCTTACAGGTCAGAGATTCAGTCCATTATTATCAAGGTAGGAGCATGGCAGCATCTTAGGCAGACATGGTGCAGGAGGAGCTGAGAGTTCTACACCTTCATCTAAAGGCTACTAGCAGAATAGTAGCTTCCAGGCAGGTAGGATGAGGGACTCAAAGCCTATGACCACAGTGACACACCTACTTCAACAAGGCCACACCCCTTATAGTGCCACTCCCTGGGCCAAGCATATTCAAGCCATCACAATGGGGTCTCTCATCTAGTAGGGGTGGGACACATACACACAAGGTATGAACACATTGTGCTGTCCTCCAAGTGAGGAGAATAAGTTAAATCAGGTCCTTTTGACCAACAGGTGAGTTCCCCACACTGTCAAATACAAAGATGAGAAGAAAGCAGATTCCTTTTCTACTTTTGCTAAGTTGTTGCACCTTTACTGGATTCAGCAAACAAGTCAATGGCCTTTCTCTACACAAAGAATAAACAGGCTGAGAAAGAAATTAGGGAAACAACACCCTTCTCAATAGTCACAAATAATATAAAATATCTAGGCGTGACTCTAACTAAGGAAGTAAAAGATCTGTATGATAAAAACTTCAAGTCTCTGAAGAAAGAAATTAAAGAAGATCTCAGAAGATGGAAAGATCTCCCATGCTCATGGATTGGCAGGATCAACATTGTAAAAATGGCTATCTTGCCAAAAGCAATCTACAGATTCAATGCAATCCCCATCAAAATTCCAACTCAATTCTTCAACGAATTAGAAGGAGCAATTTGCAAATTCATCTGGAATAACAAAAAACCTAGGATAGCAAAAACTCTTCTTAAGGATAAAAGAACCTCTGGTGGAATCACCATGCCTGACCTAAAGCTTTACTACAGGGCAATTGTGATAAAAACTGCATGGTACTGGTATAGAGACAGACAAGTAGACCAATGGAATAGAACTGAAGACCCAGAAATGAACCCACACACCTATGGTCACTTGATCAGCCTATGTATATACTGTCATTCTTATCCATTCCATAGACAGTTCTCTCTGATTCATTCTTCAGAAAGCCTGCCTAGGGAACTCCAAGCAGACAAAGCAGCAGTTCCTGTCTCCTTCAAAGCAAGAAAATGCCAAGCTTGGGCTGGAGAGATGGCTCAGCGGTTAAGAGCACTGACTGCTCTTCCAGAGGTCCTGAATTCAATTCCCAGCAAACACATGGTGGTTCACAACCATCCGTAATGAGATCTAATGCCCTCTTCTGGTGTATCTGAAGACAGCTACAATGCACTCATATGCATAAATAAATCTTAAAAAAAAAAGAAAAAGTAAATGCCAACTTGTCTTTCTACAGAATCCATATTGTCTAAGAATTCTTCCCCTTAGCACTGGGAGCTATTCCAAACTGGGCTTTTCCCCAGGGAAATAAAAAATAAAGAATAACTCTATTTGAAATTTTCTGGTTTTCAGAGTGAGCAACTGCTTCAGAACTGGTAAAAGTTTGTTTGGACAGGACTAGGAATGTAGCTCAGTTGGAAGAGTGAAGCCCTGTGTCCAATTTTTAGCACCCCATTGAATTGAATTTCAAGTCCTGTAATCCTAGGACTTGAAAAGTTGAGACAAGAGGATAGTCAGAAAGTTCAAGCTCATTCTTGGCTACAAAAATGATTTCCAGGCCAGTCTGTGCTTCATGAGACTCTCACTAAACTATTTTTTAATGTTGGTTGGACAAACTCAACATAGTCTCTAAACCAAATTTCACCCATTAGCTCTTGTCCTCTGGTTCTTCATCTTTTCAAACAATCAAGCAAGTTATACTATATGACTACTTACTTTATACAAAGGTTGATTCTAGGGCTTGGAATGTAGGGTAGTAATAGAGAATTTGGAGTATGTAAGACTTTGCCTTCATCCCCAACACTATGGACATTTTTTTTTTATTTAAAAATAAAAGTGATCTAGGAGCTAGGGTTGTAGCTCAGTTGATAAAGTACTTGCCTGGTATGCACAAAGCCCCAAGTTCAATCCCTGGCACCACACACACACAAAGGGTGTCATAGTGTGTGCCAATAAGCCCATGTGAAAGTAAAAGGAGCAAGAAGTTCAAGGTCATCTTGGCTACATAGCAAGTTCAAAGTCAGTCTTGATAGTTGATGCTGAAATAATCAAACATTTTTAAACAAACCAATAAATAACATTTTAGTTCTGTAAAGACTTTGTATGCTTGGAAGATCAATGGCCTTTACCTAGGGGTAAGAATAAGGCCTATATCCAAATGGAGACAGCCATCTCAGTTTCCTCTTTTTGCATGTTGGTGGCTGTGCTTAATCCTTTGGAATTGAAACTAGTACAGAAGTAGTGGGCCTATGGTATGGGATTGGTTCTAGGTCCTAATATAGCAAAGCAAGAAATTTTTACCCTGTGACAGTTTCACTTTCCAGGGGGTTCAAGGCACTGAAGGACACCCTGCCCCAACTGGACTTCATGGAACCTGCTTCTCTGCAGTCAAGAACTGACAAAGGCAAGGCTCCCCGAGAAAGCAACAGAATGCCTTAAATGGCAGCAAGAAACGCCTTAATAAAGGGCCTGTGTAATCTAACAGGTGTGTGAACCTGAGCTTCAAACCTGAGAGGATGCCACGAATTTCTTCACTTTTTTTTCTCCCCACCTCCCTTCATCTGCACCACCATCCTCCTCAGCCTTTATGTGAAGAGACAATATGCATTTTTTAAGAAGACCCAGCGGGAAACAGGCATTTCTATTCCAAAGACATAGCACAGATAAAAAGAGTTGGAGAGCAGGTCAGACATACTTTGACATTTGTCATTTTTTTGAGCCACTGATGGGCAATGTCTGCAGCACTGCCACTGTTCCTGACACACTCTAACAGTAATGCATTCAAATGAGCCAGAGACTGAAACCTGTGCACACGCTCCTCCCTGGAAGAGAATGGAAGCCAGCACATGCAGTACACCGGGAGTAGCTTTCCCCATGTTCCTTCATGCTAACAAGTGCAAGCTTTCTAGGATCATTGTAACAGGCATTTTCTTAGGAGTTCTCAGAGGACCTGGAACCTTCTACCAGACACAAGGACTTTGAAGATGAGGTTTTTGTGTACCCCCCCAATATCCACAACGTCCAAGAAAAGCCCTGGTTTGCTTCCTTTGATTCCAGGGATTTTTTTCTTTTTCTTTCTTTCCTTTTTGATTGTGTTTTGTTTTGTTTTTGCTTTTCTTTTTTTTTTAAGATTCATTTATTTATTATAAGTACACTGTAGCTGTCTTCAGACACTCCAGAAGAGGGCATCAGATTTTGTTACGGATGGTTGTGAGCCACCATGTGGTTGCTGGGATTTGAACTCGGGACCTTTGGAAGAGCAATCGGCGCTCTTAACCACTGAGCCATCTCACCAGCCCCTGTTTTTGCTTTTCAAGACAGAATTTTTCTGTGTAGCTCTGTTTCTGCCTCCTAAGTGTGGGATTAAAGGTGTGCACCATTGCTGACTGACAATTTTAGGATTTATTTTAAAAGTTGCATTAAGGGGTTGGGGATTTAGCTCAGTGGTAAAGTGCTTGCCTAGCAAGCCCAAGGCCCTGGGTTCGGTCCTCAGCTCCGGAAAAAAGAAAAAGAAAAAAAAAAAAAGTTGCATTAAGAAAAAAAAAATTCTTGAGAACCAAGGATGTGGCTCAGTTGGTAGTACTTCCTTCATAGCATGCATAAAGCCCTAGGCTTGAACCCCAGTTCCACATAAACCTGGTGTGGTGGCATGTACCTGCGAACCTGTCATTGTGGCAGTAGACATAGGAGTACCCCACATTCAGTATCACCTATGGCTACATAGTAAATTTGAAGCCAGCCTGGTCTACGTGAGACTGTGTCTCAAAAATATAAATTAAATAAATAAATACCATTTTGGCTGGTTGGTTTTTGGTTTTTGTTTGGTTTTCCTGTTTCCGAGAACAGGGTTCTCTGTTTAACAGCCCTGGCTGTCCTGGAACTCTCTTTGTAGACTTAGCAGGACTGGAACTCACAGAGATCTGCCTGCCTCTGACTCCTGAGTGCTAGGATTAAAGACATGTGTCAATATGCCTGGCTATAAATACTTGTTTTTTTTAAAGACTATTAGAGAGCAAAATGTAGGGGATTGTTTGTGCTACATAAGAACTCAACCAAAGGAGCTGTATCCTTGCCCGTAAATAATGTAGTCTAATTTATGTTCCCTGCCTTTTTAAAATTTAAGTGTGAATTTATATGGATCTACCAGTCTCTTTGTGTTTGGCTGGTGATAGAACTTAGGGACTTGGACATGCTAAGTACTCCACTACTGAGCTATATCCCCTTCCACACATAAGCTTTTTACATTTTTACTTTGAGAAGTGATCTTGCTAAATGACCCAGACTGGCCACAGTTTTGAACACTCCTGCCTCAGCCTCCTGAGTGCCCAGGATTACAGGCCAGTGCCACCATGGCTGGCAAACTACTTGCCTTTCCTAAACATTTACAAGTGGTAGGACTTTGAAACCATGCTCAGTTCAGTCAAGATTTTACTTACTTTGAAGAAAAAAATGTGAGGAAGCCTTCTGGGGTTCTAGAAATGTTCTACGCTTTGATCCAAGTGGTAGTTTCCTGGGTACATACATATGCAAAAATGTCACTTTGGATTTATGCATGTCACCATATGCATGGCATTCCTTAATACCAAATGGGGGAAATACAACAAAACAAGATTAGGATGTATGTGTACACACGTATACACAATCTGTAATTTATCCTTTAAACTACTGATTATATGCTGGGCAGTGGTGGCGCACGCCTTTAATCCCAGCACTTGGCGGGCAGAGGCAGGCAGATTTCTGAGTTTGAGGCCAGGCTGGTCTACAAAGTGAGTTCCAAGGCAGCCAGGACAAAAAAACAAAACAAACAAACAAAAAAGCTTACTGATTATATTATTATATAGTTTGAGGATTGTTTTCTATTTTATGATTGCGTACAAAATTTAATCACCTAAAGCTGCATATGCATTTATGTGTATACATATGTGCATATAGGTTAAAATATATAAGCTTATATGTAACCTAATCACATGCTTTTGTGTGTATGTGTGTGTATCTGTGTATGTGCATGTTCACATATATGTTTAAGCGACCATAAAGAGCTCTTGTTTTTCTTGCTTGCCTTTTCTTTTCTCATCAGTCTAATGCTCCCTGTTTTTGTTTTGGTTCGTATTCCTTATATCTCAATTAAAACAAACTTTCACCTTATACTTAGCTTTAAACGTTTATCAATTATCTACTTCTCAAAATTCATGGTTTTGGGACCCCTAAATGGGTTTGAGGAGAAGTCAGAGGTAAGTTACCAGGATCTGCCCAGAATACCCAGGAGCTGGCAATATAACGCTATCTGAGAAAGAGTTGAAAATGGAAAGTGGGAAGCAATTGTAGAGACAGAAGCATCATGGCATTCAAACAGGGCCCTTACCGGTTACAGAGCCATGACTGAGAACCACATGGAAACCAGGTAAGTGCAAGACTCAGGTGGAAATGGGTAAGGAAATAGGATCAGGAATTCAAGGTCAACTTCAGCTAAATAGTGAATTCAAGGCCAGCTTTGGGTACATGAGACCATGTCTCAAAAACTAATAGCAAGTTCTATTGAGAACCTCTCTTTACTACTCAGGAAACACTAGGTACCTAATTGTCATGCTTAAAAGGAGTTAAATTGGGCTGAGCCTGGTGGTGCATGCCTGCAATCTCAACTACTTAGGAGGCTGAGGAAGAACAATAACAAATTTGAGGTTAGCCTTAGCTGTATATTAAGTTCTAGGCCAGGGTTGCCAATTTGAAATGCCTCTAATTTTACACATCTGTTGTGTGACAAAACTTCCTGGGAAGACACAATACACCTGTATACTCCCTAGACAGGAAGCCCATGACAGACCAAAAAGGGGACACTAACAAATTCCAACACACATATCTACTCATCCCAGATAGGGAATCCATGATAGAACAGAAAGAAAAAATACAGATGCCATGCAAGTCCAAGTTGGTAAACCAATGCGTTTTATTAGCATTTCTTTTTTTTTTTTTTTTTTGTTTTGTTTTTTTTTTTTGTTTTTTTTTGAGACAGGGTTTCTCTGTGTAGCTCTGGCTGTCCTGGAACTCACTTTGTAGACCAGGCTGGCCTCGAACTCAGAAATCCGCCTGCCTCTGCCTCCCGAGTGCTGGGATTAAAGGCGTGCGCCACCGCGCCCGGCTTATTTATTAGCATTTCTTACAGGAGTAAAGATGAGGGATTACTTACAGAATAACGACATCACCAAAGCCCACCCCAGCATGGGTGACAGCTCACAAAACCTGGGGGCCTGGAGCACACTGCGCAGCCTGCAGGCAGCTCAGTAGGTTGAGGAGCACCCTTTCCGAGTGATTCAGGTGGGATAAACCTACTACAGGCTGTTTGCCTATTTTCTGCTTCTTCCAAAAAGCTTGGCTTGTGTGAAAATCTTTGCAACTTGGCTTGTTTACTCTTTGGGAAGAAGGGGCCTAGTGAATATGGTCAGTTTCAGGGACTTCCTGATGCTATTTCAAGTTGCCTGAAGAAACTTTCCTACAGGATAAAATGTTTCAATCTCAGAGAAAACCCACTAAATAACATCATCTCTAAGACTCTAAAGACAGATAATGGTTGTTGGGAATAGGGGACCACTTTAAACTTCAGTGATGTAGCCACTGGTAAATTGCTTATGCCCTGGTAAATAACTCCTCACTCATACTTCTATAGGTAACTCTAATGAAATTCAGTGGATCATTTCTTTAAAAAAGACATCAAAGTAGAAGAGGAACTAGCAGGAGTAGGAGGGGGACAAAAGAAGGTAATGGCTATGAACTAACCAGTACCCCCCAGAACTATGTATCTAGTTACATATGTAGCAGAGAATGGCCTAGTTAGCCATCAATTGGAGGAGAAGACCTGGTCTTGCGAAGATCATATGCCCCAGTACAAGGGAATGCCAGGGCCAGGCAGTGGGAGTGGGTGGGTTGGGGAGCAGGGTGTGGGGAGGGTATAGGGGACTTTGGGGATAACATTTGAAATGTAAATGAAGAAAATATCTAATAAAAAGAAGGTAATAGCAGTCGACTATGATCAAAATATATCGTATACATGTATGAAAATAGGATAATGAAACCCGTTGTAATTATAATATGTGCTAATAAAATATTACTCAATAGTAGCCTATTTACCTAGCACATATAAACCTACAACAAGTACTACAAAAATATAGAAAAAAACTAATTAAAATTAATAGTAATATTTTAGGACAGTCTTCTACTCTGACCTGGATACTATAAGCTGTTCTATTCTTTGTTGTTATTGCATGAGACTGTGTCATGTAGGCAAGACTGGACATGAATTTATTATTTAGTTGAAGCCGGTCTTGAATTCCTGATCCTCTAGCCTCTGCCTCTGTAGTGCTGAGCTGTCAGGCTTACAGCACACCTGGATCAGCTGTTGCAGGTTTGATTGCCCTTTGCTGCTTCAGCTCCCAGCTCCTTTGAGGTTGGTGGAAGTAGTTGTTATCTGACCCCAGATAATCTCTTATCATCTATGTACTTCTCCAAAATACTTTTGTATTATCTTTCGAGGGCTCCCTGTGGGTTACGCAATTTCTGTGGCAACTCCGGGAACTGGTCATCCACATTTCAGAGATAAGGAAACAACTAGTTTCCTTATCTACATCTCATGTCCAGGGGCCCAGACAGCCACTGGTAGAGCCAAGATTACCACGAGTACTGCTACCAAAGCCTTTGTTCTGACCACTCTGCTTGCTATAGAATCTTATAATAGGTGTGTGTGTGTGTGTGTGTGTGTGTGTGTGTGTGTGTGTGAGAGAGAGAGAGAGAGAGAGAGAGAGAGAGAGAGAGAGAGAGAGAGAGTTTTAATGTTTTGGGGACTTTGCTTGTTTGGGTTGTTTTTGTTTTACAGTGCAAAGATGGCACTCATGGCTTTTTGCATATTTGACACAACATTGAACTGTACCTGTTACTTCCTAGAAATCTAGAACTATCAGGATATAGTTTAAATAATTACAGCAATATACTATAATACAATTTATGAAAATGTATTTGATTTTAAAATATTTAATTAAAATTAAATGTATTTAATTTGAAAATACTTCTATTTCTTTCTTACTATTATTAGTGTGTATGGATGGGGGGCTTATAGAGAGTGCATATGTATCACAGCACATGTGCGGCGATCAGAGGGCATCTTCCAAGAGTTTCTTTCCACTATGGGTTCCAGGGATTGAACAGGCTTGTGCAGAAAGTACTTGGATCAAATGAGCCATCCTACCTGCCCTGAAAATGTCTTATTGTACCATATTCATCCTTGTACTGATGTTTGGTGATTCAATGCCTATGTGGCAAGGTGAATAATGGTCATGTGATGTAGACTTAGGTATCGTTCAACTTCTCCATCTATCTGTCACCAGGGAGCTATTCTGAGTACCATAATAAAACCTCTCACTATCTGGCTCTATCACAGCCTGGAAATGAATCAGCTTTGTCCTGTATCCATGGCATATTGGTGACTTAACCATCAGACACTTGGTAGACATCTCAGTGATCAGATTAACTATTGTGATATTTCAATGCTTATGTTCTTGTTTCCCTTAGAACAGTGTGTAATTTTAAAATTGTACATTGTTTATTTCTACAGGGTTTTTTTTGTTTGTTTGTTTGTTTTTGTTTTTGTTTTTTTGGTTTTTTGTTTTTTTGGTTGGTTGGTTTTGGTTTTTTGAGACAGGGTTTCTTTGTGTAACCCTGGCTGTCCTGGAACTCACTCTGTAGACCAGGCTGTCCTGGAACTCACTCTGTAGACCAGGCTGGCCTCGAACTCAGAAATCCACCTGCCTCTGCCTCCCAAGTGCTGGGATTAAAGGCGTGTGCCACCACTGCCTGGCTACAGTTTTCTATTTAACAATTTTGACTATGATTTCTACAGGAACTTGAAAACACAGAAAGAGAAATTGTGGATAAGGAGGGACTACTGTATTTGCATGGCAGTGAGATTTTGTTTGGCTGAGTCATTCAGCCATGAGGAGGTAACATTGAACACTTTAGCTATTACAAATAATATGAATATGTGTACACATGCATTTGTATGAGTACCAGTTTTCAGATCTTTTGGGTTTTGACATACATTATCATGGGATGGTTCTACACCATTCCCCTCTTAAGCAGAAATCTGAGTTGTCTGTCTACAGCTTGGTGAGCAGTCATGGACTCTGAATACAGTGTCTTCTGATGGAATTCTAATTTTGCCACATATCAATTTCTTGTTCCCAAATCTCCAGATCGTCTTTCAGCTTTGCAAAGACATGGCCTTCAAAAAAACCTAGTTTTATTAAGCAGAGAAAATATGCCTCCCCCAAGACACAATTGACAACCTATAGCAACCATTATGTATGTAACAACAGACTTTTTTTTTTTCCTTTCTTGAGATAGATTCTTATGTATTTCTGACTGGCCTCTAATTTTCTCTGTAGTTGAGGGTGACTTTGTTTCTGATCTTCCTGCCTCCACCTCCTGAGTTCTGTGATTACACATATGTACCACCACTACCAGTTCAGATAGTGCTGATGAGGATGGAGCCCAGGAACCCAGGGAATACTAAGTAAACATTTCACCACCCGGGCCACATCCATAACCATGGTGTCACCTGCAGGCATGTGTTTTTCTGACTTACTTTCCCCCATGCAACACAGCAAAAGTCATTCTGATGATTTTCAAATTTCTAAGTGTTACAACTGATATCACCATCAATAATTTCAGCATCTTAACCATCATCATATTGGTGGTATTGAGTGTGGAACTGAAGACAGTAGTGAAAACACAGATGTCTTAAAAGTGAAAATAGCCCAGATGTTGAGGCCTTGAGTTCAATTCCCAGTACTGCAAAGGATAAAATAAGGGTAAGATTGCTGAGGTCTCAGCACTCCTCAGTTCCAGCTCACAAAGCTAGCTTTTTCCTAAGAAGTGAAGAGTAGTTGCTCTCTGTCCTTTCCACCCCTTAGATGCTTCCCTAAACTCCAGTACCAGCCAGTACCAGCTTTGACCTTAGCCTGCACCCAGGAAGAAACAGTCCTGTCTCATGCCTGGCAGCCCCTGTTCATCTGGTACCCACAGACATGCTGCACCAAGATGAACGGTAATACAGCCTCCCTCTGCATCACCATGTCCCCTCTTTGAATTCCATTGAAACATCACTTGACAATTAGGAGAGCACACTGGACAACATGCAGCAGGGACCCATTAAAACCTCGCTTTGGTGGATATAAAAATATACTCATTTTCACAGATTTAAATACATCTCGGTTCTCTGCAAAGGGCTGTATGACAGATGGCTTCAAAGCGAGTCACATTTACAAACAGCACACAAAAATATTGTTTAGCAGATTCTCAAAGAGTTCTTCAGATCCCTCCAGAGCCAGTCTTTTTCACCAACTCTTTTGCTTGTGATTTGCGGAGGCTCCCGAAAATGTCTCTGGACTTCCTAACAACATCTCTGTGTCTTTCCTGGGCTTCCAGAATAGGACAGTTCCAGAGCCCTGGAGGTGGCTCAAGTGGTATTTTAGAAAACATCATCTAAGCATGAAAATTAGCAATTCTTTACCCTAACATAATCTCTAACCCAAAACTTAGGGGGGTGGGAAAGAATACAAAGACTGTCATAGGCGTTATGAATCATGTGTACAGCTATTTAGTTTACTTCAAGTCCTCGAGCTGGCCAAAAGCCTGGTACTGTATGTAGCTCAGGCCTATAATCCCAGCATTTGAGAGGCAGGCTGAGAAGGCAAGAGATTAAAAGTTAGAGGTCAGCCAGAGTTATACAGTTCCAGACTGGGATATACAGTAAGAACCTGTCTCAAAAGCAATAGCAGGGGATGGGATGTAGGTCAGTTAATAGAGTGCTTGCCTAGCATAGCTGAAGCCCTGGGTGCCTATAATCCTAACACTCTAGTAGTGGAAACAAAAGGAATAAAAGTTCTGGACCAGCCTTTACTATACAGTAAGTAGTAGTACAGCCTGGGTTACATGAGACATTATTTCCAAAAAGAAAACACAGTTCCACACAACACCACCCACAGAGAACAATGATAAAAGATATGTTTCTGGACAACTCCTGTAAAATTGAAATTTACAACAAAGTCACACATTGAGCATAAATACTGAGCAAAAAATAGTCACAGTATGGGCCTTGTCCTCCAAGAGTGTCCAGCCTTGCGAAGGACCTAAACATTAACTCACAAGGCAGGCACTGTGTGTTAAATCCAGATAGGCAGTGTGTGGTGGGGTCACTGTGGGCAGGTCCAGACCAAAGGAGGTATTTATAACACAGGGGCCTCAAAGGGACAGATGGAGGAGTGAAGTCATACCAGAAATACAAAATGCCTTGAGTCCTTGCAGGTGTGTTAAGTTGGAGGCCTACAAGCCACGTGTGGCCAAGGATGGCTATGAATACACAAAACCATAAACTTATAAAAAACATTATGAGATAACGTTTTTTTTTTTGTAACATCAAAGGGTTGGATTCCCCTGAGAAAGAATGAGAAAGGTAGAAGCTAGGTAGAGAGAGAAAAGTAGAAGATGGTAGAGCTTGGAGGGAGAGTAGGAAAGAAGAAATGGGCAAATGAACCATAAGTTGAACCCTTAGGTCAATAGCATAGCCCTGTGTGGTTGGAAGGAAGGGGGCACAGTGGGCACGTCATCAGCACCCACCAGGTTACAGAGACTGCCCTCCACTTAGTGTCAGCCTTATCCTAAATCCACCAGGATTCATGGCATATTTAACACATGGATTGACAAGGAGAAGAGAAAGCCCGGGCAGAGCCCTGTTTCTGATTCATAGCACAACTGTGGCTTGTCAGCACTCCACAAGGAGTTGGTGCATTTTCAACTCTTCCACTGAAAATTTTCTGTTTTTTCCTCCCAC
Organism: Mus musculus; assembly: GCF_000001635.26. Classification (NCBI taxonomy): domain Eukaryota; kingdom Metazoa; phylum Chordata; class Mammalia; order Rodentia; family Muridae; genus Mus; species Mus musculus. The sequence goes on from NC_000086.7 coordinate 52,181,586, forward strand.
TCATGTTCTAGAATTTTATTTATAACACTTTTTGGCCAGCTCTTTGAAGTGTGTGTGCCTCTGTGTGTGAGAGACTGAGAAACTAAAGTACTCTATTAAGCTTGGAGCTTCTGGAAAGCAGGCCCCACATACATTCCAAGTATTATAATTATGATCCATTATGCATAAGGAGCAGCAATATAGACGCCACCCTACCCCTACCCCCAGTTCTGGTAACACCATCTTACATCTGCCTCCTAAGCAGAATGTGAGTCTAGCCACAGCCTCTTGTCTGGTCCCAGGAAAGCTGCCTGGTCCCAGGGCCCTGAGGCTTTCTGGACCACTGACTCAGACACTAGAAAGGACTTCAGAGTCCCCAGTCTCAGTTCTTTGCTGGCAGATAAGTCAAGCACAAGGCACCCCATATGTCAAAGGAGAAAGAGGTCACAAGCTTCTCCAAGCTGCTGAGGAATGACAAGAAGACAATGTTCCCTTGGGCAAGGGTTATATTTTGGGTCCCCACCTAAACCTGGACAATCACACACCTATTCATGGGGTGAGACTCATGGAAGGACTGGTGGTCCTTCCTGCTACAGTGCAGGACTACTACCCAGACACAGGTTCTGCCTCTGTCCCACAGGGAGATCAAGCATTTAGACTGGCCTGTGGAGTAGCCTCCTACTCAGAGATTCATTGCTCCGGTGAAATCGATGGAATAGTCCAACAAGCCTATACTTGAGCTGCTGCTCTGCCCTTTTGTTCATAAGCGACCTTGGAGAAGTTAATCTTCCTAAGCATCATTTTACTTGTGTAGAAAATGGGAATAAAAATAGCTCCTTTCAGGGCCAATGAGATGGTTCAGTACTTGCTGCCAAACAAAATATACAAGAAGGAGCCGGCTGCACTCCTGTGATCCCAGCACTCAGGAGGCTGAAGCAGAAAAATGATAAAGGGTTCAAGGGCAGCCTGAGCTGTGTGCAGCCAATTAAACCAGGCTTGAGCTATAGAGCAAGACTCTGTCTCATAACAAACAAAGACCCACGATGAGTCTGTCTAAAGATCTAGTAATTCAAAATGGTTTAAGTCCATGTCCCAACTGGGTAAACACTCTGCTATAGGAAGATGGGGTTGAAGCGCAAAGCTTACAAGATCTGACATGTACATGTTCTTGTTTTTTGAGATTTATTTTCATCAACCTGAAGAAGAGCTCCAAGTTGGGCAGAGAAGTCTAGCAGTTTTCATTACTGCCTGCTTAAATGGAAAATGCCTTTTTAGGTGGGAAGATGGATGTCGCTAAACTAAAACTGGAGAGTCTTAATTGTTGTCATTTGCTTTGAAAGACATCTTTTCTACTGGAATAGCTTATCTCAGATAGTAAAGTGAAACATCAAGGTAAAGTGGCAGACATAGAGCCCTATGGAGCTGTTGTGATAAGTATTACTTCTGTTGCAATTACAGAGCAGGAAGCCAAAGGACGCTTTGGGGGATGGCCATGTGGTTCGGTTGGCTGAGTGGTTGTCCATTGTGCATATAAAGTCTGGGTTCAGACCTTAGCACCACACAAAAACAGGCATAGGGGTGGCTGCTTATATTTCCAGCTTAGAAGCAGGAGGATCAGAAATTCAAGACAAGTGCAAGGGCAGAGGGGGGAGGAAGGGAAGGGAAGGGAAGGGAAGGGAAGGGGAGGGGAGGGGAGGGGAGGGGAGGGGAGGGGAGGGGAGGGGAGGGGAGGGGAGGGGAGGGGAGGGGAGGGGAGGGGAGGGGAGGGGAGGGAAGGGGAGGGGAGGGGAGGGAAGGGAAGGGAAGGGAAGGGAAGGGAAGGGAAGGGAAGGGAAGGGGGAAGGGAAGGGAAGGGAAGGGGGAAGGGGAAGGGAGGGGAGGGGTGGGGAGGGGAGGGGAGGGGAAGGAAAAGGAAAAGGAAAAGGAAAAGGAAAAGGAAAAGGAAAAGGAAAAGGAAAAGGAAAAGGAAAAGGAAAAGGAAAAGGAAAAGGAAAAGGAAAGGAAACAGATTGAGAAGAAGAAGAGGCTTTACCATTTTTATCCTGGCCCACATAGCTGAACTCTAAGAGGAGAGATACTTTGCCTCCAAAGCCTACTCTGTCAACTCGGAAGCTGTGGAGAATTCCCCCATTGGAAGCCTCTCCAGAGCTGGTGTTTCTCAACCCGATCCTTGAGCCCAAGGCCCTCTAGGGAAAGAGCAGGAGGCCAGGGAGCCTAAAGTCTGTTGTAATTCCTCCAAGCCAAAAGTTAATGAGGCAGCAGGGAGGCCCTTCCTCTAGACACACAAAAGCAAGATTCTCCCCTCAAGGAACTTAGACTCTTTGCTCGGCTCTCATCCCCTCCCCATCACACCCACTTGTACATTTTTTTTTTTTTTTTAGCATCCTTGAGTCTTTTCTTGAGAGAATTGCCTGGCTGTCTCTAATTAGGCCTGTAAACTTACTGGAGACAAGGGCCCCTGGCCCTTTATGCCTTTTGTTTCCCTCTCCCTGCCACAAGAGCCTTACTCAGCCTAGGCAAGGCCTCTATAGAAGTTACTGACTATCTGACCTTGGGGACTTGGTCAACATCTGAATTTGTGTTAAGTGGCATTCACTGCTGGCTGTTCCTGGCTGGCTGTCTCACACAGAGTGAAAGAGACCACAATGTCTAAGTATGCCAAGGGCAGTTTGAGTAGGGAGAGACAAGCTGTGAGCAGATGGGGGTGGGGGAGGTGCATGGGGAGGGGGGGTGTTCTGTCACCGCCCTCCATAGATTGGATGTAATTACCTCTCCAGCATGTGCCCAGATTACCTTCTGTGAAATTGAGTCTTTGACAGCAAACTGCCTGTTCAAAGTGACAGGAGCCAAAGGGGGGGGGGGTGAGGCGGATGAGGCTATATTTTGAAAAGCCTGACCTTTTCAGATACAATTTAATATGGAAAACATCTTTTGGATGCTCCACCACCACCACCACCACCACCACCACCACCACCACCACCACCACAGCAAAGACACGAACTTTAGGAGGGGGAGGGTTAGATCACACTTGCTTCTGCAAGCTGAGGGATTGCTTTCCCACATTAGCTAAAGCACAGCATCCTGGCAATCCAGGGTAGACTTTAAAAATATAGATTACATTTATTTGTGTGTGCGTGGGGAGCAGGGTTTCTTGTATGCCACAGCACTTGTCTGGAAGCCAGAGAAAAACTAGTGGGAGTCTGGTTTTCTCCTCCCATCTTGTGGGTCCCCGGAATCAAACAGGTCGTCAGGCCTGCCACCAAGCATCTTTAATGGACAAGCTATCTCACCAGCCCCAGGGACAGCTTTTGGATCTGCAGAGAGCAGAGGATAGCACACTTGGAGTCCAAGATCATCCTAGAGGAACCTCTGTAAGCCTTAGGGGTGGTCCTCTCTCTAGGCAACATCAACATCCTCCGCACGCGGAATCATAGGAAGGAAAGACACCTAAACCACATGATAGCAAGCATGATGCTAAATCCAACTTGGAAGACAATATTCCTCAGGCCTTGTTGGGCAAGAGGGAGCAGATCTGTTCCACTCGGCTCTTTTTTTAAATCTCTTTATTATATTTATTTCTTTTGCATGTGGGTGGGAACTGTGTGTGTATATACCCTCGTGTACAGGTGGAAGTCAGAGGACAATTTATGGGAATCAGTCCTCCCCACCCCCTGCCATGTGTGTTCATGTGTGTCTTGGGGCTATAACTCGGGTCCTCAGGCTTGGTGACAAGTGTATTTACCTGTAGTAAATTTATCTTGCAGTTCTCCACCCCCATCCCCACCCCACCCCACAGTTGGTGCTTAAAAGTGTCTCTGAGAGAAATTACAAAAATGCAGATTTTTAACTCTGGATAAGGAAGAGCTTTTTGACCTGGTGGAGGAGTTGCTGTTAAGATTTAAATAGGCTGCCCGCTAAGGGAATCATTTCTGCCAGCAGAAAAGTGGATACATTTCAGGTGCAGTCCTCTTAGCCACACATCCTGCTTCCTTGCTCAAATCTGCAAAACCCAAAGCTCTAAATGCACATGATTCAACCTGACTACCTGTGAGATCCTGCTGGAATAAAGAGGAGGAGGCTGTTAGCTTGCTTGTTTTCAACTATGTCTCATTATATAGCCCTGGCTGGCCTGGAACTCCTTAGGTAGTAGACCTGGCTAAATGTTGGGATCACAGATGTGAGTCACCACCTCAGGCTGGATTTCTCTTTTCCCCTAGAAAGCAAAGTGAAGGCCTCAGAGTTGGGTCTCCAGGGTAGGAGAGTGAATAAAAGTGTCAGCACATGCTGCAGTGCCTTGGGATGCTCTTGCTTTGACCCTAGAGGAGTCATTCCAGGTGTCAGCCTTCCCTTCTCCTGTAGGGCTGTTTTGTGTCAGGCAGGTCTAACAACCCACCTGTTTAGCTACTCTGCAGAAGAAGTCCAGTCCTCTGCCCCAAGGGAGAACAGCCACTGAGCAAGCTTGGCAAGGAAATACAAGATGTATGAACCCCTAAACCATTTTTCACTCATTTACCAGTCCCCTAAAGGTACTCTATGAGCAAAAGACATGAAATTAGCATTCTTGACCTTTGCCCCCACAAATCACCATTCCCCTGAAAGAGTGACTAGTCACAAGGCAGATTTCAGCCATTCCTGCCTCATAGACACAGAGACAGATTTAGAGGCATCTTGCATTCCACCTCAGCTTGAAATGTGTTTGGCTTTCTAATGTTCATTTCTCATCGAGAAAATATTCAATCCCATACCCTGCTTTCAGTAATGCTTCATGTTGGCAGGGAGGGGTGACCTGTTGACAATCATCAAAGCAAAATTTCACAAACTCATGTGCTTAAAGCAATGAGTCAGGAGATACTTGTCAAGATGGGGGAGGGAGAGATAACTCAGTTGGTAGAGTGTTTGCCCAGCCTGCACAAAGCCCTGGATTCGATGCCTGTCTCAGTTAAGGTTTTACTGCTGTGAACAGACACCATGACCAAGGCAAGTCTTATAAAACAAACAAACAAACAAGCAAACAAAAAACAACATTTAATCAGGGCTGGATAACAGGTTCCGAGATTCAGTCCGTTATCATCAAGGTGGGAGCATGGCAGCATCCAGGCAGGCATGGTGCAGGAGAAGCTAAGAGTTCTCCATCTTCATCTGAAGGCTGCTAGGAGAATACTAGCTTTCATGCAGCTAGGATGGGGGTCTTAAAGCTCACACCCACAATGACAAACCTACTCCAACAGCAAGTCTTATAAAAGACAACATTTAGCACTTTCTAATAGTGCCACTCCCTGGGTCTAGCATATATAAGCCTTCACAATACCCAACACTCTATTAACTGGCCTTGGTAGCACATGCCAGCCATCCCAGCCATCTTAGACTAGGGAGGTAGGAGATGGAGGCAAGAGGATGAGGGGTTCAAAATCATCTTTGACTACAGTGAGTTCAAGGCCAGCCTGGGCCAAGTGCGCAAAGCACTGGGTTTTGTACACAGCACTGGAAAAATAAAACTGTTCACTCAGGTGCTACAAGTTCACTGGGTAGAATAGATATTTACAGGTAAGGAAACTGAGCCCTACAGTCTGCCTTCATCTAACCATCTTGAGCCAGAGTGTACGAAACAAATGTCCCTTAGGCCGTTGTAAGGAATACCATGTTAGATCAAGAAAGGCTTCACTGCAAAACCTCCTTTGGCTCTCATGCTGCCTGGGCACTAAAGCACAGCCATTTGGCTGTCCAGGAAACTTGGGGACTGAAATGACCTCTTCTACCTCTAGATATTCTTACAGAGCTATAGAAACAGATGACTTCTTTGGGAACTCAGTGATTCTGAGCTTCCCGAGTGTTGCCTATGTTCAATTTCAGAAAGACATTGTGGTCATTAGATTCATTTGCTTGTTGTTTGAATTTTGGTTGTTTGGAGACAGGACTTTGCTGTGCATCCCAGGCTGGCCTTGAACTCCCTGTGTAGCATAGTGACCTCACACTCAAGTCGATCCTTGTGTCTTAGTCTCCCAAGTGCTAAGATTACAGGCTGGACTGGAACCTAGTTTCAAAGGTTTCTCAGGTTTCTTTCTTTTTCTTTTCTTTTCTTGGTTTTTTGAGACAGGGTTTCTCTGTATAGCCTTGGCTGTCCTGGAACTCACTCTGTAGACCAGGATGGCCTACAACTCAGAGGTTTCCTTCTTTTAAGGTCCCTTTTCCTCTTGCTCTTCTCTCTCTACTCTTCTCCTTTAAAAGTAGAATACCTGTTGCTGGCACGATCCACGGGTGAAGGATGTTTACTGACAAGCCTGATGGTCAGAATCAAGCCTCAGGTCCCACATGGTAGAAAAAGACAATTCATGCCCAAAGTTGTCTTCTGATCTCCCTTCTGCCCGTGGTGCTTCCGCCAAAAATAAATAAATGCAATTTTCTTAAAAATTCAAGAGTGGATACTTGACAGATGTGTGCTTTCATTTGTATTTTCCAGCAACCCCAGCATTTGGGAGACAGAGGTAGGAAGAATATATTTAAGGCTACTTTGGACTATAGAGTAAGATTCTATGTCAGAGAGATAGAGATGGAGTGGTAGAGACTGAGTGCAAGAGAGACAGAGATACACACACACACACACAGAGAGAGAGAGAGAGAGAGAGAAAGAGAGAGAGAGAGAGAGAGAGAGAGGTAGACTCAGGAAAGATATAACAAAAGAGAAAAAACAGGAATATTCTAATACTGGTCATAACCCAGTTTTTCTCTTATTTTTCTTTTAACTAAACTTGTCACCTGGGTCCCATGCTTCCTCTCTTGCTGGCTCAGGACTCATGTCAATGCACTGCCATGAGTGAGAACAGTGCAGGGGTTTCTCTGTGGACTTTACTCAGCAAACATCATCTTCCCTCTGGCCCTTGAGGGCTTCTCCAGAAACTCTTAAATAGTAGCAGGACTCAATTCATCTCGAAACTTACTGAAGCCATCTTCCAGGGCTGAGCCCTTTGAAGGAAAGTTGTGTGGCAGCTATAGCAATATACCTACTCTGCTTCCTATATTGTGGAAAAGCTCAAAATGACTAGTCAAAGGTGACACTGAGACGCTGAGGATATATGTCACAGGTAGAGTACTACTAGTCTAGCACACACAAGGCTTGGGTTCTGTTCCCAACATAGGAAAAACAAAACAAAACAAAAAGAGGAGATTCGGTGCAGAATTGACCCTCTGTGAATGTGAATGACATAGAGATGTTTGAGGGCAATAACATCACCATTTGTTCTTGGGCTTGCTAGGTGTGGCTTATTTGTGTAGGGGTCTTTCTTTAGGTTATCTCACATGCTCCTAACAGCTTCCTGAGATACATGGTGTGTTGTGGTAATGATGAAACAGAGGCAGACCAAAAAGAGATGCCTTCTCCATGTCTCCTGTGCCCATCACTTCAGCACCTGTGCCCTCTGGGCTTCACCATAGTATGTCCACTGCCTAACACTACCCCATAGGGAAGAAGAAGATGCCAGTAGATGCTTCAGACTTCTGTGCTCTGGTCTGTTGCCATGGGAAGGGCTTGAGCTGCTAGGTACATCTGATTGGTGTTTTATCTGACTCTTCCTGTGTTTTCCCCCTCCCCCAACACACACACACATTCCCAGGAACACACAAAGTCTTTAGAGGGCATGGCTGCCCCTTTGACTTACCCCTCCCATCCAAGCTGGAACTATTTTCCTAGGATCCAACCCTCCCCGGAAGCAAGAATCTATGTGCTAATGTGTTAATCCTCCTATTCAAAAGGTCGTTACTTCCCTACTGTGGGGACCAGCAGTAGTCTATAACCCGCCCCCTTACAGTATTTCTGTCCTGGGGCGAGCCTTGTTCCAGCCTAATTATAGCACAAAGAGGAGTTTAGACCCACTCAGGCAGTTGTTTAAATTTACTGGGAGCAATGGGGGCTGGGGATTTGAAAGGTAGAATGTGGGTTCCAACTTCCAAATGACTGAAGACCCTGTGATGGCCTGGGCTTTTAGAGAAGCTAGAAAGGCATAGAGCTGAGTCCTGCACACATGCTTTAGCCAGAGGGGTCGCCCAGTGAACAGAGGGGGTGGGACTGGGGATGGGGGTGGGAGCAGAGCTTCAAAAATTTGTCCCTCCCGCTGGACTAGGGATCCTTTGTTGTGGAAGCCTGTCCGACAGGCTGGGTTCAGGTTTTCCACTGGAGCATTCTGAAAGCCAAGAAAGAAAGACATAGGGACACTAGCACAACAATGTTGACAGGTGGGGGAGACAGGTCTGATCTCCATCAGCTACATGTTCTCTTAGTTAAGCAATGGACTCTGGATCCTACTTAGCTGAGCCCTAGAACAGGGAGAATATTTGAGATACAGTAAGGACATCCTGTCCTTCTTGCCCAGCCATTTCAGGAATGGTGGGTGGCATGGCAGCAGCCAGGGGAGAACTGGGCCCTGGCCCATGGATTCTGTGGAGAAGCAAAAGGAACTTGACTTAGGGACCAAGAGTCACATTCTCATATAACTCAGGGTGGCCTTGAACTCATTATTGCCTTGAAACTACTGACCCTACTGCCTCAACCTCCCAGTGCTGGAATTAATGGGTGTAAGTCACCACATCGAGTTTGTGTAATGCTGGAGACTGAACACAGTTTTTGTGCTTGCTAGGCAAGCATTCAATTAACTTATTTCAGTCTCCAGCCTGGCCTTCGGTCTTATGGGTGTTCTGAATATGTTGCACAAACTCTTCTCTAGTGAACCTTCAAGTATCTGTATTCCAGAATTGACCTCTTGAGAAATTTCTGAAGTAAAAGAAAGGTTGGGATATGACACGAAACACAAAGAGGACCATTGCTCTGCCCTTCTGAAGCACTCTGTGAAGCCACAGATAACTGGCTCCAAGAGGGCCTGAAGGCCACTAAAGAGTTTTGTCTACTGTTCCCTTGGGAAGATGTTCTGAGTGCTAAAAGGCTCCAGAGCCTACTGGGGAAAGGGAAAAGACTAGGGAAAACATATCAAAATCAACCAGTGTTTTACAGCCTTGAGATTCGGGATGATCCCTGGTCCTATAGCTCAGAAGTGAGCAGGACCTAGTCTCTGTGATCAAGGAATTCACATCATAGGAATTCACCTAGACATAGCAAGTCTGTTTATATAAACAACTGATTTTTGTAGTTTTTCACTGCTGAGAATGAAATCCAGGACCTCAAACATGGCTGTAATTCCAGAACCTGGCAGGCAGAGGCAGGAGGATCACTGTAAATTTAAGGCTAGTCTGTGACACATGTTGATCTCCAAATCAGCAGGGGCTTCTTTTTTTTTTTTTTTTTTTTGATTTGGTTTGGTTTGGTTTTTCGAGACAGGGTTTCTCTGTATAGCCCTGGCTGTCCTGGAACTCACTCTGTAGACCAGGCTGGCCTCGAACTCAGAAATCCGCCTGCCTCTGCCTCACGAGTGCTGGGATTAAAGGCGTGTACCACCACTGCCCGGTTTACAGTCAGGTGGCACACACCTTACAGAAAGCTAAGAAAGGGTCATTGTGACTATAAAGCCATGCTGGACTACTGAATAAGAATAAGTTCCAGGTCAGTCTGGGCTAGTCTAAAAATTTACCTTAAAAGCACCCCTCCCCAAAGGAAGGAAAGAGAGAGAGAGAGAGAGAGAGAGAGAGAGAGAGAGAGAGAGAGAGGAGGGAGGGAGGGAAGAGAAGAGAAGAGAAGAGAAGAGAAGAGAAGAGAAGAGAAGAGAAGAGAAAAAAGATGAACAGAAGTTGAGAAGCAGAGAAACGATGAGAGAAGAATAGGATGTTCCAAGAAAAGTCACATAGTTTTGCCATAGTGGTCCATGATCTTCAGTTGGAGTAGCATAGAGTGTGGGGTTCCAAGTCCAGCTTCAATAAACTGCATTCTAGCATTTGGAAGGTGGAGGCAAGGAGGATCAGAGATATAATGTCATTCTTGGCTGCATAGTAAGTTTAAGTCTGCCTTGGGTTACATAAGGCTTTATCAGTGCCCATGTACCAACAGATGTCCTTATACTCGTGCACATACAGGCAGTGTTAATGAAGAAAAAAAAAGTGGACATACACAAAGTTTGGAGGGGGTATGTTTGGGGAAGAGCTAGGAGTAAGAGGGTGAAGTTCAAGACTGTTATGATCAAAATATAACTGTATAGATGTAAAAAATAAAATCAAATGACACAAAAAGAATTAGAGGTCTTTAAAACTTGAAAGAAAGAAAGAAAGAAAGAAAGAAAGAAAGAAAGAAAGAAAGAAAGAAAGAAAGAAAGAAAGAAAGAAAGATTACTGGCTATGTGCATGAGTATAATAAGTTACCTAATATAATGTTACTGAAGATACGAAATAAATGCTTAAACATATAATGGTTTCTAATGACAACTAATATGCATACTTTCCTGGGAAATGATATTAATTTAGGCAAAAAAATGGTTCTAACAAGATTACAATGTGGTATATATTTATTATCACCCTGGGTATAGAACTGGACCCTGCAAACATTAGGCAAGTTACTTTCCAATTGAGTTACACTCCTCAGACCTAACATATTTAGATTTAGCTGATCCTGAGAGGCAAGAAGGCAACTTGAGCCAGTTTCTCCTATAGCCTTAGGCACATAGGACAGAAAGAAAAGGAGGAGGAGGAGGAGGAGGAGGAGGAGGAGGAGGAGGAGGAGGAGGAGGAGGAGGAAAGACAAATGAAAACAGAACAAAAGCAGTGTTGCTTTCCATCACTGACAAGATGAAAAGGCTGTGCCAGCAATGTTGCTATGAAGCCCCACTGACTGTTTCAATGGTTCTGAAGTATACTTCTTTTCTGTCTTTACATTTTTTGGGGGAGGGGGGCCTGGTTTATTTTCAGGAGAATTTACTTCTCTTCTCCCTTAGGGTTTCTAGAACATTTCAAAAGTCTTCACATGAAAATATAAGAGTTACGACTTTTGGGTAGCACATTAGGGTTTGTGGGGATAGCAGAAGGTTCCAGACATTCAACATATTGAGTTTGGTCTGTCTTGGAGCTGCCTACAGTAGACAGATTCCTTTGTGCTGGGAAACATTAGGAAGGTCAATATTCTTTTCTGATTTTTTTTCTTTTAAGAAAAGAGTTCATTCTCACACTCGAAAGTGGGGATATTAGATATCATCCAGATAATACGTTCAATGGTCGGGCAGACTTCAGTTTCCAACATAAAGCTCCAGGCGAACAGCTTTTATGTATTCAGTTACATGGCCTTTAGTTCACAGATAATGTTTTTCAACAAATGCGTCTCAGCCTTGGAGGAAATACAGAAGTGAACACTCAAATAAACTAAAAATCAGAGTCAAGCTAATACCAAGAAATCCCCAAGTGCAAACAATCCCAAGAGGCATCGCTCTGGGCTTTCCAGTCAACCAGAAGGGCCTCCGAAAGGCGAACTCTGGAAGAGGAGGTTGGTGGCTTGGCAGAAGTAGGAAAAGCAGCCAGCTGGGCAATCAGAGGACTTCCCTTCAAGGCCTGCCCTCTCTCTGATGAGCTCTACAACAAGGTGTAATCACTTCCTGTCTCTGGCTTTCGGCTTCCTCAAATTCAAAAGAAAGGTCTAGGCCTTGACCTAAAGGAAAGGGCACGGCACGGATGGCGGCCGAATAAAGATGCAACTCTGCCTTCTGCCTCTCCCACTGACCAGCCTGTGGGTGGGGGACGACGACGACGACGATGAAGACGATGACAACACAGGGGACTTGTTTTCTGAGCCTCATTTTTTTCCCTCTGTAATGGTAATAATACTTTGTCAATAATACTTTTCTGTCTGAGCCACCTGAAGATGAAAAGAGAGACTGCTTTTAAAGTGTTTGGAGCATATTAGGTAACACTCAGGAAACTCTCTTTCCTTTCCAACTTCTTTACTAGTCCTACAGCACAAGGGACCCAATCCAGTCCTTTCTGTTGGAAATCCAGTCCACACTTTAGAAGAAGCCCTCAGTCCCCAATCACTGCAAAACACACACACACACACACACACACACACACACACACACACACACACACCTGAATCGCCTCTTTGAGTTTTCTAAATTGCCACTAAAATCTGAGAAGTATTTGGCCAATTCACCATTTCAGAAAAAAGCCTAGGCACTGGGTCTTTCTTCCCTAATACTGTTTAACCTTCTCATCCCCAAAAGCAGTGCTGAAGCGAAGGGGAAAGGAATGCCATTTCTTTTGCTCGCAGACACCACAAGGGCACTCACTACCCTGGAGGCAGAGCTCCCTTTAGCCTCCCATTTCCTTCCCTCCAGGTGTTCCATAGCATGCCTGAGATGTCCAGGCCAAGGTCCAAGAAGAGCACAGACTGTATCCATCTTCCAGTCTCTGGCTTAAGGGACTAGTCTACTCAATAACAGGCCCTGAAAAACAGAACAACCGCAAAGACTCTCCTTGGGGGAATCTGGATGGTTGGACTAACACAACAGTTTAGGGTCACTGCTTAATGTCCCAAAGGAAAGGAATTCCTTGTTCAGAAAACCTTGGTTCCCTAGGATGGGTGTTTGCAAAAGGAACATACATGGAACACACACACATACACTATCTGTAACATATATATCCATATATCTGTAACATATATTCCATATATAAGAATATAAATCAAGAATATAACCACATTACGGAAACTTCGAAAAGCAGGGGAAAAAAGAGAAAACCCTATTCGCTCATAATTACAGCTCTCTGACAGTAGTGGTAATTTGCTGTTTTTAGACATTTCCCAATATATAGGGGCGTGTGCACGTGCACTCACACAAACCCATACCTTGCTTTCCACAATTATAAGCTTTTCTATGTGTAGACTTCATAGTAATTATTTTAGTAGCTGCACATCGTACCTAGTGAACTCAGCATCACTGGTTTAACTAAAAATATCCTCGTTTTTAGTGGCCAATGTTTATCTGTCAAAAACTAAAACCACATTGATTATGTATGAGTATAAAGTCTTCTCTCTAACATTACTTGCTATTTCTTTGAAATAATTTCCTAGACATTGACCTATAAGACTAGATGGCAGCACAGATGTTTATGGTCCTAGAAATGCAGACTATGTTTTGTAAAGGGCAGGATCTCTTTATCACAGTGAGTAAGAGGATCTTGTTTGCTGTTCTTAGAATTTGGCAGAGAAACAGGGTCTTATACTAGCCCCAGTTTCATGAAAGTATCTTTCTACACAGGTTAACATCTTGTTCTTAATAGCCATGTAAGTTTTCAGAATTTAATGTGTGTATCATTTTTTCTTATGGTATCCCAGGATGGAACTGAGAGTCTCATATATGCCAAGCACACACTTTGCCATTGATCTATACCCTCAGCCTAATTTCGTTTTGAGATAAGGGTCTGGCTATGTTGTTTAGGCTAGCCTTGGATTCTTGGATTCTAGGGATCCTGGTGTTTCAGCTTCCTAAGTGACTAAAGTTACAACCACAGTGCTCATTGGTTTATAGAGAAAGTAATGATCATCCCACTTTATCCCCTCCTCCCATCCATGAGCTGGATTACTATATATATATATTTTTTGAGACAGGGTCTCATTGTGTAGCTCTGGCTGCCCTGGAACTCACTCTGTAGACCAGGATGACATCTGTCTTAGTCAGGGTTTCTATTCCTGCACAAACATCATGACCAAGAAGCAAGTTGGGGAGGAAAGGGTTTATTCGGCTTACACTTCCATACTGCTGTTTATCACCAAGGATGTCAGGACTGGAACTCAAGCAGGTCAGAAAGCTGGAGCTGATGCAGAGGCCATGGAGGGATGTTCTTTACTGGTTTGCCTCATCTGGCTTGCTCAGCTTGCTCTCTTATAGAACCCAAGACTACCAGCCCAGAGATGGTCCCACCCACAAGGGGCCTTTCCCCCTTGGTCACTAATTGAGAAAATGCCTTACAGTTGGATCTCATGGAGGCATTTCCTCAACTGAAGCTCCTTTCTCTGTGGTAACTCCAGCTGTGTCAAGTTGACACAAAACTAGCCAGTACAACATCCAACTCAGAGATCCACCTGTCTCTGCCTCCAGCATGCTGGGATCAAACTGTTGTTTTCTTAAGCCTCTTGAATTGGTGGGATTTGAAGAAAGAAATTAAGCTTAGTGATTGTAGCTGGGAGTACTGGTCCCAGAAGGATGTTAAAGGAGGAATGGTAACACACTCAGGAAGCAAAAACAAAGAAAAAGGTCAGAATAAGTAAGCTATGACACAGAGAGAGGCTAAATGGTTGATAATGTGGTCCAAGTTTCAGATGTGAGATATATGTAGAAGTAGCCATTTGGACAAAGTGAAAGCAAAGAAACTGGGATTTATACATGAATTAGCATAAAGGATTTGGGTAAGATATTAAAGAATAGTTTTGATTTGTTGAAGAAATAAGAATCCAAGGCAGCTGTGATGCAAACCCTTATAACGCCACCAGCCAGGAAAGAGCTGCTGGAGAATTGTAAGTTTGGGTCTATCCTAGGTGATATAATAATATCTTGTTTTAAAACAAAACAAGTTAGCTTTAGGCACTAGTGTGTGGAGGTAGGGAGCCTGCTGCTGACCCTCTCCTTCTGTACATGCGGGAGATGACAACAGGACCTTTTACATACTAAACACATGCCCTACCCACTGATCAGTTATTACCTTTAATTTAGTGAACACCTACTTTCCTTGTGCCCCAGACTTCTTGAAAACAGTCCAATAATTTCCCACAATAATCCAAGAATAGAAAAAATGTTTAATTATACCCATTTTACAGACTTGGAAACCAAGGATAAGAGATGTTTCATGTCGTAGCTAGGATCTTTTATGTATTAAAAGTGGCAGAAGTGAGGATTTGTAACCTAGCCTTCATACTTTTTTTTTTTTTTTTTTTTTTTTTGGTTTTTCGAGACAGGGTTTCTCTGTGTAGCCCTGGCTGTCCTGGAACTCACTTTGTAGACCAGGCTGGCCTCAAACTCAGAAATTCACCTGCCTCTGCCTCCCAAGTGCTGGGATTAAAGGTGTGTGCCACCACTGCCCGGCGCCTTCATACTTCAAACCCCGGATCATGCAGATCAAGAACAAAATTTGGGTGAAGAAAGAGAAGTGATCTTTAATCAAACCATGACATTCTAAATTCAGGCCTGGGAAGAGAAAGACCAGAGAGACCACAAGTGCACAGATCTACATTCTTGTAGGACTGGGTGCCAGGTATCTGCCAGGACCTCAGCTTCAGTCTGAATAGGATGTCCTCAAGGGTTGCTGAGCAAGGAAAGAAAGATTATGATTTCATTTACATCTCCCCTCTTCCCCATAGACATGGTATTAAACTTAAGGCTTGCTAGGTAAGCCTACTACTCCTAAATGACTGGATTTAACCTCTTGAGTTCTGGAATTACAGGTGTATGCCACGATGCCCACCAACATTCTGATTTCAATATCCTCAACGATGTCTTAAAGCTTTGCAACTGCCTCATTCTAGATGCTAACTGGGGTGTGTGTGTGTGTGTGTGTGTGTGTGTGTGTTTTGGAGATGAATCCCAGGGTCCTACACATGCTAAGCATATGTTCTACTACTGGGCTACCCGTGAGTCTCCAGCTCCTCTCAGGACCAACATATTGATTGGAGGCTGTGAGGATTTTCTTTAGTTAAACAAGCTCTACTCTGCCTTAGATCTATGAAAATATATCGCTTGTGCTCAATTTCAAATGCCTCCTGACTCTCAGTTAAAGGGAGGAGTTCAGAGTGCTGAGAGATGGCTCGGCTGTTTTAAGAGAGCAGATTGCTCTTGATAGAGGACCCAGGTTTAGTTCCTAGTACACACATGGTGGCTCACAACTGTCTGTAGCCCCAGTTTCAGGGGATCTCTTAGGCTTTTCTGGTCTCCACAGGCACCAGGCATACATTTAATACACATACATACATGTAGAAAAATATTAATGTAATAAATCTTTTTTTTTTCTCCAGAAAGTTGACAGGCTGAGCACAGGGGACAGGACCATGGGCAGCCAACAATAAACTTTTTTAAAGGTTTTTTTTTTGGTTTTTTTTTTTTGTTGTTGTTTTGTTTTTTTTAAGCAGAAAATTCAAGCCATTCCTGGTACAGCTGCAATCTCAGCACTTGGGAAGTGGAAACAGGAGAATGAGGAGTAAAAGACAATCCTCTTCTCTGTGGGACTTAGAGGGTTTACAACACACAAAACTAGAGATGAGGCAAACCTTGTCTTTGATATCATCTTTTCAGTGTCTCATTGTTTCTCTTTTTAAAAAGCCTTGAGTTTGAAACATAGACAGTATTCAACTGGTTACCAGTTCAAATGTGGACCAATATTACAACCCTTTATTCTGCCTTCAGTTGTTGGGGTTCCAAAAAAATTTCCAATATGAAGGTCTCTGAAGCAACCTAAGAAACCAAGTTTCTCTCTGATCTTCTCCTGAACTGTCTCCCCCTGGTCCTCTTCCGCTCCCAAGGAAGGCCATATAAATTAGAATTCCTCTTCCCTAAGGCAGAACATAGCAACAGGACCTCTTTCCCCTAAAGCCAGCCATAAAACTTGAAAATATGACTCTGGACTTCCCCTGTCTTTTTGTTTTCAGTGGAGCTAGTCATAAAGAACTGCCCTAACTTATCTTGTCTGATAGTAGATCAGAAGACCCAACACCCCCCACCCCATTACCGGAAGAAGCTATTCCCAGAAGGAATGCTGCAGAGAGGACAAAAAAAAATATCTGGACAGGCTGTACTGAATCTCTCTCTCTCTCTCTCCCTTCAGTCTATTAGCATTTGGTTCTAAACTTTTTGTCCAATCCCTTTTCTATAAGACTGTTGGTGGTTCATAAAACCTAAGTATAAAAGTGGATAGTTCACATAAAACTATGATCAAATCAATCTGCTATGCATTCCCCTTGTTAATCTGTCTTTTGTTATTAGGGGTGTCTGCTTTATGATGGGCAGGAAGAGGGACTACTCCCTTTTCCTCTTCTACATAGTCTTTGAAAGCACTGCTCTACAACTTGTATCATGGGCATGACAGAGGCTGGTCATGGGATCAGGAAAGTGTCTCAGTTTGGCTATTTTGAGACCTGATGTGTAGAACCCCCACACTCAGCACCCAGAAAGCACTGGATTGTTTTGAGTAAATCAACAGTATTGTTATATAGCTAATTATGCATGTGTATGCTTACATAGTTAAGCACTTGTAGTAGCTAATTATTATGTGTATGTGTGTACATATGCACACATACAAATATCCAAGGAACAAAATATTCCTAAACATTACCATGGATATGTTATGTCCATAGGTAGTTGCATTACAACAACAAGAACAACAACAATAACAACAACAACAACAATAGGACAAGGTTTCACTATGTCATCCAGACTGGCTGTAATCTTTCAACCATCCTGACTCAACCTATAACCACTGCCACTATACACATATGCCACCATGCCTGGCTTTTGTACCTTTGGGATATTTCACTGTACCTTCCTGGGATTTCCAAAATGTTTTCATTAACAAGAAAGATTCCTTTGATATTTAGAAAAATAGTCACTTATTAAAATGCATTGTATCTAGGACCATTAATTTGATCAATCACCTAATATGCAGTCAACGAGTTCCTAAGAAAAATGTGCTAGGCTGGAGGTAGGCACTGGATGAGGAGGGAGATTGAAAGGGAAAGAGACCCTGGTTTAGTGAGTAATTAGTATCTTGTAGGCATATTTTGGATGTTAGCTTGTTTATCTTCAACAATCCTGGGAGGTGTTTTTTGCTACTATGGTAACACAGATGAGGAACCCAAAGTTCATAGAGCTCACGCGACCTGCCTAAGTCCAGTTATTTAGTCAAAATAATGGGCGTAGAAGGGAAGGTTGCCTACTTCCTCAAGAGTCTGTGCTCATTAATTACATGCCACTTTCTCTCCTTATATGTACAATTTGAGCCCTGACCTTTTAACCCTAAGGACTCCCGGGGAAGATAGCAGGAATGCAAACACAGACAGTCTAGATTTTATGGATGCTTATCACAGACATAGGTCCTTCTGGCATCCCAGCTGGAAACTCCACCCTTGGAGCGTTTTAGAAGGCTGGGCAGCAAGAAATCTGCTTTTAGCCCCAGTTGTCAGGCTCAGAGGTAAGCCTGAAATTACCATTGCTGTTCCAAGGCCTTGGATTGCAAATGGAGTATTCATTCCCTTCTGCCTTTCACAAAAGCTGCTCAGACTATAATTCCTATACTAATCACCTGGGGAGCTTATTAAAATGCAGATTCTGAAAAGTGTGCCTGTGGAGGAAGGGCTGAGTTACTGCTTTTCCAACCTGTTCCCAAGTGATGCTGAAGCTGCCAGTCGGAGAACTGAGAACCGGGCACTAAGGAGTTAATGGAGTTACCCTCCATCCACATCTCAGCAGGCTTCTCCCCAGCCCCAAGCTTGTGCAGAGCTGCCTTTTAGCTCCCCAAGGGCCTAAGGAAGAGCCCTGTACTGCACAAGTTAGGAAAGCCAGTCATCCCATGAAAGAGCATGGGATTGTCTAAGCCCCACCCCCAGGAATCCGCTCTGGATCATTCCAGCCTCTGTGTGGGCGAGGGGCGCTTTTCCTGTGGTTGTCTATGCAGCCCTCACCGTGGGAGTTGGGAAAGCTCTTCTTCTTGGGAGGTTGGGTATTTCAGGTGTGGTGCCTAGATGCTGCTGGACCAGCCCCCTGTTATGTGACAAATGGGTGGGAAAGATGCCCAGGGAATATTTTAAACTGTCCTTTATAGGTACAATAAGTTGAGTTTTGTTTTACATAAGGTCAGGTACAGGTTTCATTTTTCAATCCTTTTTTTTTTTTCATGCTAAAGGAGAACTGAGGGCCTAACAGATGCTACGGAAACACTCCACCACCACTGAGTAGCGCTCCCATCTTGTCCCCCAGTGTTTGTAATTATATAAACAAGGATTTTGCTGTTGTCTCTTGTTTGGGGGCAAGTTTGTATTTGGGGGCTGTTGTCTCTTATTTGTAGACAAGGTTGGTCTGAAACTAGCTATGTAACTGAAGATGACCTTGAACTTCTGATCCTCTGGCCTTCTCCCAAATGCTGAGATTAGGAGTCCATTTCAGCACTCTGATTATGGTTTATGCTGCACTGGGACCAGGGCTTCCTGCAAGTCAGGCAAGCACTCTATCAATTGAGCTACATCCCAGCCCCTTATGAGAGAAACATGTAAAGTAAGAAATGACTAAAAGGAAGGGGGATGGGTCCAAAGGGGAGGAAAGGGTATGAGGAAGGGGAGATAGGTTCAAAAGTGTATTCACTACTTGCATGAAAATGGCCTTACGCAACCCAATTTAGTAATAAAAAATGCAAAAAACATAAAAATAACTGGTCTCACTACACTGATGTCTTAGGGTTTCCATTGTTATGAAGAATCCCATGGCTAAGGCGACTCTTATAAAAGACAGTATTTTATTGGGGCTGGTTTACAGTTTCAGAGGTTTAGTCTATTATAACCCTGGCTGGAAGCATCTATGGTTCTGAAGAAGGAGCTGAGAGTTCTGCATCTTGATCCTGCTGCAACCAAGAGAGACTGCCTCATGGGCAGCTATGAGGAGGGTTTCAAAGCCCGCTCCCACAGTTACATACTTCCTCCAACAAGATCACACCTCTTAATGGTGCCACTCCCTGGGCCAAGTATATTCAAACAACCACACCTGGTACAAGTGATTTCTCATTTTCATATTCTGCTTCTTTACTACCCTTTTTGTCTTCCTTCTTCCGTTAGGACTTTATTGACTTCTTCAGCAGACTAATGTTCTCTCTGCCCTTCCAAAACATCTTTTGAGTTACAAGACCTTGCAGTTGGCTTGCAAGACTGTCTTCCACAGTCTTAACCTTCTTGAGTGGGTGGGGCCACAGCTTCACCTCAGTAACTCCTTTATCAGGCACATCTGCTTCTTTGGAAATCCTCAATATGTTTGCTCAAATCAATTAGTATGTGTATGCTCACAGTCATACCATGAGAAACATGTAATTTTGTAATTTGCTTCTGTTACTGAGCACCAGAGCAAGCATGTCTCTTATTTTTCACATAATATATTTCAATGGCTTTCTAATGTTCTGTTGCATTCATGGAAACTGATTTTCATAATTGTTTCCCTCTTTCTGCAATGGTTGTTTTCAACCTCAAAGTTCTCAGAGTAACTAACACTGAATGGAATGCCTCAGTACGCAGAGCTTCTAATTATTTTTTCAGTGAATAAAATTTACAAGAGTAGTTTATTTCTTCATGAAGTGCTACTTTTCAAGAAGGCTAAAGCATGGCCGGTCAGGGTGGGAATGCATCTTTAATCCCAGTGCTTGGGAGGCAGAAGCAAGTGGATCTATGTGAATCTGAGGATGGTCTGGTCTACATAGAGAGTTCCAGGACAGTGATAGCTACCTGTGACTCTGTTTCAATAAAACCAGAAGGAAGAGGAAGAGGAGAAGAAAGAGGTAGAGGAAAAAGAGGAGGAGGAGAAGGAAGCGGATGAGGAGGATGAGGAGAAGGAGAAGAAGAAGATGAAGGAGAAGGAGGAGGAGGAGGAGGAGGAGGAGGAGAAGAAGAAGAAGAAGAAGAAGAAGAAGAAGAAGAAGAAGAAGAAGAAGAAGAAGAAGAAGAAGAAGAAGAAGAAGAAGAAGAGGTTAAACTAAAAGCCTTTTACTGTGATGTGTGCCTATAACCTGATCAGGATGAGTATTTGTTTCAAAGCTTAGCAAGACACTATGTCAAACAGAAAATATATACCAATGCTATACAAACTTAGCATTATGGCTTAAATTCATTTCTGTAAGTAGCTGAAAGTTTGCTCAGTGTTAACATATTGGAGGCTCAGGCATCAGTAACAGAGAAGAAATTATTCTTGTGGCTAGTGAGCTGGATCAGACAGTAAAGGTAAGGTACTTGCCACACAAATCTGATGACCTGAGTTCACTCCTAGACTCTACCTCTCCTAGCATTCCTACAGAGAAGTGGGGGGCAGAGACAGAAGAATTGCCTAGAATCTGTCAAACTAGCTAGTCTGGAGTACACATTGTGGAAGAAACAGCAAGAAAGACCTTTTCTCACAAAGAAGGGGAAAGGAGAAAACATTCAAATTGTTAAACCTTTTTTTTTTCTTTTCTTTTTTTGTTTTTGTTTTTGTTTGGTTTGGTTTTGTTTTGTTTTGTTTTGAGACAGGGTTTCTCTGTATAGCCCTGGCTGTCCTGGAGCTCACTTTGTAGACCAGGCTGGCCTCGAACTCAGAAATCTGCCTGCCTCTGCCTCCTGAGTGCTAGGATTAAAGGCGTGGTGGTGCAGGCCTGGCTGTTAAAACTTTTTTTTAAAATTAATTTATTTATTATATGTAAGTACACTGTAGCTGTCTTCAGACACACCAGAAGAGGGAGTCAGATCTTGTTAGGGATGGTTGTGAGCCACCATGTGGTTACTGGGATTTGAACAGTCCGGTGCTCTTACCTGCTGAGCCATCTCACCAGCCCCCTGTTAAAACTTTTTATTGATTTTTTTTGTGTGTGTGACTTTCATGTCATGTACCTCAGTCCCACTCATCCCTCCATCCCGTTGACCCTTCATGTCCACCCTCCACCCTTGCAAGCTCCCCCAAAAAAGAAAATAAAAATAAAAATATTTAGACAATAGACAAAATATGTCTAGAAGCTGCAGTGTGTCACAATTGTCCCCCCACCCTGCACCTCTTCTGGGTAGCACAATAGAGCTGACGTTGGTAGCATGAATATGGGAGAACTAGCCCTGCTCTAATCTGTTGTGAAGGGACATGGGTGTGGGAAAGATGCCCCTCTACCCTACCCATTGCCACCTGGGCAAGAGAGCTACCCCCATGACCCTCAGGATAACATTTATATTTTTAAGAAAGAGCTTAATTCCATAGACTATACTGGCCTGCAAATCTTGAAATCACAGAGATCTGTCTACTTCTGCCCTAAGAGTTCTGGGATTAAACATGGATGCCACGTAGGTCTTTTAAAAAATTATTTTTTGTTTGTTTCTTTTGTTTTTGTGTGTGTGTGGTTTTTGCTGTTGTTGTTTGCTGCTGCTGCTGCTGCTGCTGCTGCTGTTTTAAGACAGAGGTTCTCTGTGTAGCCTTGGCTGTCCTGCAACTTTCTCTGTAGACTAGGTTGGTTTTGAACTCAGAGATCCACATGCCTCTTCCTCCTGAGTGCTGGGATTAAATGTGTGTGCAACCACTCCCCTGTTAAAGGCTTTTTTTTTTTTAAAGGAAAATTATTCTTCTATCAACTTTCAACAATTACCTTATCACCCTTCTATTTCATCCAGATATAATGAAATTTAATAAGCATATTTAATTTGAGATCTATTTTAATCAACTCTTTAAAACCTTGATATAGTTGATGCTTCTGGGTGTCAAAGAATGTCTGTGTACTCATTCCATTTGTTATTTAGTAGGAACTGGCCTCAGGAGAAAAGCAGACATCCCAGCACAGATAAGACATCATGAGGTATGGCCTCCCTCACGTGCTTATGAAAGGATCAATCTATACTGGTTAAAGCCTCCATTCCTTTACAGAGACGAAGGGGAGACTTTAGCCTTGGCTTCGATAATAGGAATTTGTTTGTGGCTTTACTGGCACTGGGTGATTTCTGAATAGTAATACATTGTTTTCTTCTCTAAGTCCTTGAGACTACTTCCAACATTTTATATCTATGTAGGTGATTAAATAAATCCTTTCTGATTACTGATTTTATGTTTGGAAGTTCCCAAAGGAACCAGTAGTGAATAGGAACCCATTTCCATTCTCTCTCTTCATATGTATGTATGTGTATTATACATACACATACATATATATATGTGTGTATGTATACATCTTCCATAAACACATGTATGTATATATATATATGTGTGTATGTATATATCTTTCATAAACACACACACATATATATGTATATACATACATATGTGTATATAGAAATTGAACCTAGGTCCTTTTACATACAATACTCTTGAAAGATAATTTCACTAATTGCAAAATTCTGGGTTGGCAATTTTTCTTTCCTCATCCACTCCTCCTCCTCTTCTTTTTCCTTCTTTTCAGTTTTTTCTTTTTCCTATTCCCCCTTGTCTTAGTAAGGCTTGTGTGATAAACACCATGACCGAAAGCAGCTTGGGGAAGTAAGAGTTTATTTGGCTCACATTTGTAGTCCCTCATGAAGGGAAGTCAAGTCAGGAACTCAAGGCAAAAACCTGAAGCAGAAGCCATGAAGGAACACTACTTACATGACTTGCTTAGGTGCTTGCCCAGGGATGGTACCACTCTCAGTGGGCTAGGCCTTCCCACATTAATCATTAATCAAGAAAATACCCTCAAAATCTTGACTAGAGGCAATCTGATAAAGGCATTTTCTCAACTGAGGTTCCTTCTTCCCAGATAACTACTGAGTGTATCAGTTGGCAAACAAACAAACAAATATATTCTCTTCTTTCTTTTCCATACCATTTTCTTCTGTGGGAGGGAGGCAGTGTTCCATGCATCACAGGCTGTGGTGGTTTGAATATGCCCAGGCCTATTTGGAGTGTGGCACTATTTGGAGGTGTGGTCTTGTTGTCACTGTGGGCGTAGGCTTTAAGACCCTCATCCTAGCTGCCTGGAAGGCAGTATTCTGCTAGCAGCCTTCAGATGAAGATGCAGAACTCTCAGTTCCTCCTGCATCATGCCTGCCTGGATGCTGCTGTGCTCCCACCTTGATGATAATGGACTGAACCTTTGAACCTGTAAGCCATCCCCAACTAAATGTTCCTTTAAGAGGTACCTTGGTCATGGTGTCCACAGCAGTAAAACCCTAAGACACAGACTGATTTAGTATGTAGGTGAGGGTTACCTTTCTCTTTCTGATCTTCCTGCCTCCACCTCCCAAATGCTGGTGCTTCCCACATGCTAGATAGTGCTCTACTACTGAGTTACATGCTCAGGCCAAAACTACCTTTTTTTACTCTCTTTTTAAAAATTTACCTTTTACTTATTTATTTTACATCCTGCTCACCACCACCTCCCACAATCCTTCCCCTTTCCCCCTCCCCTTCTTCTCTGAGCAGATGTGGGGGGGTGCTGGGTATCCCACACACACCCTGGTACTTCAAGGAAGACTAAATCTTTACATTTGCTTTTCAATTGTGTGACTAAAATGTATCTGGTATAGTTTCCTAGTATTTGTTGTGTTTCTGGTTTCTAAAAGTTTAAAAGTTTTGGATATTTTCTTAATGTTTTCGCATCTTTTAGGACAATTACCTATGTATTGGATCTTTTAATATTGTCTATGGAAATTGAGGGCCTGAGCAACTATAAGAGCACTGGGAACTAAACACAGCTGAAATTAATTTTTAACAGCTGTGTTATTGAAAGACTCCAAGAGGAGCTCTTCGCTCAGGCCTCAGGACAATAGAAGACACCCAAGAACTCACGACAGACCGAGCTTGTTGCAAACCACATGAGGCTTTATTCGGGAAAGCCAGAGCTCTGGGGACAACTCATATCCCACGCAGGGGTAGAGGAGTCGACCTCGAGGGGAAAGAGTTCCCAGTTTTTATAGGCCCTCAGGGGGGAAAGGAGAAGGGGGAGATTAGGGGATTTCCAGTTCTAAACAATGTCTATTCTCAAGAAATGGGTATGGGAGGGGTACAAGGAAAGAGTCTAATGAAGGTGCAGCAATGGGCACACACCTGGTCAGAACATTGGCAGACACACAGGTTCAAGGAGTGGCCAGAGCATTGTGCACCTCTATTTTTCTAAATCAGTGAAGCTAGTTCTGCTAACACTGACGTCTATCTTGCTAATTTCAGGGCTTCTGTGTCCTTTTACATTCTGCCAGGATCTTTCATTATCTCTCAGCCCCTGTATCTATTTTCTTGCAAACATTTCTTTGTTCTTTATGGCTATGTATATGTGGCACATTTTCTTTGTTCATTAATCTGTTGAGGGACACCTAGGCCAATTTTTATAACTTGCCTATTATGAATAGAGCTACAGCAAACAGAGATGTGCAAGTATCTCTGTAGTATGTTGGCATAGAGACCTTTGGGTATATGTCCAGGATGATATGGCTGAATCATATGGCAATTCTGTTTTTAGCTTTTTGAAAAGCCTCTATATTGATTTCTATGGTGTCTGAAATAATTCACATTCCCAGTAATAGTATGGAAGGGTTTCCATTTCTCTACATCCTGTCCCGGATTTGTTGTTACTTGTTATCTTAAGGACAGTCATCAGTCATTCTGACTGAGTGAGATAGAATCTCAATTTTGTTTGAATTGTATTTACCTGGTGGCTAAAGATGTTAGAAGATTTGAAAGTGTTCATTTGTCTGTTTTTATATTTACCAGTTGCTTTACTTTTTTACATTCTACCAAGTCCATTCAGTTCTTTCTCTCTCCATAAATTATATATATATGTATATATGCATATATATATATATATACATATACATATACATATACATATACATACACATAGTCTGTTTGGTTGACCATTTACAGTTCTGACTTCTCTTTTTACCATTCATCAAAAGCATATTTTCCTCTTTATCTCATTGATCATAGCTTTATTAATGCCTTTAACTATCTTACTTGACAATTCTTTTATCTGGGCTATCTCAAGGTTCAAGTGAATTTCTATCTTTTCTCTTTAAAGAGGTAGGTCTCAGAACCCTGCCTTCTTAAAACATTAAATAACTTTGTATTAAATGTTTGTCATATAAATTGGTGGCTTGTGGAGACTCTGGATTATGCCATATTCCTCCAAAAAGTGTTGGTTGTTGTTATTTTTTAAGTGAGCTTAATCTTAGACTAGAAATTTTGCTTCATTTATGGAGCCCGTAAACTTAAGTATCAGTTCATATCTTTAAACTTTAAGGTAACTGGAATGTATTATGAGCACACATGATGTGTCATTCATGATTCATGACACAGTTTAGGGACAGGGTATGTGGCTTCCTTGATCTGCCTTTCTGTTTTCTAGATTCCCTCAGTATTGTTTCAATCCCTGCAATTCTGACATCTTGTTCTTCAGGACAGAAGACTGGCAGGCTTCATTTTAGGATTTTAGGTTTCTTCTTGCATTAAAAACGGGGGGTGGGGGAAACTGACTCCTTGATTTCTAGTTTCAAAATTGACTTCTTCCTTTCCTTTCATTCTCCAGAAGCTCCGCTTCTTTCATTGATTTTTGCCTTTGTATAGTATAGGGAAGAGATTCTGTGAACGGTTTCTTATTCTGTACTGGAAATGAAAACTCATTTCTGCGTAATAATATTGATTAATTGATTAATTACTATGTGTGGTGTATACATGCCCCATTTCGAGTGTAGAGGTCAGAGGACACATTTGGGGAGTCTGCTCTCTCCTTATACCTTTGCTTGAGCTCCAGCAATTGAATTCAGACTTTTATCTGCTGAGGTTTTGTGAGGACATACCAAGGTTTTTAATAAAAAAGGAATCCAAGGGATTTACCTCCTCTATACTCCTATGTAAGTTTATGTAAGAAAGAACACAAATATACCTATAATTGTATTTCCTCTTCCTTTTCCTTACTTTTTCTTAAAAGATTTATTTATTTATTTTAATTATGTGAGTACACTGTAGCTATACAGATGGTTGTGAGCCTTCATGTGGTTGTTGGGAATTGAATTTTTAGGACCTCTGCTCGCTCTGGCTCCAGTCAACCCTGCTCACTCAGCCTCTGATCACTCTAGCCCAAAGATTTATTTATTATTATACATAATTACACTGGAACTGACTTCAGACACACAGAAGAGAGCGTTAGATCTCATTACGGGTGGTTGTGAGTCACCATGTGGTTGCTGGAATTTGAACTCAGGACCTTCGGAAGAGCAATCAGTGCTGAGCCATTTCACCAGCCCCTCCTTTTTTCTCTCTCTCTCTCCTTTTTCAAGACAGGATCTCTGTATCCTAACCTAGCTGGGAACTCTCTCTATGTAGTTAAGGACCTTAAACTTCTAGTCCCCACCCTACCCCCACTGCCACCTTTATCTCTGTGCTGGAATTAACAGGCATGAATTCCTATGCTTAGTTTATGAGTTGCTAGGAACAAACCCAGGGCTTTCCAATATGCTAGGCAAGCAGTACCAATTGAGTTACATCCCTAGCCGTGATGTACTCTTTTATCACAGATTTCCCAAACTAGGAGGAGTCTTTGGTTTGTGTTTGTAACTAAAGCTTGGATACACAGGATCCACACAAAAAAACTAAGTATGTTAGTGCATGGCTACAACCCCAGTACTGGGTTGCAGAAAAGGCTAGATCTGGATCACTTGTTGGTGATCCAGTCTAGCTGAAGTGATGAATCCCAGGGTTTAGGGGAGGCTTTGTCTCAAAAAACAAGGCCGAGAAGTGATTGTGAAAAGACATTTTGATGTTGGCACAGATAAGCAACTCCATGACCACCACTCCACACAGAGTAAGCCAAGCTAGCTTCCAACCCACTAAGTAGCTTAGAGTAACCTTGAACTTAATATGCTCTGCCTCAGCCTCTGAAATGCTGGAGTTAGAGGTACAAGCCACAATATCCAACATAGAAGGAATCTTTCTCTGTCTCTCTCTCTCCTCTATCTCTCTGTCTCTGTGTCTCTGTCTCTGTCTCTCTCTGTCTCTCTGTCTCTCTCTGTCTCTCTCTCTCCCTATATATATATATGTATATATGTGTGTGTGTGTGTATATAGATAGATAGATAGATAGATAGATAGATAGATAGATAATTTTGTGTGTATGAGATATTCCTGCCAGAATGTATGTGTGTGTTATAGACATGCATTGCTCTTAGTGAGCAGAAGAGGACATCATATTCACTGATATTCACTGGAAATGGAGTTACAGTTTGTGAGTTGTCATGTGGGTACCAGGGATGGCACTCTGGTCCTCTGGAAGAAGTCAGTGCTCTTAACTGCCAAGTCATCACTCTAGCCCCCAACAGAAGGAATCTCAAAATGTGAAAAGATGATTGATATTGTTCAAAGTACAGGTTTTATAGGACTTTAATGAGGTACAGTAAGACATTGATGGATTCTCACTTCTGAACACACTGATGCAACTATTATCCAGACCAAGAAACAGAATATAACGTGCTGAGGCTGTATCTCAATTAATAGAGCATTTATTATTGATAGAGCATTATTTGCCTAGTATGTACAATACCCTGGGATCCATCTCCAGCAATAAACACTGGATGTGGCACCACATATCTATAATCCCAGCATCTAAATAGGAAGTGGAAACAAAAGGGTCAGAAGTTCAAGGTCATCCTTACTTCATTTAAGACTGGAAAGTCTGTATGAAATGCATGAGACCATCTCTTAAGAAAATCTACAGAGGGCTGGCAAGATGGCTCAGAGGACGAGAGCACTGACTGCTCTTCCAAAGGTCCTGAGTTCAAATCCCAGCAACCACATGGTGGCTCGCAACCACCCATAATGAGATCTGATGCCCTCTTCTGGTGCATCTGAAGTCAGCTACAGTGTACTTATGTATAATAACAAATAAATCTTTAAAGAAAAAGAAAATGGTAGCTTATTTCCATAGCATGTGTGAGGCCCTGAGTTTCGTCCCCAGTATTACTAAGTAAATAAATACACCAACAGATACACAATGGCAAGCGAAAGAACAGGACATCCCACATTGTAGTGACATCCCAGAAGAGGGGAGAACTTGACACCAAGAGCATGAAAATAAGACATGGCATCCCTTGATGATGCTGATGTGTATATACCTGTGTGTATGTGTGTGGGGGAAGGGGGTGGGATAAAGTTTGAGATGGGACACCAAGAGAGCAATCTTCTAGGGGGAGGGCATATGTTCGTAGGCTAGTGATTTGTGAACCAGTATGCGTTGTGATTGTGGTGTGGTTGTGGTGTCCAATGTGAAGCACAGATGGCTAGGGAGAACTAAACAATCACCAAGCAGTATGACAGTGTGACTGGGGTTAGCTCTGAGTAAGTCAGAACTCCGAATGGGAGGGAGAACCATGCTGAAAGCAGCCCAGCCAATAGCTCAACTGGGACTCCACACCTAAGGCATCTCCTGCAAGTTGATCTTCCTGAACCTCTCCATTTTGATGAAAGGGAAAGCACCTTTCAGCAGAGGATAGAATACATGAAATGAGAGGAAGACGAAATGGGATCACCCTTTGTATGATATTCTCCAGTGAAGGTGGTTTTTAAAAAAGATTTTATTTATTATTATATGTAAATACACTGTAGCTGTCTTTAGACACACCAGAAGAGTGTCATATCTCACTATGGATGGTTGTGAGCCACCATGTGGTTGCTGGAATTTGAACTCAGGACCTTCGGAAGAACAGTCAGTGCTCTTACCCGCTGAGCCATCTTCCCAGCCCCCGAGAAGGTGGTTTTATTTGTCCACTTAGAGTTATCTTTTCTTTTGGATTCTCCTAGTTGACTTCTCTCCTCACCTTGCTTTAAGCTCCAAGGATCTAGCTACATTCCTTTTTGCCTAGGCTGGTGGCAAGCATGCTATAGGATATCCATGAGCATCTTGGTTACTATCTGGGGTCTGTTTGTACTTTCGAAATGTTGCTTTTTGCTCCCACTTCTAGCTTTCAATGTTTGCTAGCTGTGGGCTTCTTCTAGCTATCCCTCCCAGCACAGCATGCTGGTCTCACATTTTATATATTTAGTTTTATTTAAAGTTTCATTTTCAATTTCTTGAGTTTTTGAGACGAGGTCTCTCTATGTAGCCCTACCTACCCTGGAACTCTCTATGTAGACCTGGCTGGCCTCAAACTTGCAGAGATCCACCTGACTCTGCCTCCTGAGTTAGGATTAAAAAGGTGCCACCATGATTAGCTTACATTTAAATTTTGTTGTTTTTTAAATTGTTATGTATATGTAGGCATGGATATGTGCACACGCCTCTCAAGAGTGTCAGGAGATCAAGATTAGGGCTCCAGGCTTACTCAGCAAGCGTCTCTCTACTCGCTTAACCATGTTGACAGTCCTATTTATTTATTTGAGAGACAATGTCTTGCCGGGCAGTGGTGGTGCACCCTTTAATCCCAGCTCTTGGAGGTTGAGGCAAACAGATTTCTGAGTTTGGGGCCATCCTGGATTATAGAGTGAGTTCCAGGACAGCCAAGATTACACAGAGAAACCCTGTCTCAACGCCCCCCCCCTTAGAGAGAGAAAGAGAGAGAGAGAGAGAGAGAGAGAGAGAGAGCATGTCACACATAGCCTGGGCTGGCTTCAAATTTCATATATAGCTATGATGGCCATGAATGATCCTGCGGCTCTCCCTCCTGAGTATTGGAATTGCCTGTGTGCCTAACCATGTTCAGTTTCCATGGTGCTGGACATGCAGTATAAGGCATTGTGCATGCTAAGCAAGCACTCTAACAACTGAACGATGTCCCCAGCCCTTAGTTTTTATTTTATTTTATTTTATTTTATTTTATTTTATTTTATTTTATTTTGGGGGTGGGGCAGTCAGTCATGTAATTCCAGCTGGAGTCCCACTTGCTGGGTAGCCAAAGATGACCTTGTACTCCTGAACTTCTTGCTCCACCTCCTGAGTGCTGGGATTACAGGCATGCATGTCCTCGTGCCCAGCCAGTGGCAAAGTGAATGTGCTTTAGAAATCATAGCCTGCGCTTGAGACATACGCCGATGTGCATCACCTTTCCAATTAGATGGGAAAGCAGGGGAGGTTGGGAGTCTATGGAGCCTCCAGTGAAGATCTCATTACAGTGTAAAATCTTGGATGTTAACCAAAAACTGTCCATCAATGTTCAACTGCAGCAATTACAGCTTCCGCATGGGAATGTTACTCTATCTAAGTCTACATTTCATCTGGGGAGAGCTAGCTGATGACTGTGAGTCAGGATGCAGGTGTGTTGGAGACGTTAAGTAGTTAATTTTTGATCAAATGTCTGGGACCCTTGTGGTGAAAGCTCTTTTGGGACGAGCCCGTTGTCGCCGGCCATTATCTTCTTTAGACATTCCTTCGGCTCAAGCACTTGCTCTCAGACAAGTTGCTGGGAAGAAAGGTATTTGACCTACCATGGTAATCCACTCCTGCAAATGCCCAGGGAACCAGTGAGAATTGGGAAAGCGACTTTCAAAGGAACCCTGCTGAAGGGTCCAGGACCTCCCAGCACCAATTATTTGAAGAAAATCGAAGCAAATTAGCACCCTGGCTAATTAAAAAATTAAAGAGGAGAGGTAAGTCAGTGAAAATGACCCATCAACTTGATAAATAGTCCACATGCTTGTGGACTGCCTCCAATGTTAATTGAGGACTGGGTGACTCAATATTCCAGAAGCCAAAACAAAAACAAAACAAACAAACAAAAACAAAAACAAAAAAACGAAAACCAGAAAACCAGTCCTGTGAAACAGCAAAGAGAAGGTGCTCTGGGGCCAAGCCCTGAAGCCTATGGTTTTTTACATCTGCAAGCAGCCTCCAGGCCAGCCCTTTCCAACACCAGATGTTTATGCTCCGCTTCCTGACCTCCCTTCCAAATGGCAGTTCTTGGAGTCCCACGGAAGGGCTTCATAGGCTGTTTGTTATTTGTGTGGAATACTGTGGATTTGATTGTGTGTGTGTGTGTGTGTGTGTGTGTGTGTGTGTGTGTGTGTGTGCCTGCCTGAAATGACTTCCTGACAGAATTGTTTCCCCAAATGACAATATTTCGCTAAGAAATAGTTTGAAAACAAGGACCAGAATGTGAACCTGGCCTTCAGTGTTTTGCACAAACGAGACCCCGGCACTGCCCTGGCTGTATGGGAAGGGGTGATGGTAAGTTCTTAGGGACTATAGATGACTTGCATTTGAAGATTGGGCATATTTTAGAGCCCCTAGGGAGAAGCAAGCCCCAGAGTGGTCTTCCTTCCCTAGGGTGGAAACCACGCCAAAGGTAATGAGAGAAACAGATAACAATGTTGAACCTGGCACCTTGAAAGATTGAGCAAACCCAGAATTCGGTCATTTGCAAAGTGACTGGAGGAATGGCATTTTTGGCGGCACAGCAGTCCCCTGTAGGCGATGACATGTCAGTCATAAAGTGCCTGTCACTCCCACTTGCTCCAGGCTTTTTTGGTTCAGGATGCCATAAAGAAGAAAGTTCTTGACTTAAGGGGATAAGCAGAAGAAATGAGTAGACTGAAAGGCTTCCATCCCCCTGACAGAACAGCAGCTCTGCCTGCTGTCCAAGCGCTACCAGCAAAGGAGGAGATAACACACACCTAGCATCCTGTCCCATGAGGCCGTCTCGTCTCGGATCCTGGTGGCTTAGGCCTCTAGTCCTAGCTACTCAAGAAGCTGATGCAGGAGGATTGCAAGCTCAGACCCTGCCTGGGTTACAGAGTGAATTCAAGACCCACCAAGGCAATTTAAGGCCCTATCTCAAAAGAAAAAGCTAAAAAGGGTTGCAAATGCAACTTAGAGCTAAAGCCTGAGTATGTGAGGCTGTAGGTTCAGTACTGTGTACTGCAAATAAATGAACAATGTGAAGGCCCCTTCTGGAGACTGAGGAGGTAAGTCAGTGGGTAGCAGTGGGTAGAGTGCTTGCTAAGCAAACATTAGGCCTGGAGTTTGGATCCCCAGCACACATCTAAAAGGACCCAGGCAGATCAGAGGATCCCTGGAGAGTAATGGCTTGGTTTGGTAAAACTAGTTAGCCACTGAGTTCCAGGTTCAGTGAGATATCATGTCGGGGGGAGGTGGGGGAGAGAAGGAGAGAGAAAATTGGGCCAGTGAAAAAGTGAGATAGATCAACAGATAAAATCACCTCTGTGATTTAGCTGATGACCTGAGTTCAGTCCCCAGACCGCATGGTGGAAGGAGAAAACTGACTCCTGAACAACTGTGCTCTGATCACCACATGGGACTGTGACACATGCGTGGTTGCATTCACACACACTCATCATCCCACGGGCAATAACAGTAATAATACTTCTTAAAATAAAGAGGAAAGTATAGAGAAAGACATCTTAGATTCACCTCTTAGCTTGCACATAGACATTTGAGTGCATGCATGAACATATACACAAACATACATCACACATACCACCCCCCCACACACACACAGAGGGAGAGAGCGGGGGGAGGTGGGGGCTCTCCTTTTATGTCTACTCTATTAGTAAGGTGCTATATTTTGTATGTGTATTTGTTTATTTGCTCGCTTATTTATTTGAGGCAAGGCTCTAAATTCAGTAAGTAGCTGAGGATGACATTAAATTACTCCTACTACCTTCACCTTCCTTCTGAGTGCTGGAATTATAGGTATGGGTCACCTTGCCCAACTTTATATGATACTAAGAATTAAGCCCAGGGCTCATGCTTGCTAGGCAAGCACTCTACCAACGTATCTGAAGCCCTGGTCCTAGCAGAGAACTTTGTAGAGTTAAGTAAAAAAAAATACCCTTAGAGACCAGGCAATAGTGGTGCACACCTATAATCTCAACAGACAGAGGCAGTGGGGGGTCTCTTTAGAGTTCAAGGCCAGCATTTTCTACAGAGTGAGTTCCAGGATAGCCAAGGCTACATAAAGAAACCCTGTGTTGAAAACCCAAAACCAAAATCCAATCAAAACAAAACAAAACAAAACAAAATTCACCTTTGGAGCTATTGTAAGTTCTGACCGGTCTTCTTGCTTTCATCCTGGGAAAGTGGTTTGGTGGTGGTGGTGGTGGTGGTGGTGGTGGTGGTGGTGGTGGTAGTGGTGGTGGTGGTGATAGTGGGTGAAAGGCATTATGACCAAAGCCTATAGGAACCCTCACAACATGGTGGCTTCTCCTATTTGTCCTCAAAGAGGCTTCTGGAAAAAGAACCAACAGGGCTTAACACTGGGTAGAGGTAGAATTGTGGGAGATGATTTCCAAGGTTCATGCTGGGAAGAACAGCAGCCTGATGGAGCTGGGGGAGCAAGCTGGGCCTGGGTGGGGCTGGTGACCAGCCAAGTTCTATTTCAGATGGTGTTTTCCAGGACAGGAGGAATAGCTGCCTCCTAGTCATTTGTTTTATATGGATATTCATCTTTGCTGGGCTGAGGCTCCAAGAGGGTCTTGTTTAGGGAAATGGGCAGCAGTGCAGGAGAAGGTATATTTTATAGTGACATGGCTAAAAATACTGCTTTCTCCCTTTGCCTTTTCACAGCTGCAGATTCCCAGCCCCAGTCCTCACTGGGAGGAATAATAAAATACATGTGTTTATAATAAAATTCATATTTCCCTCTTCCTGTGATGTCTCCCAGTTGTAGGTTCCCATCCGCTTGCTGTTTTACCTATCATTTAACAAATGTATTTTAAGAAAAGTAATCTTTTCCACTGACATGTCCTATAAACGTCACATCCTCAGCTCTGGTTCTCACTGAGGAGCAGAGATGCATGTTTTGAATATTTCTGAAAATGCCTTTCACTCCATTCCCAGGCAAAGATTTTCAAATGCTTCATCTGGGACAACAGATACAGACCAGGCAGGATATAGTGCCATGAGTCTCTTAAGACTGACTATTGAAGGCAAGAGGAGAGTTTGGGTTCTGGGAAAATAAGCTACAATAGGTGGCTGAATCCTAGTCTCACTTCTATGAATCATCACTCAGGTGTTCTCAGTGCAAAGCATTCTGGGAAGTCGAAGCTTGGGCCTGGACCAGCCAGATGGCTCAGTGGGTAAAAGCATTTGCTGCATAAAGCTGACAAACTGAGTTTGATTTCAAGAACACACTGATTCCACAATATTGTCTTCTGACCTCTACAGGTATGTGCCCACACATATCACACACACTCATGCACATATGCATGCACACACATGCACACAAGCATGCACGTTAATTATAATAAAATAAATATTAAAAAGTCTTGGATCCTTCACTAAAGAAGTCCCTCATGAAGGCAATGAGTGGGACTGTGGAAGGCAAGGACCTTTGGTCAGCACATTTTCTGTGCAAAGGGCAAAGGAAGCACTTCATGTTTTAGGGTCATATCCACTAGCATTTAGAGGATAGAATCTCCTCTTTGTTCTTCACTGGGATGTAGTAAAATGTCTACAGTACACTTGGTATGGCATTTGGATGATAGTAACAAGCCAGAAGAATGTTCCATTCTTATACAGAACAAGAAGAAGTCAAGGCCCCTGCCTACTCAGTTGGATGTCCAGGAGGTACCTGAGTTAGTGACTAGGGAAGAAAAAGAGAAGTGGTGTGTGGTGTGAGATGAGTCTGAAGAGAACTGAGGGGGCCAAGACTAGGAAAAGCAACAGGGGAGCAAACCAAACTCATGAGAATTTTGACATGGGTAATTACATAAAAAATCAAAGACATAATTTTTTTAAAAAATTGTAACCATTCAAGTTTCTAAATATAATCAAGTTTCAGTTGATATTTCTTATTAATTATTGTAAACAGTTATTAAGATGTCTCCAGAGCAAAATGTTTACTCCTCATTTTAGTTTTGGGATTTTCTTGAAAAACTGCTTAATCAAACAAATTATAGTTATCTTTTTCGTTTATTTATTTTGAGGTTCATATCTGACATTGATGTGGACAAGTTTACTAGTGTAATGAGTGCAACCAAGAGCCCAGGCTGAGGCAGCTGTGTGGCAGCAGTCCCTGAGAGTTTATAGGCCTGTTCTCTTTCAAACCTGTCCTTTGGCCCATCTGTGGACTTAATTCTTAATGGACCGAGCTAGGCTTCCTCCTCCAGTTGCATTCTCCCTGGCTAGACTTCCTCAGATCCCAGCTCCTGGTGCAACTTGGGCCAACTTCGGGTCCCTTTTCTTTTCCCTGTAGGAATCCCTAGGCAATTAGCAGCAGAGACTAGAAGCAGGCTGGATGCCTCTGCTGGGTGGAGGGGGGTCACCCCAGAGCTCTCAGGGTCACTGTCTATTGGCATCAGCTTCAGAAACAATTTACAGGAATAAAGTGCTAGGGACATGGCGATTAGAGTGTTCTTTGAACCAAGATGTACAATTAACATTATCTTTGGAGGTCACATTTCTCATGTTTGCAGAAAGGATTTTTTCCCTGTGATGCTGTAGCAACATGTAGAAGTCAAGTCAAATAGTGTGTGTAAATACTGGAGGCTTTCTTGGACGTGTGCCTGATTCTTCCTTTCTGATCCTCTGTTTTCTATCACGGTGCTTTGAGGTCCCAGATGGCACCGCCTGTTTTTAGTTCTTCCTGATGCAGAGTCCCTTGGTTTTTCCACACCCAGAAACATCCAAACAGCATAGGCTCATAATTTCCCAGCAGCCCAATTTGGTGCCTATGAATTGAAGAAAGGTCTGCTGTTTCCTAGGTAGCCTCACAAACACACTTGTCATGTACCCAGCAACCCATCACAGATGAAGTCAAATTTGGGTGTCCTGGTGCACATGGAGATGACCTAGCTGTTGACGACGATGAACTTTCTTTTGTCCTTGCCAACTAACACTATTCCTGGTCTTTGGTCATAGAGAGCACACATTCATATACACGGACACACTTGTAGAAAGCATTGACTTATTTATTTTCTCATCAACTTCTTCTGACATAATTGCATAGAAACATTATGTAGCTTTGGAAATCTTTTTATGAGTCACAGAAATTAACTTTCTCATCATAAGCTCTTTATAGAAAAAAAGAAAGAAAAAAACAAGCCAAATGCCTGTTCTTTGAACTTGAGTTGCTTTTCTGTGGCTCTCAGAAACCTGAACCTGGATGTCTTTAGTCTTAGCTTTGTTCTGAGTTTGATTTTACACTGTTTAGCCTCTGAACCGAGGAGAAGCACCTTATCTCAGCCTGGACCTCTCCCATTGCAAAACCCAATTCTTTCCTCGATGTCCACATTGTCTAGGTAGACCCAAAGGGGTGCTCCAGGCATCCATAAGCCCCTGCAACAAATTGGCCACTTGGGGTTTTATAAAACCAGTAGAAACTGTGTGGTGCCTCGTTTCTGTGATTTCAGAACTCAGGTGGCTGAGGATCAGCAGTTCAAGGTCGGCTTTGGCTACACAGTGAAACCTGGACTCAAAAACAAAACAAAACAAAGCCAAAACAGAGATCCTGGCTAGAGAGGAGGCTATGATGTTTTCTAACATTCTAAAAATAAGATTAGGCCCAGAACAAGTAAAACAGCCTTAAACTGAAGATACATGTAAGGAAGCCCAGCCAAGTTTTAGTTTTCCTGCAATGGCTGCTTCTAGTATCTAATATAATACTATTACAAATAAATATTTTTAAGGCAGGAGGAGTCTAGTGTAGGTGGTAGATATGCATGTGTATGAGCATGTGTGTGTGTGTGTGTGTGTGTGTGTGTGTGAAAGAGAGAGAGAGAGAGAGAGAGAGAGAACATGAGGAGGCTAGAAGAGCATTCTGGATTTCTGGAAGCTGAGTTACTGGTGAATGTGAGTGTCTGATATGAGTGTTGGGAACCAAACCCAGGGCCTCTGCTAGAGCAGTGTATATACTCTTAAGCACTGAGCCATCTTTCTTTCCAGTCCTTTAGTTGTATTTTCAAAAAAAAACTAAATTGCAGATGCATTCAGCTACTTTTTTGAGGTGTTTTCTCTTCACATAAGTCCTATGCATGTACCGAATCTGTCAATTAGGCAAACCATTATCAAATGAATATTTTGTGATCATGTTTAGCTTGAAAAGTAACTAGAAGTAAGGAATAGTCTTGTGAGTATTTGTCATCATTTTTAATAATCTTCACCTCTTTGGAACAATGGTCAAGAGTTGTCTTAACAGGCTTGAATTTGATTTTTATTTTCAATAACAATAAAAAGAGGTCTGTTACCAAACTCAGGCTATAGACAACTGTTAATCAGGGGATATGAAACTTCATGCTACATTGAGTTGGGATGCTAAGATATAGTGATGAAGAGGCAAGACACAGGACAATGTGTGTATATAAGGCACTGTCAAGAGTGAAGCCCAGCCGAGCAGTGGTGGCACATGCCTTTAAACCCAGCACTTGGGAGGCAGAGGCAGGCAAATTTCTGAGTTCAAGGTGAGCCTGGTCTACAGAGTGAGTTCCAGGACAGCCACACAGAGAAACCCTGTCTCGAAAAACCCAAAAAACAAATAAACAAACAAACAAAAAGAGAGTGAAGCCCAGTGAGCCTACCTCAGGGTCCCAACCAATCAGGGTGGGAGGCCGAGCTGTGAGACTGAAAAGGCTTGGGCATAGGAAACAATTTCCCAAATGGGAAAAGGATGAGGTGAGTGGGGAAAAAAACTAAGGCCCTCCCCTGCTGAGACCACAGTGAGGAGTAAGGCCAAGGATGCAGAGGACCTCATGTACCTCAGCAAACACAAGACACCAAGTCAGATGACCTAGAAAGCTTAGATCAAGTAGCAGGTATGTCTTGGAGTTTGCTAAACTTCCTGGCATGGCAAGGGCCATAGATAGAAGGGAGAAGAGAGCAGTGCATGTGGGTGCGAGTATCTATGTGTTGGGATATGAATGAATGTGAGCAGAGCTGGGACAGGAACAGAGAGCAACTGGTTTACTGGGAGTCCTGAGTCAAATGTAAGGCTGTACATCTCAAGAAAACAAAACAAAACAAAAAAAAACATGCAAAAGATTAAAACAACAGCATGTAAGTAATTGTACTTAACTCTAACTCTTTTTGTCCAGAGCAGTAGATGTTCTAGAACTTGAGTAATAAACATGTTATAAAATACCTCCTCCTAGCTATAGGGAATGGTGCTGGCTTATCTAATCCATTCTTAGGGCATATGACTCATAGGTTCATCCTTTTTTTGTTTTGTTTTGGAGCCTAAGTCTCATGAAGACAAGGCTGGTCTAATGCACTATGTAGTAGAGGATGACCGTGAACTTCTGATCCTCCTACCTCTATCCCTCAACTACTTGAGTGCTGGCATACCATACATGTTGTATTGTTTAATTTAAAAACAAGAGAGAGAAAGAGGGGGGGGTTGACACTTTTGTAGATAATTCTCTGCAGAGATCCTCCTGAAACAGGAAGGTAAACAGAACAAAATAGCCTCAGGAATTCCCTGAAACTGATCAGATTCCCCAGCTCTCTGCCTGACAGACTAAGGAAGCCACACAACCTAAGTTGCAATGAAGACTGTAACCAGACCAGCTTAGCTGGATGAGTTCATTTTGCTATTAGCACTGTGTGAGGGCCACACTTTCTTCCTCATTTTGCCATTAATTCTCATCTTTGCTAGTGTAAATGCTATGACGTCTCCTAGTTTGGGTTTGTATTTCCCTAATGACTCATCGTCTTAGTCAGGGTTTCTATTCCTGCACAAAACAGCATGACCAAGAAGCAAGTTGGGGAGGAAAGGGTTTATTCAGCTTATACTTCCACGTTGCTATTCATCACCAAAGGAAGTCAGGGCAGGAATTCACACAGGGCAGGAA
The DNA here is from genome assembly GCF_000001635.26 of Mus musculus. Classification (NCBI taxonomy): domain Eukaryota; kingdom Metazoa; phylum Chordata; class Mammalia; order Rodentia; family Muridae; genus Mus; species Mus musculus. The sequence continues at coordinate 52,220,911 of NC_000086.7, forward strand.
CTTGGAGGCAGGAGCTGAAGCAGAGGCCATGGAGGGATGTTACTTACTGGCTTGCTTCCCCTGGCTTGCTCAGCTTGCTTTGTTATAGAACTCAGGACTAACAGCCTAGGGATGGCACCATGGGCTGGGCCCTCCTGCTTGATCACTAATTGAGAAAGTACTGTACAGCTGGATCTCATGGAGGCATTTCCTAAAGGGAGGCTCCTTTCTCTGTGATAACTCCAGCTGTGTCAAGTTGACACAAAACCAGCCAGTACACTCATGACTCTAAGCACCTTTTCACATACTTGTTCCAGACTTCTGAAACAGCAGCAAGCATTCCTAAGTGCTGAGCCACTGCTCCAGCCTCCACTTTCATTTTTTTAAAAAAAGGATCACAAACTCTGCCTGTTTTAGTTGGGCAGTTTATCTTCTTCCTGAGCTTCAGAAGTTCTTTGTCTATACTTCATATTGAATTCTTATTAGATATGTAACTGTGGGGTTTTTTTTTGCAGTTATGGAGCCTGATAAAGTATTGTATCATTGAACTATACTTCAGTTCTCAAATATACGATCTAGAAACATTTTTTCTCATCCGGTGAGTTTTTTTTTTTTCATTCTTTAAAAAAAATGTATTTTACTTTCTGTGGATGGGAATTTTGCCTGCCTGTGTGCCTGGTGCCTGCAGAAGCCAGAGGTGGAGTTAGATCCTTGGCAATGGGAGCTTTGAATGGTTTGGATGCTTGCAGTTCAACACTGATCCTCTGGAGGGGTGACCGGTGAGTCTAACCACTGAGCAATCTCTCCAGTCCTTTCTTTTTTTTTTAAAGATTTATTCATTTATTTATGTTATGTATGTGAGTACACTGTAGCTGTACATATGGTTGTGAGTCATCATGTGGTTGCTGGGATTTGAACTCGGGACCTTTAAAAGAGCAGTCAGTGCTCTTAACCACTGAGCCATTTCTCCAGCCAGCCCTTTCTTTTATTTTCTTGACAGTATCTACTGATACAGAAATGTTTATAAATTGTAATATATCTATTTATTTTGTTTTCTTTTGCTGTCCCTGCTCTTGGCTTAAATTTTAAAGAAACAATAGCCAAGTCCAAGGTTACGCAATTTCCTTTAAAAGCAAAAGTAACCTAAGAATGTTTGCTTTTTGGTTTTGCTTTGTTTTTGTTTTTTGAAACAAGGTTTCTCTGTGCAGTCCTGACTGTCCTGAAACTTGCTCTGTAGACCAGGCTGTGCTTGAACTCACAGAAATCCACCTGCCCCTGCCTCCTGAGTGCTGGGATTAAAAATTTGCACCACCACTGCCCCGCTCTAAGTGTTTACATTTCATTTTTACTTACTGGTCTTTTTAAACACATGGTCTAACAGGTGTCAGTCTCAGACTTACAGTTTGACCAAAGATGACCTTGAACTCTTGATTCTCCCACTTCCACTTCTGAAATCCTGGAATGACAGGTGTGCACTACCTTGCCCAGTTTATGCATTGCTCTGAATGGAACCCAAGGCTTTGTGCATGCTAGGAAAGCACTCTACCAACTATGTCATAGTTACAAATGGCATTTGGAATTTTTATCCACTTGAGTTCTTTTTTGCATTTGATATGTAAGGTTGATGCAAACAACAACATATATGTGTGTATACATATATACACATACACAAATATATATGTATACACACACACACACACATATATATATGAATGACATGGGAGGAAAGGTAGCCTATTGTTCTCTTTCTCACTAAGTCTCAGAGAGAACAGGAACTAAGTGGCTGTTGGAATCTTCAGCGTGGGAACCCTCAGACAGGCTTATCGGTGGTTTCTGCAACCATGAGTCAGTTTGATTGCCTCTTTGTCTTCTGTCACTTGGAGTTTGTTAGGCATTTACTTCTCCGTCTCACCTTAGCTCAGTTGTTCACTTCTGACTTAGAGAAAGACAAGAAATCTCCATGGATAGTCCCACCAAAACAGCATAAAGCGGGGCAAAGATGACCCCTACCAACCGAATAAAGATTTTTTTCCTACCAGAAAGAGTAGGAAGTTAAAAACAAAGACATTAGTTAAAGCTATCAAATTTTCCTTTCAACTTAAATTCAGCAACCTCGACCCTGTGAGTCAAATCTATCTAGTGACAGGGTTTTGAGCACCTGTGAGCTAAGAATGCTTTTCCCCACTTTTCAAGGATTTCTTCTTCTATTTTGAGATGATGTACTGATAGGCTGTTCAGGCTGCTTTCAAATTCCAGAGCTCACGAGATCCTCTGGAGCAGTTATGGCTCCAGGGAGGTGCCACTATGCCTGGCTTCTAGAGGATTTGAAAATAAAATGGTACGAAATATCTATAAAGCATATGTTTGATAAGAAGTTTGTATCGTGTATATGAAAAACACAATTCAACCACAAAATACCCAACTTGAGTAAGAGAGCTATCAATTGGAGCCTGGTGTGCTCCAAGACCTAGTTTTGATCCTTAGTGCAACATAAACCAGGCTTGGTGGTGCACACCAGTGATTCCAGCCCTAGAGGTAAGAAGATCAGAAGTTCAAGGTTATCCTTGTTTGTAGGATGAATTGACACCAATCTGGGGTACGTGAGACCTTGTTTCAAACAAATAAAAAAAGAAACCCAAATAAAAACCGTGTTATGATCTTATCTAGATGAAATGAACACAATTAGCGAACATGATACTGAGAATGATAGGAAATGCTCAGTGATTGCCAGTATCTACAGGTTTATTTGGTGTCTGTGGTGACAATTATAAGAATAGCTGTACAACAGAGTGAATACACAAACCAGCAAAATATACACTTTGGGCTGGGCTTGGTGGCTCAAGCCTTTAATCCCAGCACTTGGGAGGCAGAGGCAGGAGGATTTCTGAGTTCGAGGACAACCTGGTCTACAGAGTGTGTTCCAGGACAGCTAGCACTACACAGAGAAACCCTGTCTCAAAAAAAAAAAAAAAACCTCTCTCTCTATACACACACACTTTGAATGGGTGGATTGTATAATATACAAATTATAGCATAATGAGACTTTCTATGAGAAGAAGTTTGCTAGGGCCACTGAAATGGCTCAGTGGATAAAAGTGCCTGCCACCAAGCCTGACAACTTGAGTTTAGTCCCCAGGACCCACATGGTAGAAAGAGAGAGAACTGAGTCCCATTGATTGTCTTATGACCTCCACAGAAGGACCAAGCACTATGGCACACACTCACGCACACACACTAAATAAATACTGTAACATAATTATTTAAAGATAAGAAAAGTAAATATGCTTGAGAGATAGCGTTTGTGCTCCAGTCACCCATATTACTTCATATCTGGCCACTTCTAACTCTATTTCCAAGACCAGTGGGAAGGGGCAGGGGCCAAGTGTGGAGTCCTGCATCTGGGCCCTGGGTTTCCCAAGTCATTCTCTAACCACAGCCTAAGCAGAAATGGGGAACCCTTTTGTTCCCTAGGGAGTTTGGAGATGGCCAAAGGCTTCCAATTCCAAGAGGCAAACTTTTGGGGACATTGGAAGATTTGAGCAACTTTCTCTTCCTAGAAGATATTTCCAGTGGTTGCTAACTGCCTGCTACTTGGAATTTAACAGTGCAATTTATTTTCTTCACTAAAGCCAGTTCCTCTAACACCCTGCAACATTTACAAATTGCTTTGGGAGGAGAAATCCTTAGAAAGTGCACTAAGTAAGACTCTGTATCCCTCATCATAAAACATTTAAAGTAAATTTAAAGTGTGGATTTGGACAGAAACTGAAGGCTGCTTCATCTTGCTCCTTCAGGATTAAAGGTGCAGCGGGAGCCTCTCAGAAAAATGGCCTTCGCTTGCTCCAGGGAACGCTAGTGAGTGGGCTTTTTTTTTTTTTTTTTTTTTTTTTTTTTGTCTGGGGCTCTATTCTTTATCTTGTGTTAGATGCTTCTGGAGCCCTGCCTTTTCCCAGCGCAAATTAATCTGGGGTCTCTTCCAGCGATTCTTGTCGGTGGTGGGATGTCTATTGGAGATGTAAGTCAGAGTTCACATGTGCTAGGGAAGGCTCTACCACTGACCTATACCCCCAGACATGCAATCCCCCTGGCCCAGCCTCGAAAGTTGCTGGAGTTAAAGTATGAAGCCACCACCCCAACCTTGTATAACACTCTTCTATCAGTGGGTGGGACCTTGAAAGCAGAGTCTGAAGTGTCCCGACCAGGGTTTCTTCTGCTTGACTTCTCTCATGTAATCCGGCTTCTACTAGGGCTTACAGTGGAAGGCTGGATCTACTGTCCACATTTGGCCATTTTTTTTCTAGTTCCTCTCTACACACCCCCCCCCCCCCTTTTTGTACCAGTTCCAACCTATTCCATGTCCTCATTTTGGCTTTGCCTGAAAGGTCTAGATCCTGGGTCAGTCCCCTGGTATATTTACTGGAGAGTCCCATACCATTCTTACTTCTATCTCCCCTGCTAACTTCTTGCCCTGGGGTCACACTAGGTTAGTAATAGGAAACAGGGATTCAACAAAGCTTGAATCAAAGCTTGTCCGAGCTTTGAGGCAGCTTCAATGTAATGAGGCCACAAATGTGTGTGTTACTATTTTCTTTTTTTTTTTTCTTTTCTGGTTTTTCAAGCCAGGGTTTTTCTGTGTAGCCCTGACTGTCCTGGGACTCACTCTGTAGACCAGGCTGGTCTCAAACTCAGAAATTTACCTGCCTTGGCCTCCCGAGTGCTGGGATTAAAGGTGTGTGCCACCACTGCCCAGCTTCTATTTTCTTTCTTACCTTCTCCTCTTTATCTTATAAAGATCCTGCAGAAAAATCAGTCAATTCCTACTCTGAATATTTTGATCAGTATTAAATGTTTTAGGTAATATAATAATCATGGGTTTCATCACATTTTCCTACTTTGAACTTGGCGCATATCACCTTCATCATTACCCATTTGTCCTTCCCCTCAGTGACTCTCTTTGCTCATCAAACAGTCCTCCTGCTTTTGTATACACATATGTACATATATTTAAATTCTGATTCTGCATATCACAGAGAACACAAGGTGTTTGTCTTTCTTTCCCTGTTGCTCCCTTATTTCTCTGTCTACCCTGTTTTAGCTTGCATTCCTGTAGCTGCGATGAAACACTGGTCAAGATGAAACACTGAGCAAGTTAGGGAGAAAAGGGCTTATTTGGCTTACACATCCACATCACAGTCCATTACTAAGAGGACTCAGGGCAGGAACTCAAGGCAGGAACCTGGAGACAGGAACTGAAGCAGAGACCCTGGTGGACTTCTGTTTGCTAGTTGCTGCCTCTGTCCACAGGGGGCACCACCCATAGTACACTCAGTCCTGCAACATCAAACATTAATCAAGCAAATGCCTACATGTCGGACTTTATTGTGTAGATTTTAATCTCAGTATTCCAGCACACAGAGGCAGAGGAAGATGTATCTTACTGAGTTTCAAGCCAGCCATAGTGACCTTTTCTCAGAATTGGGGATGGAGAGAGGCTGGAGAGATTGCTAAGTAGTTAACAAGAACTTGTTGCTCTTTCAAATGACAGTTTCAGTTCCCAGTACTTACATGGTGGCTCATACCCATGCATAACTTCAGTTACAGGTGGCCGGACACCTTCTGACTTCCGAGGACACCAGGAATTCATGTATCACACATACATACAAGCAGGAAAAACACCTATACACATAAAATTAAGTGAATAAATCTACTTTTTTTTCCAAGAAAAGGAAGTACTTTTACAAGGAAAAAGAAGTGAAGAAAAAAGACAAGTGCAGTCATAGTGCTTTGTTAGACTGAAGTCATCCAAAACTCAGCAAGTGTTGGGTCTTGTTTCCCATCATTATTAAGAAAGCCAGTGTTCAGGCGGGACCCTGGAGTAAGAATTTAGTAGGAGATATAAATGAAGACAGTGTGGGAATTCTCCAGTAAACAGACCAGGGGACCGACCCAGGATCTAGACCTTCTAAGCCATAGTCCCATCTGATGGAGGCAAGTCCTCAATTGAAGTTTCCTCTCCTCAGGTGACCTTTGTTTGTTTCAAGGGCTCAAAAACTAACTAGCACATCACTCTTTAGACTTCTTCCTCCTTCCTCTTCTTCACATAGTTAGACTTCTACTTTCATGTCCATATGCACATTTTAAAAAAAATCTATATTCTACATCTGAGAGAAAACAGGGTACTTGTCTGAGTCTATCTTATTGTGCTCTTCCTGATGGTATCCAATTCCATTTATTTTCCTCCGAGTGTAATTTCCCTTTTCTTTACAGATGGATGAGATCCCATTGTGCATATGTACCATGTTTTCCTTAGTTATCACCAGTTGATGGAAATCTAAACTGAGTATAGATAGAGCTCTTTAGGTATATACACCAAGGAGTAGTACAGCTGGATCATATAGTAATTTTATCTCTTATTTTAAATTTTATTTTTTTTTTAGATTTATTTTGTTATTTTATATGTATGAATGTTTTGTTGAATGTATGGATATATACCACCCGAGTGTCTGGTGCCCTCAGAAGTCGATTCAGATTCCCTGGGTTTAGAGTTACAGAAGGTTGTGAATTACCATGGGAATACTGGAAATTGAACCTAGCTCAGTGCTCTTAACCACTGAGCCACGCTCTAGCCTTCTGTTTTAGTTTTTCTTCTTGTTTTATGTGTATGAGTGTTTTGCTGTATGCATGTCTAAACCTAATATGCATTCAGTGTCTACAGAGGCTAGAAGAGAGAATCAGATCCCATGGGACTGGAGATGGTTATGAGCCACCAAATGGATACTGGAAATTGAGTCTGGGTCACCTGGAAACACAGCCAGTGCTTTGAATTGCTAGGCCATCTCTTTAGTCCCTGTTTTAGGTTTTAAAGAAAGCTCCACCCTTACACTGTGTAACACTTCCACCCACAGAGAAGAAAGGCTCCCTTTTCTCATCCTCACCAGCATTCACTGCCGTTTGTTTCCTTGGTGATAACCATTTTGATTGGGATGAGATGGAATCTCAATGGAGATTTTGCATGTCTCTAGTGAATACAAATGTTAATTAAATGTTACATATATTTATTGGCTAGTTGTATTTCTTCTTTTAAGGACTGTACAGCTCATTAGCCTATTCATTGAAAGTTTGCTTTATATATATATAGTAGATATTGACCCTTTGTCCAATGTACAGTTGTCACAGACTTTCTTGTTTCTGTAGGCTGTATATTCACCATGTTAATTACCTGCTTCACTGTATAAAAATTTCTTAATTTCATGATGACTCATTTGTCAACTACTGCTGTTATATCCTAAGCTATTGTGTTTTTCAGAAAGCCCTTGCTTATGCCTGTTTCTTTTTTAAAATAATTATTGATTTTTTGATATAGATAGTACCAAGAGAAGAGAATCTGATCCCCTGGAACTGGAGTTACAGGTGGTTGTGAGCTGCCATGTGGTTGCTGGGAATCAAACCCAGGTACTCTGTATGAGCAGCCAGTGCTCTTAACCTCTGTGCCATCTCTCCAGCCCCAGTTATACCTGTATCTTGAAGTGATATGTGTATGGTTTTGGTCTGCAGTAGTTTAAATTGTTCAAGTCGACTAATAATTAAAGTGTTTGGCCCATTTTGAACTGATTTTTGAGCATGATGAAAGATAGTGATCTAGCTTCATTATTCTATATCTGAATATCCAGTATTCCCAGCAACATTTGTTGAAAAGGTTGCAACTTTAATTATGTTTATTTATGTCTATACTTTGTCAAAAGTCAGGTGGCTATAGTTTTGTGAGTTTCTGGAGTCTTTGTTTTATTCTATTGGTATATGCATGCATGTTTGTATAGGTACCATGCTAATTTAAAACTTACATCTTACATTTTGTGTATGTACCTGCCTCTCTCTCTCTCTCTCTCTCTCTCTCTCTCTCTCTCTCTCTGTGTGTGTGTGTGTGTGTGTGTGTGTGTGTGTGTGTGTAGGTCAGAGTACAACTAGTGGGAGCTCATTCCATTCTCTCTACCCACCATATTGTTCCTGGGGATCAAATTAATGTGGCCATGCTTGGCAGTAAGCATTTTTACCTGCTGATCCATCTTACTAGCCCCCATGCTATTTTTTGAGACGGGGGACAGGGTCTCATTATGTAGCCCTGGCTGCCCTCCAACTCAGAGATTTACTGGCTTCAGTATTCTAAGTGTTTGGGATTAAAAGTATATGCCACCAAACCTTGCTTGCCTTCTCCCTCCCTCCCTCCCTTCCTCTCCCTCCCTCTTCCCTCTCTCCCTCCCTTCCCCTCCCTCCCTCCCTCCCTCCCTCCCTCCCTCTTCCCTCCCTCCCTCCCTCCCTTCCCTTCCCCTCCCCCACCCCTCTCTCTCTCTCTCTCTCTCTTTCTTTCTCTCTTATGGTTTTGTAGTATAATTTGAGATCAGGTATTATAATACCCCTAGCTTTGTTCTTTCTCCTTGGGACCGCTTTAGTTATCCAGGGTCTTTCAAAATTCCATATGAGTTGTGGTAGTTTTTTTCTAGTTCTCTAAAAATATTAGAATTTTAATAGGTGTTGTGGTTGTTTATTTTTTCATTTAAATTAAACAGTAGTGAGGTTTCCTTTATTTACTTACTGTTGTGTGTAGGCTAGTATGGTATTTACCATGGCAAGTGTGAAGTTTGGACAGTTCTATAGAATTGGTTCTCTCTGATCCCCTTGCATGGGCTCTAGAGGATAATCGGAGGTTGCTAAGATTCAGTGAAAGTGTCTTTACAAACTTAGCCACCTCGTCAGTTTCTTACCCCTTTTCTTAAAGTTATATGCATGTGTGTATGCGTGTTTGTATGTATGTGCCAGCAGATGCCAAAAGCATTGGATTCTTCTGGAGCTGGAGTTATTAGGTGCAGGTGCTCAGAATCAAACTCGAATTCTCTGCAAGAGCAGCATAAGCTCTTAAACATGGAATAAGCTCTAGTCCCCTATTTTCCTTATCTATCTATCTATCTATCTATCTATCTATCTATCTATCTATCTATCTATCCCACCATCCATTTATCTACCTACCTACCTACCTACCTACCTACCTACCTATCCATTCATTAATTTTGTGCATGTGTGCTTGTGTGTGTGTGTGTGTGTGTGTGTGTGTGTTTGAGACAGGTTTCTCTGTGTAGCCCTGACTGTCTTGGAACTGTCTCTGTAGACCAGATTAGCCTCAAACTCAGAGATCTACCTGCCTCTGTCACCTCCCAAGTGGAGTACTAGGATCAAAGACCTACCTGTACCACCATGCCTGGTTCCTGTTTTATTTTATTATTATTATTATTAGGTATTTTCTTCATTTACATTTCCAATGCTATCCCAAAAGCCCCCCATACCCCCCCCACTCCCTACCCACCCACTTTCACTTCTTGGCCCTGGCATTCCCCTGTACTGAGGCATATAAAGTTTGCAATACCAATGGGTCTCTCTTCCCAGTGATGGCCTACTAGGCCATCTTCTGCTACATATGCAGCTAGGGACAAGAGCTCTGGGGGGTACTAGTTATTTCATATTGTTGTTCCACCTATAGGGTTGCAGACCCCTTCAGCTCCTTGGGTACTTTCTCTAGCTCCTCCATTGGGGGCCCTTTGGTTCCTGTTTTATTTTTTAAATTAATGATACTTGAACCCATTCCTAGGAGACTGTGTCAGAATGCAGGTCCATGTTGGGCTGGGAACAACTGCCTTCCTCAGATAACAAATCCCTGGTACTCTTGGAAATGTGATGTTTAGGGCACACTGTGCCCGAAACACCCCAAACCACATTAGAAAGCCACAGACATCAGACTGGAAATCATGTTGTAACTTGCTGTCACATTTTCCAGCCCAGTTCTGAGGCTGGGAAACACAGAGACAGTTGAACTATTTGTTTGGAGATTCTTCAGTGAAGTCGATGAGCTTCTCTCTTTCCAGGAGTACTTGGAAATGCCAAGAAACTTCATGGATCAGTTTTGCTGCTCTTGATTCGCTCTCAGGTCATTGTTGGCCTCTATCCCAGTCCTCCTCTGGTAGCCAATTCTCTCATTCCAGCAATCATTTCTTTGCAGGAGTTTGCTTCTAACCTTTCAACGTGTGTCCCAAATATTTAGTGATGGACTCAATCCAGAAGAATGCTTTTTTTCCCCCTGAAACTCATTTAAATCACTTAGGATAAATGAAAACTATAAGCAGAATAAACATCGCATTTGCCTCAGGCCCAGTTCTTTCTGGCTAGAGATTCCTTGATTGAGCAGTTCCTGGAGGCCCCTTCCATTCTGCCTCTCACCTTCCTGATTCATCCAAGGGCACTTGGGCTTTAATGATCCATCTGGTCCCATGGAGCATGCCAGTCAACAGAGCCCCTTGATCAGTGAAACTGAGTTTTCTCTATGTTCTTCTTTCCTTAAGGTTTATTATGGGGTGTGATGTCTGCCATTGATGACCTGATCCTGTAGTCTGGCTTAGTAGTGAGGTTGTGGAAAAATTTCGTTTCCCTCTGGAGGGGAGTAGAGCTGAACTCTGGCACAGGGCAGAGCTGCATCAGGCACCCTTGCTCTGTTTATTGCTTGCTATTTTGAGTCTGTCTTCCCATGGAAATGTCGCATGGCTCCAGTGCTATAAGAAGCGTGAGATGAGTGCCACATGGAAATGTTATTTTGGTTATGTTCATCCAGTATGCTGCTCTTCCAAGACTCTTAGGTGTTGTCTGCTCATGCAAAGTGTGGAAGCTGTAGGCCTATGGAGACTAGATTATCCGACTCACTCAAGGCCCAACAAAGAAAAGAAGGAAGGAAGCCGAGTGGTCTCATATTTCTTCTATGCTCTAAGGGAACATGCATGGAAATTGATGTGTTGAAATGTCCCTGGTAAGGCCCTATTGACTTAATGGTTACTAATGTTGAGGCTTGGAGAAATATAACAGTAGAGTCTTTTTGACAGAGACAAAATATATGGTTTCTAAGTGCTATACTTATCCACTGCTTCTAAGAGGGGAAGCGTACATCTAAGATTTGCAGATGAATGAATGTGCAGCAGCCTCAGAGGAAGGACTGGGAGTCATGGGTAATAAGCAAAGTGCTCAGAATGTCCCCCCTGCTCCCCTGCCCTCCCCTGCCTCTAGGAAAAATAGAAAGCATATTAAGAACAGGAAGAAACCATTTAGCCTAACTTTTCCATCTTTGCGAGATTTCCTTTAATCACATCTTTCAGCTCTTTCGCCATCCCCAACACTTCCTGACTTCTCCTTGAATGAATCTAGGTGTCTCTGTCCAGAGCCTGTGCAGTTCTCACGCTGGCTCTGGCTCCGAGGCCCAGCCTCCGATAAGCTATTCCATATGGTTGGGGCTCTTTGTTCTCACAGTACTAGGTTTTTACAACTTCCCATTGACTCGGAGTTACTGATTTTCTTTTTTTTCCCCATCGGGCTCTTTAGGGATTTGCACCTCCTGCTAAGACACAAATTATTTTCTCAGTTGTATCATGTCTTTTCCTAATTTTTCAAATCTTTAATAAGGAGCTTTCTCATGTAAGGACCAGCTGGACGAATACAGGAAGGAATAACCTATGTGGAATCTCAATTCTCCAGGCAAATTCTCAGAAACTGTCTTATGCAGTGTGCTCAGAATGAATAAAATCTCATGGCTTTTGCTCTAATGATTCAAAGGAGCATGGGTCTGAATATCTCTGGCCCTCTTGTTATCTCTTCACCCAGCGTAGACTTCAGACCTACCCTTCTAACTGAAGCTAACCAGAGGAAAAGACATGGTTCAGGGATGTGACCTGTGGAAACTTTCCTGGGGTGGTAATTGGAATGAAGTGGAGATGGCTTCCCTCCCTCCCTCATCAGAACAGGTAGCAGCATGTGGAAGCTGCCCCATCCCCATTTGTTGGATGTTAGTGCTTTAAATAACCTGAGTGTTGCTTTTGAAAGCAACCAGTGCTAAAAATATAGAAAACCTAATAGTTGCATTCGCATTTGCGCCAGACTAATGCACCTAGAAAATGGCATGGGATACAACAGTGGTTTTACGGCCACATATTAGAGTCACCTGGGGAGCTTTTAAAACCTCCTCATCCCCAGCCTTTATCCCTAGGGAATCTGCTCTCACTGCCCTAGGAGATTTTAACAACTCCCCAGGCAACTCTAATGTGCAGCCAAGGTTAAGAGCCGCTGGTGAGAAGGGAAGAACATGGCCCTTAGGTTACTCAAACCTAGATTCCAGTCTTTGCTTGGTCTCCTAATAACCGTGGAATTTTTTGAGCCTCAGTTTCATTGTTCATAAACCATGGCTTAGCCATACTACCTCTATCAGAGGAATGAGCTAATGCATATAAAATTTAATGCCTGGCATACAAGCCGTTCAACATATGCATGCTATCTTAAATTGTAGAGCCCCAGCAGTTTATAGAAACAATCCTCATTTAAATTCTTGTCCAGCTCAGAATACATAAGCTAGAAAGAGAAAAAAAATGGTTTCTTGTTTTTGTTTTTGTTTTTTGAGAAAGGGTTTCTCTGTGTAGCCCTGGCTATCCTGGAACTCTCTCTGTAGAGCAGACTGGCCTTGAACTCACAGAGATCCACTTCCCTCTGCCTCCCTGAATGCTAGAATCGAAGGTGTGTGCCACCACCCCCTTGCTGAGAAAATTTCTTTTTAAAAGCTCCCAAAGAAGTTCATTTAACATAAGGATCACCATGTATATATAAGCAGTTTGGGTCTGAAAGAGTTTGAAGAAGTTTGAATTTGGTCATTAGAACATAGAGATTGAAACATAAGCAAAGCAGTCTGCCTAACTTACAAATGCTCAGATGAAGAAGACAGGGTTTGATTGCAGTTCCCATCAGAGAAATCTCAGGGCGCTTCAGCTGAAACATTCCAAGGAAGGAAAAGGAACTCTTGATGCCCTGGTGCTGCCCCTCCTGAGGCTCTCAGTTATCCCTGGGCATCTTCGAGAGGGGCTTTGATGAATGCAGAGGAGGGAGATAGCAAAGGCAACCAGAGAGGGTTCCACACAGAGATCTGAGGAGCAAAAAACTGGGTACTGGAGTATTGTATGTATATATGTATATATGCCTGTATGTATGTATGTATGTATGTATGTATGTATGTATTATCTACTTGTTTACTTTAGAGTCACTCTCTCACTGTTTTACCCAAGCTGACTTTGAACTCCTGGGAGCCATCTGCCTGTTCAGGGCTTGTATTAGTTACTTTAAGGTCACTGTGGTCAAATACTTGACAGGAACAAGAAAGGAAGACTTTGTTTTGGTTTGTGGTTTCTGAGGGTTCACTCCACGATTGCTTGAATGCCCCTGTACTTGAGTGAAACATCATAGCAGTGGGAGTGGGAACCAGAGGCCACCTGTTCATGTCCAGTCCTACAGGAAGCAGAGAGCAACCAAGGATACGACACTGTGCCCTTCAAAGACCTACCTGAAGCATTCTACTTTCTACAGCAAGCCTCCATATCCCCAAGTTTCTAGAACCTCCTCACATAGCGTCACTAGCTAGAGACCAAGCATCTAAACCACAAATCTGTTGGAGGTATTTCAGAATCAAACCATAGCAGCTTCCGGGTAGCTGGGAGTGCATATAAACAGTACCCGTGGAAAGATTATTATGACGACTCTAAGAGATTGTAATTCTGAAAGAAACTTGCTCTGTTTCTTAATATGATGCAATATTCATGCAGGTATATGTACTTCCATGCATATTTTCCAGGTCAGAGGTCAATATCAGGGGCTTCCTTCTGTTGTTCTCTATCTTAATTTTTTAAAGTAAAATGTACTTTTAAAATTCCATTTCCACGGGACACATCAATGATTCAGCAGGTATTGTTCTTGCCTAGGACCTGGGTTCAGTTCCCAGCACCCACATGATGATTGACAGCTATCTGTAATTCCAATTCCAGGGACTCTGAGAGTCTTTTCGGGATTCCTTGACAATGCAACACATGGTGTACATACCTACATGCAGGCAAAGCACATAAAAAGAAGTCAGTCTTTAAAAAGCATTTTTAGGGTGTGTGTGTGTGTGTGCGCACGTGTGTTTATGTGCATGCGTGCGTGTGTGTGTGTGTGTGTGTGTGTGTGTGTGTGCCTGTGTGTGTGTGCGTGTGCGTGCGTGTGCGTGTGTGTGTGTGTGTGTGTGTGTGTGTGTGTGTGTGTGTTGAGGGGCATGGTTCCCTGGTGTACATGGAGAGATCAGATGAGAACTTGGTGGTGTTGGTTTTCTCCTTCCATCATGGGGTCCCAGGGGTTAAGTTCACGTTGTCAGCAGGCAACTTCCGTCACTCAGTCATTTTGCCAGCCCCTTTCTCTCTACCTGGATCATTGACCTTGAAGTCCAAGTGTAGGAACTGAACTATAGGAAGCCCCAAAGGGTTCTTAGGCCAGGACAATGGAGACAGAGGAAACTTGAATATATGGTTTGATGAGGCTGAGTGAGAATTAAATCCAGATTTATCACCGAAGAACACAAATTTTTCTTAGAAGAGGGTTTTTAAAAGAAATTTTCCTTTAAGTAGCTTTTTTTTTTGTATCAGCTTGGTGAATCAAAAGTATTTTCTCCAAGTGTGTTTGGATATATGTGGAGGCATACGGCAGACTTCTGGAACCTCAGGATGGTGCCTAATTATATCCAGCCTTGGCCAAGTTAAGTCAGGAGGGTATTCAGTCAGCAGGAAGGGACAGGTTAGGCTGGGACATTTAGTAAGTTGTTAAGCATTTTGAGGACAAATACTTATAGCCATCAAGTTGGGCAGCCCTGACAGAAAGGCAAATCTGAGGTTGGCCTATATTTCTTGCTCAGTCTGGAGTTGGCACAGTGAGCCATAGGGTAACTTATGGTGAAGAAAACATATCTCACATTGCCTCTGTTTTCTCAGGACCTCTGGAGTGTTCTGGTATCTTCCTTGATGTTTGGGTCTGGGGTGAGCATGGTCATCTGTTCTCAGGAGCTATAGTGTACAATTCATGGTTGTTCCTCTTTTAGCTTAGAGATGTTTTAAGTGACTTAATGGCCCTGGTTCTCATTATCCTCTGATCCTCAACTGCCTAGACTTGCTCTGATAGGATCTGAGGCTTTCTTCTTACCTGTCCAACTCCAAACACATTTCTTTATTTGAGACAGAGTTTCTCTGTGTAGCCCTGGCTGTCCTGGAACTCAGTCTGTTGACCAGGCTGGCCTCAAACCAATTGGAGTTGCACTGCAAAAGAAGACTCTCAGACAAGCTAAGCTGTGAAAAAAAGAAAAAAGGTGCAGTGTCCAAGATGCAAAGAAGATTCTGTGAGACCAGACCAGCTGCCTGGGAGAAGCAGAAACCCATTAGGCATACTGAAAGAGGTTTAGACCTACTGATGCACGTGGAAAGGACTCTCTCCAACCTGTTGAGCTGCCTGCAGGCAGTGCACTGTGCTCCAGGTTCCCAGCTTTGTGAACTGTCACCCACGCTGGGGTGGACTTTGGTGATACAGCTGCCTCTGAGTCATTTCTGCTCCTGTAAGTAGCCCATCACCCATATTCCTGAAAGCAATACCAATAAAACTCATTGGTCCACCAAGTTGAATTTTGATGGTGTCTGTACTTTGGTCTGTTGTGGGCTTCCTGTCTGGGGTGAGTGGATAGGTGTGTTGTGTCTTCCCAAGAAAAGTCTAATCACCTAACAGATGAACATACTTCTGCCCTGGAGTCTGAAGACCTGAGTCTGAAGACCTGGCTTTGACTTATAGCAAAGGTTTGGTCAAATAACTTCCCTTCTTTTGGGCCTCAGTTTCTTCAACAAAATCAGAGATTAAGTTTGTCTGATTCTCCTTCCTTCCTTCCTTCCTTCCTTCCTTCCTTCCTTCCTTCCTTCCTTCCTTCCTTCCTCCCTCCCTCCCTCCCTCCCTCCCTCCCTCCCTCCCTTCCTTTCTTCCATTCATTATTTGAGACAGGGTCTCATGTATTCAGACAGGCTTTCAATCTGCTATGTAGCCAAATATAACCATAAACTTGATCTTTTTGCCTCCACCTTTAGTACTGAGATTAGAGGCACATGCCACAATACTTAGCTTATAGTTGGAACTCAGAGCTTCATTAATGCAAGGTAAATACTTTATTAAGTGAGATAATCCCTAGCCCCTGTTTCCCTTTCTCTCAATTTTATACTTTTCTGTCTCCAGTTTCTCATTATCTTCGTCTTCCATTTTGTTTGTTTGTTTATTTATTTATTTATTTATTTTGCTTTCTCTTAGGTTTTACTGGCTAATTCTTTTCTCTCATCTCCTTACATTTCCCAGTCTTCTTCGATTTTTACTTTTCTACTGAAGCTGTGCTACTCTCTAGACCCTTAATCCTATGTTCTCCCATGTTCTTCCTCTCTTACATAACGATCAGAAGGAATGGAGCATATTGATTGCTTCAAGTGTTAAAGTGTGCTTTTAAATGCTCTAGTTCAATCTGGGCCCAAGCAGGGTTCTATCACTTTTCCTTTCTTTCTTTCTATTTTGTTGTTGTTTTTTTTTGTTGTTGTTGTTTTTTGTTTTTTTGTTTTTTGTTTTTTCGAGACAGGGTTTCTCTGTATACCCCTGGCTGTCCTGGAGCTCACTTTGTAGACCAGGCTGGCCTCGAACTCAGAAATCTGCCTGCCTTTGCTGGGATTAAAGGCGTGCGCCACCATGCCCGGCTCACTTTTCCTTTCTTAAGCAGCAGTTACTGCTAATAGAATCCACTTCTTATCATTGTGCATGACCTACACAGGGCACTTGTTTTGTGGGTCAGTGGCCACATAGGAGAGGTTCCCTGCCCTTGACTGTGGCATCTGACCCACTTGGTTAGCACAGTCTGCAAGCAAGGCTTTGCTAAAAATAGAGAGCCTGGGTGAGGGCATCTTAGTATTTCTTAGGGCTTGCCTGATGAGTCTGTGAGGAGAGAAGGGAGTGGCTCATTTTTCTATATAAAGCACTGACCTTACACACATTTCTGCCTAGAGTTTTTATCTAAGAGAGAAACCCTTGTGTAACATTGTAGCAATCGGACCCTAGCTAAATCCATGAGACTTGTTGGGAACAATAGTTGGCCTTGGTGAAAAATTCACATGGGTCTCACTAGTTTTTTCTCATAATCTGGCTGGACTTGGAGCAGTGAATGTGCCCCAGGGTGAGCAATGGTGGCAAGCTGGGTTGCAAGAACCTACTACACAGTTGTGTGTTCACAAGCTGGAGACCTGCAGCCTCCAGGACCCACTCCATGCTTTACTCACAGAAACTTCAAAGCTCAACTTAGTTCCAGTGGGAATTTCAATTCTAGATTTAGTGACAAAATTTTGAGTCTCAATCTGAGAACCCCATCCTACCTATCTTTCTGTTTCTCAATTGAGATTTGCTCTAATTGTTCGGGGGGGGGGGTGGTCTCTCTTTCTGCCCCAAAGGAAATGATCATCTCTTTAGCATTACAGATTCTTTTATGTTTAATGATAGTTCTCAGTGCTTTTCTCCTCTAATGTCTGCTACATTTACAAATATTACCTTAGCATCCACAGGAAATCCGTTAGCTCTCCAGTCAGGTGACCGAATACTACAGTAGCCAATGAAGACTCTAAAGGAAGGAGGAGGAGGAGGAGGAGGAGGAGGAGGAGGAGGAGGAGGAGGAGGAGGAGTGTGGGCTACCCACCATAGCAAGAGTTTGTGTTCTACAGGGTCTGCTCAAATGATCAGATTCTCAAATGATACAGTTAAGATTCGTGCACATGAAACTGAAGAGATGGCTCAGTGGTTAAGGTTAAGAGCATCTGTTGCTGTTGCACAGGATCTGGGTTCAGTACCCTGCATCCACAAGTTGGCTCATAGTCATCCATTCCTCCAGTTCCAGGGATCAGATATCCTGTAATAGCCTCTGTGGGCAACAGGCATGAACATGGTACACATATGTAGACATAGGCAAAATATTTATACACATAAAAATAAGAATAATAACTTCAAAAATGTGCATGTGTGGATGGGGGACTCACAAACCTCCACTCCTAGATGGAGATCTATTAAGAGTTGTTAGCTTCTTCTAGAGGAAATTAAGGGTGTGGCTACTGGTAGGTTGACCAAGCTCCAGCAGGTGACCACATATCTGTGAATGTATGAGCAAGACAAATTTGACACTGAGTTTTAAAAAGACAGACAGAGAGATGGAGAGAAGCGCTCGCGGGGCGGGGGGAGGGGGGCAGAGAGACAGGAGAGACAGAGACAAAGAACACACAGAAGTTGGTAATGATGTGGTATGGATGGATCTGGGAGAAATAAAAAGATGAAATTGGCATGGATATGATCAAAATACATTGTATAAAATTCCCAAAGATTAATAAAAACATTATATTAAAATTTAAGGTCTGACTCCATGAGATGGACCTCATTCTTGACACTGCTCAAGTAGCTAAGAACCTGAGACTGGATAGGTCATGGGGCCAAGGGGGAAACCAAATACTATTGCTCTGCTTAAGGCTTGTAGTGACAAAATGATTACTAATGACATTAGGCTAAACTCAGATCTGTGCCTTCCTCAGCAATCACCAGAGAAGCTGCCTTCTACAATACATGGGAACAAATACAGAGACCCACAGCCAGACGACATTCAGAGAGTGAGAAATTTTGGAGCACTCATACCTAAATTGGATGTCTTCATCAAATCCTTCCCCTCAGGGTTCAGGCAGCCACGTGGAAGAGAAGGCAGAAAGAGTGTAAGAGCCAGAGGGGAGGGAGGACACCAAGATAACAGTGTTTTCCGGATAAAACAGAACTGAAGCCTGTATGAACTTGCAATCTCCATGGCAGCCAGGTGGGGTACCCAGTACAGAGATGGGGAAGTAGACACTGGCATGCATCCCTAACCAAGAAGCTATCAAAGTAGACACTGGCATACATCCCTAACCAGGAAACTATCTCCAATTGACAACTGCTCACAAAGGATAAGTTAGCTCTCCCCAAAAAAGTCTCACTGGATATACAAACCACACTTAAGAGCAGGCCCAATGCCCAGCAGTAGATGGTCAACACGAAATAAACTCAATGCTATTTTTGTAGAAGTTTTGTCTCATATTGCTTTGTTTGGACAACTTGTTTCTTATGCTTGTTTATTATGGTTTCTGATTTTGTATTTTTATAGGCTTTTGCTTTTTTGCATCTCTCTCTCTCTGTTTATTATGTTTTTTCTTTTCTTTTTTTATTATGGTTTGTTTGCCTGTTTGTTTCCTTTTTAAAGATAGAAAGAGAGGGCATAGAGTTGGAAAGGAACTAGAATAAGAGAAACTGTGATCTAAACATATTGTATGGATTATTTTTCAATAAAAATTATTCATGTTAGGTTGGCAGTTTTGCCTAGCATGTACAAAACACTGGGTTCCATGGCCGATACTGCACATCTTTAAATCTAGCACTGGGGAAATGGAAGGAAGACCAGAAATTCAAACTCATACTTGGCTACACAAGGAGTTTGAAGTACATATGACACTGTCTCTCAAAATAGAAAAGATTTATGTGTGTCCACCATGCAAAGTTTACATCACAGAATGATTAATCATCAGACATGCTGTGTTATAGTTAACAATATGACATGGAAAGTATTTAGGAAGTAAAGTGTACTTGTGTTTGTAGTTTATTTTGCAATGCCATTTAAAAAATGAGATGGACTAGCTGAAGAAATGGCTCAGTGGTTAAGAGTACTGACTGTTTTTCCAGAGGTCCTGAGTTCAATTCCTAGCAACCACATGATGGTTCACAACCATCTATTTATGAGATCTGATGCCCTCTTCTGATGTGTCTGAAGAGAGCAACAGTATAGTCATGTACATAAAATATATAAATACATATAAAACTTTTTTTTGGTCTTTTTGAGACAGGGTTTCTCTGTGTTGCCCTGGCTGTCCTGGAACTCACTTTGTAGACCAGGCTGGCCTCAAACTCAGAAATCTGCCTGCCTCTGCTTCCCGAGTGCTGGGATTAAAGGCCTGTGCCACCATGCCCGGCTGTTAAATTGTTTTTTTTTTTTAAAGAGTCAACAATTTATTAAAAAAAAATGAGATGGACTGCTGGCTGAACTGAGGGATGGGCAGGCAGATAAAAAATTTAAAAGGAAGCAAATATTACCTGGAAAAACTAAGCTTCCCCTGGGTGTGTCAGACCACATAAAAAGAGCTCAGTCCTAGGAGCAAAACAGTCATTGCCCCAAGCCCTACTTTGTCACCTACACAGGCATGATTTGTTTGCTGCTAGCACTGATTCCAAGCTGGAGTTGGTGACAAAGTAACAATGCCAACCTCGTTTGCTAGCAAACCTTCTTGATAGGCACTGCTCCTTCCTTCCTTCCTTCCAGAAGTTTCCTTAGACTGTGTTCTGTGACTCACAGGAGAACCTGAGTAGCACGTTTGGAAACAACCACTAACATTACTAGCCTTGTTTGTCCCAGGCCTTCTCCCTTACAGCTGTAGTCGGTGGATACAAATCCACACAGCTCAGTTAGCAAATGGATAGTGAGTAGCTACTTTACGTTGGGCAGCACAAAAGGGGCTGAGGAAGATGGAGAGAAGTGAATATGAACAAGTATCCACTTTTGCCCTTGGTGTGTGTTCAATCTTGTACTGAGCTCTGGGAAGAAAGGCTGAGAGATGAGGTTGCCTGCATCGAAAGACTGTTGTTATCTTCCTACTTTAGGCTGCCTGGCCAGGCCAGTCCGTTCCCCTTTCCTGCTCTCCAGCTCCTCACGTTGCCTCCTCAGCATTGGCAGGACTTTCCAAGGACCATGGGAATGCTGCAATCTGGATTTAGGTTTAGGATTATCTTTCCAAAGTTTGTCTTCTTTCACAACTGCCATATTGTAGCATCAGTTTTTTTGTCACCCAGATTGCATTTCATCCCTCTATTGAACATTGTTTCTGATGCCTCTAGGCAAAATTTGCTTTTGCTTTTCTTCCTTTTCTTCTCCTCCCCCTTCTTCTCTTCCTCTATCTCATAATTTTCTCCCCACTTCAGGAGAATTTCATGTATCTGGGGGTAGCATTGAACTCACTATATAGCTGAAAATAACTTGAATTCCTAATCTGTCTGACTCTTCTCACATGTGCTGGTTTTATAGGTATGCTAAGGGCAGAACCCAGGGGTTTGTTCAAGTTAGGCAAGTACTCTACCAACTTAACTACATGCCAGCTCCTTTAGGCACATTTGTTGATTGTCTTTTAGGCATTTTCATTGAGTTTTGCACAAATCACTAACATAGCTCCTCCTCCTCTTCCTCCTCCTCTTCTTCCTCCTCCTCCTCTACTATATCATCATTTGCATACCTTAAGCTGTCTTTCCTGTGTCTATTGTGTGCTCTTTCAGGACAGAACTTGTAGACTTGATCATGTCTGTAACATTCTACAGAATATTACATTTCATGCCACAGGAGCTAAGTATACACTACTTGAACTAAATGCCTCGAAATGGCCACTTTATCTTGGAACACTCTGTAACATGCCATAGTTTTACAGAACCTTGGCTGTTGGGAGTACAAGCGGAAGAGAAGGGAAGACTGCTTTGTTCCAGAGAAGTAGAGTATGAATGAAGAATCAAAGGGTGCCTTCAGGATGACACTGACTTGGTACAGCAGACAGGAGCTATGGGCCAGGGATGTGGCTCAGAGATAGAGTGAGAGGTAGTGTGTGTGAAGAGCTGGTTTCCATCCCTAGTGCTTCCACCCCCTAAAATTGATTGAAAGAGAGAAAGAAAGGATAAAAGAAAGAATTAAAAAAATGAAGGAGTTAGAAAGAATAAATATGGCCCAGATCATGAGGTGTCTTCAATATTCATCCAAGACTTAGCATTTAGCCTACTGATACAGTTAGTAAGGACTCACTGTAAGTTTGTGTGTGTGTGTGTGTCCCCATGTAAACATGCCTGTAGAGTGTTCACATGTCTATGCATAAAAGTATCTTTCTCTATCACTTTCCACCTTTTTTTTTTCTTTTTTTGGCTAAGCTGGCATCTGGCAAGTCTCAGTAACTCTTCGTTCTAGTTCGCCACCCGCTCCCATCCAGTACAGGGGTTACAGGCATGTGTGACCATGTCCAGTTTTTTTTACATGGCTGCTTGGTATTCCAACTCAGCTCCTTCTTCTTGGGCAACGAGTACTCTTACATATGGAGTAAGTTATCTCCATGTTGAAAGGTTTTTAAAGATAAGCACAACATAATAAACTGTGCTTCTGGAAGATGTCCCTATTGTCAAAAGAAAGATTTCAGAATTAGTGTGAAAGTGGAGACAGGGACACTATCTTAGCTTGGGTTTTTACTGTGCTTAGTTTGGGATGAACAGACACCTTGACCAAAGCAACTCATATAGAGGACAACATTTAATTGGGGTTGGCTTACAGGCTCAGAGGTTCAGTCTATTATCATTATGGTAAGAGCATGGCTTTGTCCAGGCAGGCATAGTGCAGGAGGAGCTGAGAGTTCTACATCTTCATCTGAAAGAATCCATGAGCACCTAGTGTTTTCAGGCACCTGGGAGAGTCTCAAAGCCCTCTCCTTTAGTGACATACTTCCTCCAGCAAGACCACACCTACTTTAACAAGACCAAATCTACTTCAACAACATCACACCTTATAATAGTGTCACTCCCTGGGTCAAGCATATTCAAACCACCACAGAGACCAATAGGGAGATTCTTTCTATAGTTTAGATGAAGGGCAGTAAGAGCATAGAACAGAGAAGACATAGCAATCATGAAGAACAGTAAAACTGAACACAGAAACAGAACCACCATCTTCTCTATCTAGGCACAAGACTTCAGGTGGGTTAAATAGTTAGAGAAACTGAAAATATTTTATAAGTGTGCTGCACTTGATGATTCTAATACCTAGAGTACTGGGCCAGAGAACAATCCAATGCTTTAAACTCTTGTGGTAAGCTTGTGGTCTTTTGGACATCTTAAACAGAATCCATGAGTTGTTGTGACTAATTAGAAATTCAAAATGAGGACTCAAAGGAGGCTTCAGGGTTTGGGGCCTTTGTGACTGATTAGTTCTGGACATGTGGAAATAGGGTAAGTAGTGTCTGGGCATGTTGAGTATGTGAGGTGCTGGGAGGCACCCAAGTGGAGCCATCTGCAAGGTAAGTGGGTATATGGGCCTGGAGCCCAGGACAGATGTGGGCTGAAGATGGTGAAGATCTGGGAGTTGCCAGCTTGGAGGCTGAGACAGAGCCATCAGGCAGATGAGATCACCAGTGACAGTGTGTAATGAAGAATAAAAAATCCACTGAGGACAGAACCCCAAGGAAGAGCACATCAGAGCAGTAGGCACAGTGGAAAGAACCCACAAAGAGACTAAGGAAAAGAGGGGTGGGAAGTGAGGCAAAAGAGCAATAGGAGACCAAGGAAGAGAGGGTCTATTCCAAAGGAGTACAAATAGCCAACAAGCACACAAAAAGATGCTCGACATCATTAGTCATTAAAGAAATGCAAATCAAACCCACAATGAGGTATTGCTTCACACCCACTAGGATGACTATAATTAAAAAGATGGGAAACAACAAGTGTTGGCTGAGATGAGGAGAAACTGGAACCTTCACACAGTTGCTTGCGGGAATGTAAAAAAAAAAAAAAACGGTGTTGTCACCTTAACGAACAGCTTGGTGGTTCCTCGGTAAGTTAAAGTGGATTACCAAATGTCCTAGCAAGTTCTTTCTGGCATATACCCTAAAGAATTTAAACATGTCCAAACAAAAACATGTATACAGATGGATCATTTTTCACAACAGCCAAAAGGTGGAAACAATCCAATGCCCATCCATGGATGAACAGGTAAACAACATTTTATTTGCACAATAAAATAGTATTCAGTCATAAAAAGGAATGCATTGTTTACTCATGTTATGACATGGGTGAGCTTTAGAGATAATATGGCTCAGTATGGCTAAGTCACAAGAGCCAGACACAAAAGGCTGTGTGCTGGATAATTCTGTTTTTAGGGAATATTTGGAAACAGTCAAATTAATAGAGATATAAATAAGATTAGTGCTTGCCAAGTATGTTTGAAGTCCTAGGCTCTATGTCCAATATCACATAACTTAGGTGTCGTGATACATGTCTCTAATCTTAGTACTTGGGAGACTGAGACAGGAGGATCAGGAGTTCAAGGCCACCTTTGGCTACCCAGCAAATTTGAAACTGCCCTATCTAAAAATAACAAAAATAAAGAAGAGGAAAGCAGTAGAGAGAGGAGAGAGGAGGACAACACACACACAAAGGGGAAGAAGTAGAAAAGAGAAGATAAGAGAGAGAAGCAAGAGAGAGAAGTAAGGAGAAAATAAAAATGAGAAAGGGGTGAAAGAACTAGAGAGGAAAAGGGAGAGGAGAGAGGGGAGCGTAGAAGGGGGAGGAGAGAACATTGAGATTGGTTTAGAAGCCTGGACTGCAGAATGAAACTTTCTCAAAAACAAATCAAACCAAACCAAACCAAACAAACAAACAAACAAACAAACAAAAAACCCTTACATGAAACCAAACTATGGACCAGAGAGTTCTTACAGTATCAGACCTTTGGACAGAAGTTCTTCCAGTAGCAGAACAATGACATGAACTCAAAATTTCCCCCATGCAAGAAGTCTTACCACCTGCCCTATGCAATTATGATCATTCCATTCCCCCAAATATGCCTCCTGGAGTTTTATATATGATGGGGAATTCCCATTTATCAAGTAATTACTTCCTGCCCAAACATAGCTTGCTTCTTGTATTTTATCTTGTCGAACCCTCACAACACTACAGACTATTGTATATCATGATTGGTTTCATTGAAGAAGTGAGAAATTGAACTTCAGAAGGGCTTTAACTGTGGTGTCTCTGGCTTCCTGGACCCTGCTTCTTCCTTCTATCTTATTTCATGCTGTACTTCCCAGTTGAGCTCTGTAAATAACCAGAAGTAATAGGCTGTGTGCTGCTTGCCTACTGTTGGCTGGCCTTACTAGGATAGAGGCTCCCTTAGAACTAACAGCAATGGTCTCAGTAGAGAAATGATAAAGCTGGAATCACACTGCTCATAACTGGCAACGAAGCTATAGCATGCTGACTCTTGCTCTGTGGTCTGAGCCAAGCCTTTTTTTGGACTCCGCAAAGAGAGGGAAAAACAACCCCACAGAAAGGAGAGAGAGAAATCCCCAACACAGTTGCAATTGTCCATCGTCTACATCCATTCTCTCCCTGTCATCTGATGCTAACATCTCCCCATTACCCAATGGGAAAGTAAACAGTGTATGGCCACACCAGTTAAACTGTTTAATTACGTACATTGGGAAGAATGACATTTGTGTACATTCCCAGAAGACATGGATTAAAGTACTGCCCTTTCCCTTGGTGTGAAACTAATTTGTTTTGTATTGGAATTCTGATGGCTCCAGTTGAGCCAGGCATTTTGTTGCCCTGATGTTTACATCTGAGACTAAAGATCAGGATGAATGAAGCTCCATCTTAGCTTGGATTGGTTTGTATATTAGTCTTTGCTAAAACATCATCAAATATAATACACATCTAAAAATGTGCCTCTTCCTGTTTCCGCTTGTGTGTAAATTTATTTGAATGTGCATGTATGTAAAAGTATCCAAAGAGGAAGAAAAGTAGCCTTAAACTAAGGAGATGTTCCATCAGGCAAGAGCAAAGCAACCTGGGGTGCATTCCTGGGATCTACTGGAAAAAGCTATAGGCTCAGGACTTCTATACTGGAATGAGAAGCAGACACAGAAATGTAAAGCTTAGAGTGCCCACTGGTCTGCTGTACACTGCACAGAAGAAGAAACAAGAGGACACTGCCTCAAAAACACAGGGGAAGAAGAGAACGGTCCTCTAACATTTATCTGCACATGCGCACATGCACACTCATACATATATTACATAAATAAATAAATAAATAAATAGGAAAAAGGTGATCTTTGTTGTGATAGAGCAAGAAAAATCCAAGCAGTGGTGGTGCACGCCTTTAATCTCAGCACCTGAGGCAGAGGCAGGCGGATTTCTTTGAGTTTGAGGCTAGCCTGGTCTACATAGCAAGTTTCAAGCCGGTCAGAGATAAATAAAGAGATCTTATCTCAAAAAAAAAATAAGCAAAGGAAAAATGAGAAAAATATCCAGAGGTCAACGATGACAATTCCCAAGACATTTTCACTCACTGGTGGGTTTGGTGTTATTTTTATAATTAAAACAAAGTATGGCACCAGACAAAAAGTCATGAAAGTAAATGACAAGAAGCTCATGGTGAAAGCTTTATTAATTTATGAATCAACAAACTTGATTAATTTTTAATTAACTTCACTCTGATGTTCTTCTGGAGAAGTATGGCACCTCTCCTCTTTACAGATTTTCCTACTATGAAAGTGTATGTAATACTGTCTAGACCTTGCCTAGGATGCACAAGGCTCTGGACTCAGTCTTAGGACTGAGAAATAAAACTGAAATTCTTGACTCATCTCCGTCAGTCTCTGCCTCTCTATCTGCCTCTGTCTGTCTGTCTGTCTGTCTCTCTCTGTACGTGCGTGTGTCCTTCCTCCTTTTGTTCTTACCTTCAGTATTTTTCACAAGATCTGGAGTATCTTAGGCTAGCCTTGAACTTGCTATGTAGTTGTGGATAACCTTGAACTTTTTATTTTCCTTTATCTACCTTCTGAGTCCTAGAATTCAAGGCATTTACCACTACACCTGGTTTTATGCAATGCTAGGAATTGAACCTAGGGTTTCATGTATGCTAGGCAAGTACTCTACCAACTGAGCTACCTACTATTACCGTGCACACTGCTGAATTACAAGTTTCCCAGCCTCCTGTTTCAGGAGAAGAAATGGTGACAGTCAAAAATTCAGTATCTCTGCAGTCCTGGCCACCAAAGACAGTAATAGGTTTGAGGCTGTGGTTTTATTATAAGAAAATCTATAAGAAGTGGGATTTAATAGATTCTCCATAGGCTGTGACATTATATCAGATATTTATTTTCAAAAGGCTCAAAGTCTCAATAAAATATATTGATTTGACACACAGAAACTTTCCTAGATGACAACATCACTAGCTGTATAAACATGCCCAGAGCTACTCATCTGCTTCTAACAGGAAGGAGGCATCTTACCTCAGCAGAGGGGAATGCCATGAAACTGTAACTCAACCCTCAACACTTCCTGGGCTCTCTTCCTTGCCTTGCTTGCTTTCCCCCAGCCCCTTCCAGCCTTGCTGCACTCCTAGTTCCACCCCCCACTTTCCCACCAAGAACACAGTACTGGCCTAAGGTAGCTCAACATACCCAATACCTAGGCAACTGCTTTCTTCACTCAAAGAGTTCTGTTATCCCCTTTCCAACAATGGGACAGAGCCAAACTAGGGCCCTGTGGCTTGACTTCAGCTTCCTAGGAAAGTCTTTTGTTCTGCTATATTCCCAGCCATAGCAATCCCCCTTTCTTGTTTTGGTCCTGTTGTTCTTGGCTGGCCACAGCTGATTCAAATCCACGGTTTTATTATATTGGCACCCACAGCTCTCTTGTAGTTACATTTTCTGCTCCCAGTCAGTATATTCCCAGTCCCGTGCATCAGGGATCTGGGACACATACATGGAAGGTGCAAAGTTGCTTGTGTCTTGTTCAGGAAGGTGTATTTGAAGTCTCAGCGGCCTCTTTTCCGAAGCTCCACTGACAGGTTTCAAGGTCATACATTTCTCAGTAGCAGAATTCCACTTTAAGTGTCTGATGTTGCTCAACAGACAACAGTTGTCACTCAAGGGAGCCAAGAACTTGGAACTGTGTCCCTGATGGTATTCCAACTCTTGAGGCCTGTGATGATACTTGGACAAAGTCATGAACTACTAAATAGCTTAAGGGTGGAGTCCGACTTCACAACATAATTCATCAGATTTATATGCACATATGGGCTCTACCTAGCATGATAACCAAGCATAAATAACGGGTAGTTTATTCGTGGGCATGATGGGCGTTAATTAGAACTCTAAAGGCTAATCATCAGTGAAGTTATTTTAGAGAAACTTCTGGAAGCAAGAGAGGAAGGAAATTTTGTTAACTTACATTGTTTACTTCTGAAGATCAGTTATCACTCTGATAATATGCCACACTCATTTTCGATCAGGACAAATTAAGCCAGGGCTGCCTCTGTCTGTCCACACAATCTTAAAGGCCAAGTCATTCTGGAACCCCAGGGTCCTGTCCGTCTACAGTGTTATTGATCCTAGCTGTAGATTTTTCTAGAATGTCTGCCAGAAGTGAAGCTGCTTTTGCCTTTCCTGGGGGTATTCAGGGTGGCTTCATGAGAGCTTCTCATTCCATGTGTCTTTGCCCCAATTTTTACTCCTTCAGGGCAGGGGTGTCCAACCTTTTGACACTGTGATTTGATATTGTCACATACAAATATATTGGGCTACATTCATAGCTATTTTAGGATGCACATGGTCCTTGGGTTGAAGGTTGGACATGCCTGGGAAGGACTGAAATACAAGTATGGCTTCAGAAGATACATCTGTGTCTTCATGCAGACCTCCCAGGGTCCTGGATTAGGCCAAGCACTGAGACTTAAGCAACTATTTCTCCAATTTGGCTGCATATAAGAATAATTTGAGTGGGAGGTTTTGTTGTTTTTTTTTTTCAAACACTATTATCTGGGTTTCATCTCCAAAGATTGGTCTAATTGATTCAGCTTGCAATTTGTGTATCAGGAATTTTAAAAGCTCCCTCAAGTAAAAACAGTCAAGGCTGAGAGGAAGGGAGTAAGAGAGAGGGAGGGAGGGAGTGAGTGAGTGAGGGAGGGAGGGAGGGAGGGAGGGAGGGAGGGAAGGAGGGAGGAAGGGAGAGTTTGTAAATAGTAATTTTGAGCTGAGGATGTAGCTCAGTAGCAAAGCACTTTTGCTACCTTGCATGAGGTGCTGGGTTCCAGCCCTAACACTTCAGGAAGCAGTGAACGTTTATGCAAAGCACTTTTAGTTTAGAACTCTCTGGACCACCTGCCAAGAAGGTTTCAAAGGCATCAGTGCCAAGATCTGTGTGGTTCCCTCTTGCCAGGGATCTTCTGGGAGGTAGCAGGCCTGTCACAAAGCTTTTCAAAATTCCTATGACTTGACATCAAGTAACCAACTCTCTTCCCTGAGCTCCACAGGCTTCTTGGGTGCCAAAGTCTCACTCTAATAAAATGGAGCTATGTGCTGGCCCTGCCATTCTCCCATTTTTGGTATGTCATAATGGGAATAGACTTTACCTTAGGAGCCAGCTGATGTCCTCGACCAGCTAAGGTTCTTGCCTGAACTTGAGAAACATTTCTCATGTATTTGATTTCTATGACTGCTGTTAAAACAACAACAACCACATCTTTATCATAAATTTAGTGAATTAAAAACCACAGAAATTCAAACGCATGTTTGGTGACACACGCATGTAATTCTGACATCTGGGAGGTAAAAGCAGGGGTAGATCAGGCGTTCAGGGATACCCTTGGCCACCTAGTGCGTTAGAGGCTAGTTTGTGCTACAAGAAACCATGTCTTAAAGACAAACAAACACTCTTTAAAAACAAACAAACTAGAAAACAAGGAATTTTATTTTCTTTCCAGTCTAGAGGCAGGAAGTCCTGAGTCATTAGTATTGTCCCCAAATCAAGTGGTGAGCACAGCTGTGTTGTCATCTGTCCTTGACTTGTGTCCACACCAATCTTACTCCTACTTCTAAAGTCACAAAGCTGTCTCTTCTGTCTGTGTACCTTCCTTTTATCTATCTAAAGTCA
Organism: Mus musculus; assembly: GCF_000001635.26. Taxonomy (NCBI): domain Eukaryota; kingdom Metazoa; phylum Chordata; class Mammalia; order Rodentia; family Muridae; genus Mus; species Mus musculus. Next base: position 52,250,614 of record NC_000086.7, read on the forward strand.
CAATGCCTGATTTTCTATCTCTGTAACACTTCCCTTTATCTAGCTAAAGTCACAATGCCTTCTTTTCTATCTCTGTAACACTTCCCTTTATCTCCCTGCTATAAGGACATTTAGGATCCACCCAGATAATCCAGGATCATCTCTGTATCTCAAGATCCAACATTTGGTCACATTTTCAAAGATACTATTTCCATATATGGTAACAGACATCCTAGGCTCTTGGGATTAGTATATGACTATTATTCTAAGAGACGGATGTGGAGGAATTTTAATACAGCAACATGGCTGCTCTGATCACATCCAAAGACCTAGGTTGGTGTGATCTGGTTGGAATGCAGACTGACCTTTAATCTCAAACAATGAAGGTATAATTAGTTTGTACAAGAAAGCACCCATGTTTGAAAGGAATGTCTAATTAAGAAGCAGACAAAGTGGCAAATCAGAGAAAGATTTGACAGAATAGGATCTGTCCAACTCTCATGAGAGCAGAGAGGGAAGGGAAGCTACTTGAGGGGCAGTGCAGAGAGAGGAGGCAGTTTTACTGGGACCGTTACAGACAGACAGGTTGCAGAGAGAGAAAGCTAGACATGGGTGAAGACGAATAAGCCAGAAGATTAGAACATATTGCCAAAGTTAATATGAGGCCAAGCAGAGCATTCATAGAGGCCGAGAGAGAAGGCAGATTAAATCAGTCAGCTTGGAGAGGAGTTAGAGCCAGAACAGCTGAGATGAACCAGCCAGCCTGAGATCAGAAAGAACTAAGAATATTAGTCCTCTATCAGATGTGGGATCGGTGAAGATTCCCCCCAATCTGTAGGTTGCTGATTTGTCCTATTGACTATATCCTTTGTCTTACAGAAGCTATGCCATTTCATGAGGTCTCATGGTCTCATTCATCAATTCCTTTTTTTTTTTTTTTTTTTTGGTTTTTTTGAGACAGTGTTTCTCTGTGTATCCCTGGCTCTCCTGGAACTCACTCTGTAGACCAGGCTGGCCTTGAACTCAGAAATCTGTCTGCCTCTGCCTCCCAAGTGCTGGGATTAAAGGCATGTGCCACAACTGCCCACCTTCATTTATCAATTCTTGATCTTAGAGCCTGAGTCATTGGAGTTCTGTTTAGGAAATTTCCCCTGTGCCAATGAGTTTGAGGCTCTTTCCCACTTTCTTTTCTATTAGATTCAGTGTATCTGGTTTTATGTTGAGGTCCTTGATCCACTTGGACTTGAGCTTCAAGAAAGGTGAAAATATGGATATGTTTTCATTTTTCTACATGACAGTGAGATCAGCACCATTTATTGAAGATGCAATATTTTGTTTATTGTATATTTTTGGCTTCTTAGTCAAAGATCAAGTGTCCATAAGTGGGGAGTTTTATTTCTGGGTATTCAATTCTATTCCATTAATCAACTTGTCTGTCTATGTACTAATACCATGCAGGTTTTATCACTATTTTTTATTAAGTATTTTCTTTATTTACATTTCAAATGTTATCCCCTTTCCTGGTTTCCCCTTCGAAAACCCCCTATCCCCTTCCCCCTCCCCCTGCTCACCAACCCACCCACTCCCAATTCCTGGCCCTGGCATTTCCCTTTATTGGGGCATAGAACCTTCATAGGACCAAGAATCTTTCTTCCCATTGTTGACTGACTAGGCCATCCTCTGTTACATATGCAGCTGGAGCCATGAGTCCCACCATGTGTTTTCTTTGGTTGGTGGTTTAGTCCCAGGGAGCTCTGGGGGTACTGGTTAGTTCATATTGTTGTTCCTCCTGTGGGGCTGCAAACCCCTTCAGCTACTTGGGTACTTTCTCTAGCTCCTTCATTGAGGACCCTGTGCTCTGTCCAATGGATGACTGTGAGCCTCCACTTCTGTTATTTGTCAAGCACTGGCAGAACCTCACTCTGACCCAGAATTGTTCCTGTCTGAAAGTACTGCAAGGAACAAAAACAGAGAAGAGCCTGAGGGAAAGGAGGTCCAGTGACAGGCCCAAATTGGGAGGCAGCTCAAGGGAAGGCCCCAATGCCTGACACTATTATGCTAGGTGTGCTTACAAACAGGAGCCTTACATGACTCTCCTCCGAAAGCCCAACAAGCAGCTGAAAGAGTCAGATATTTATACCCAACCAATGGAAAGAAGCTGGGGCCCCTGTGGTTGAATCAGGGAAAAGCTGGAAGAAGCTGAGGAGGGTGACCCTGTAGGAAGACCAGCAGTCTCAACTAACGTGGACCCCTGAGATCACTCAGACTCTGAGCCACCAACCAGGCAGCGTACAGCAGCTGATATAAGGCCTCCCCACACATGTACAGAAGACTACTGCCTGGTCTTGACCCAGTGAGAGAAGATGCACCTAACCCTCAGGAAACTTGATGCCCCAGGGAGTTGGGAGTTCTAGTGAGGTGGAATTGGGGGGCATCCTCTTGGAGGTGAGGGGAGGAGATATGAGATAAGGAACAGTCAGTGGGTGGACCAGGATGGGATAAAGACTAGACTGTTAAAAAAAGATTAAAAAGAATTAAAAAAAAAAAAAAAGAACTAAGAAGGGTGAGCTTATTCAGCAGTAAGTCTCACAGGCTGAAAACATTCTAGGCCTAGATAAGATTGTCTGGAGCCTAGAAGCTTCTAGGATTAGGTCTAGGTTAGCAGACTGAGGCAGTAAGCCGCAGAGACAACAACTACAACAGGAGAATGAAAGCTCTTTCTACAGTCTGATTTCTACCTGCTGGATCACAGCTATCTTTTGAGTTTGTACCTGCTAGTCAATCCCTATTCAATCCCTTTCTGAGACCCACAGCCCAGAGACAGCATCTCCACAGATGCTGAGATCTGGACTCAGCACAACAGAAGAAAGAGAGAGCAGGGGAACTTGGAGATGGGTAATTAAACCGGGTTCCACCACTCAGCTGCTCCTGTGAATTGCCTTCCTGGGTAAAACAAACAGAACCAGTCCAGGCTGAATGAAGGTGAGGCATGTCGTATCTGGCACTGGTGCTCACTGACTTCAATGGCCCTCCTGTCCCTTTCTCCATGTCTGCCTTTGCAGACAGCCTGGGAAAAGAATGAAGGAGATGAGATTCCTCACCAGCCACTAGACCTTTGCTTTTTTTAAAATTACTTCATGTGTGTATGTGTGTTTGCTATGTGTGCAGGTGCCTTCAGAGCTCAGAGAGGGCACTGTGTCTGCTACAGCTGGCATTACAGGAGCTTGGGAGTCTTATGTGAATGCTGGCATTTAGACTCAGGTTTTTCTTCTTACAGTTTTATTGGGATATCTTCTCTCTTTTATTTTACTTTTGTAGATCTGGTGATAGAAACAGAGGGCATTCATTCACCAGGCAAGCACAACACCCACATCTCCACTTTAGCCATGAAAAATGCCTACTAACACTGAGGAGGTAGCTCAGTGGGTGAGAAATTTTGTTCTGCCAGCAAGAGGTCTTGAGTGTGAATGGTTGCATGCCTGTAAACCTGGCAGAGATAGATCGATTTGAGGAGTCCACTGGCTTGCCAGCCTAGCTGAAATGATGAGCTTCCCATCCCATGAGAGAGCCTGTCTCAGTGCAGTAAGGTAGAGAGGAACAGAAGATGCCTGATGTCTGGCCCTTGCCTCTGCATTGTGTACCCATAGACATCACGATCATACCCCATACACACACACACACACACACACACACACACACACACACACATACACACACACACACACACACACACACACACACACACACGACTGTCCAACTCGATGGTTTGGAATACACTGCATTGTTAACATTTTGTTTTTGTTTTTGTTTTTGTTTGAGACAGGGTTTCTCTGTGTAGCCCTGGCTGTCCTGGAACTCACTTTGTAGACCAGGCTGGCCTCCAACTCAGAGATCTGCCTACCTCTGCCTCCCAAGTGCTGGGGTTAAAGGTGTGCACCACCACCATTGTTAACTTTTTTAAGTAATAGCACAATATATAGAACATAAAAGTTGCTATCTTAACTAGTTTTACATAGAAAATTGAGTGTCATTAATTAGAGACTGTTATATAACTGTCACTATTTCTAAAGCTGTTTCATCACTCTGTTAGGATTAAGTAATAATTTCCCATTCTCCCTCCCCAGCACCTCTCGTTAATCTTTAATCTACTTTCTGTTTTTTTTATTAATTTGCTTATTCTTGACATTTCATGAAGTTAGAATTGTACAGTGTGCCTGGCTTCTTTCAACTAGAGTCATGACACCCACTGTCCCCATGTGGAAAACAAAGCTTTCTTTCTTTGTGAATAAATGAGAGAATATGAGTGCAAATGTGCCACAATATGTGTGTGTGTGTGTGTGTGTGTGTGTGTGTGTGTGTGTGAAGGACAAGGTTGATGTTAGTGTCTTCCTCAGTCATTCCTCACATTTTTTTTTGAGACAGGGTTTCTCTGTGTAGTCCTGGCTGTCCTCTAATTCAATCAGTACACCAGACTGTCCTCAAACTGAGAAACGCATCTGCCTCTGCAACCCTAGTGCTGGCACTAAAGGACTGTGCCATTATACCTGGCTCTCCATTCTAGTTTGTGAGAAAGTGTTCTCAGTGAAACTAGATCTCACCAATTGCCTAGCCAGCAAGTCCCCTAGATCTGCTTGTCTCTGTCTTCTCAGCTCTGAGATTGTATGCATGCATCATCTCATCTTGCTTTTTAGCATGGGTACTAGGGATCTGAACTCAGGTTGGTCTTCATGCTTATAAGGATAGCATTTTCTCCATAGAGTCACCTCTTCAGCTCATGGTTATCATGTATAGTCCTATAATTACCATTGTTGTGCAAGTAAGCCAGCGTCCGAGTCCCTGTTTTCAGTTCTTTGGGGGTATGTAGCTAGGAGTTGAGTTGACAGGTCATATGATACCTCTGTATTTACCATTGCTAGGCTATTTGCCAGGCAGCTGTGCAGTTTCACATGCTCACCAGCAATCGAAAAGAATTATGGTTTCTTCACTCTCTTACAATCTCATAGTATTTTCTGGTATTTTTGTTACAGCTGTCTGAGTGGGTGTGAAATGGCGCTTCATTGTGGTTTTGATTTACATTTCCCAAATGATGATAGAGAACAACTTTGCACATGTATTTTATTTTTATATTTGTTGAGACAGATCTGTACTCTGTAGCTCAAGTGGTTCCTGAGTCTCTGACCCTCCTGCCTCAGTTTCATGAGTAACTGGGATTATGTGCACTCGCATACTTGGGTCCTCACTCCCTGGTTGTTTGTTCGTTTGTTTGATTTTTTAAGTGAGGCTGGAGCCCAAGACCTCTTCTGGTATTAGGCAGTTTCTGTATCTTTTTTAATTTTTATTTATTTATTTGGTTTTTCAAGACAGGGTTTCTCTGTATAGCCCTGGCTGTCCTGGAACTCACTTTGTAGACCAGGCTGGTCTCGAACTCAGAAATCTGCCTGCCTCTGCCTCCTGAGTGCTGGGATTAAAGGCGTGCGCCACCATGCCCAGCCAGTTTCTGTATCTTGAGGACACATCCTTCGCTCCTTCTTTTCCCATTTTTAATTGGTTGACTATTTTATTATTGAATTGTAAAAATCTTTAATGATAGATTGAAGTCTCTTATATGA